>NW_022631046.1:8995577-9405463 GCF_010015895.1 Lontra canadensis | reverse complement strand
CAGTCTTTTTTTTTTTTTTTGAAGATTTTATTTATTTATTTGACAGACAGAGACCACAAGTAGGCAGGGAGGCAGGCAGAGAGAGAGAGGAGGAAGCAGGCTCCCTGCTGAGCAGAGAGCCCTATGTGGGGCTCGATCCCAGGACTCTGGGATCCTGACCTGAGCCGAAGGCAGAGGCTTTAACCCACTGAGCCAACCAGGCACCCCTTACTTAAGAGTCTTAATGTGAGACAGGATTTTATTTTCAAACCAGCCCAAAGGGAGATTAATCTTAAATTCTGAGACATAATCTTAGGACTTCTGCACAACTGAGGCACACGGGGTCAAACTAATTAGCCTTTGATTCTGCCCTACGGGCACCTTCAGAGGAAAGGAAAAGTGCAAGCATGTTTAAACAAGTGTCGTCGTTGTTGTTGTTGTTGTTGAAGATTCTATTTATTTATTTGAGAGAGAGAGTGTTCCTGCATGAATGGGAGGAGGGATAGAAGGAGGGAGACGGGGAGACGGGGAGAGAGAAGCTCAAGCAGATTCCCTGCTGAGCCTGGGCCCCAATGCGGGGCTCCCTTTTATCACCCTGAGACCCTGAGACCCTGAGATCGTGACACTGAGAAACGACCTGAGTAAAAGTAGAGTCCGAGGCTTAAACAACTGAGCCACCTCGGTGCTCCTAAGCTAGCATTTAACATCTCCACCTTCTAACATTAGCTCCTATATACATGTTCCCACACACACCCCAATAAGTTATTTTAGTAGGTATTGATGAGAACAAAATATATGCGGCTCATTTTCTTCAGATTCACTAAGAGCTTTTCACATTGATTTAGAAGATAATGCACAGTTTGAAACATTTCTGATTCCAGCAAACGAGCAGCCCTGAAGAAACCCTAGTCTCGGGCAGTTTGCAAATCAGTTATTAGTATTCAACATTATTATGCAGAAAACAAAAGTCGAGCAAACCTTTTGGTCTGATTGTGGGAAGCAAGACCTTTCTCCTGAGATTCTGGAACAAGGGAGCTGGCCCAGGAGCCAGATCCTCAGGCAGGAGGAGGATTAATCATTTAGCACTTCCTGCCTTGACCACTGTGCCACAGACTCCAGTGGACTCCAAACGCAGTTGCAGATTAATAATTCATAATGGCGGTGGCTTTGACCTCTCCCAGCTGCACTGTGAAGGGCTGAGAGCCCCCAGCCGGAGAGAGACACATCTGGCCTAAGGTTAAACCTTTATCTGGTCCACTCTATGCCATTGCTTATCTCCTTCTTCCATTGCTAATCCCTACTGGGTGCCCAAACTCTGTCCTCAGGCAGCAGGTCACCGGGGTGGGGGTTGACATAACGGTCCTCCAACTGTCCAGAGCCCAAAGCCGCCTCCACACGGGGCACAGTCTCCCCTGAGGTTGGCACCGTCTGTAGCATGGGACACTGGTGATCCCGGATCCTTTCTGCTTCTTGGCCCTCAGCTTCGCAGCCTCCAAAACCAGACCCGTCGTCCTCACCCAGCCCACTTTGTGGGTGGAAGTGAGAGCACTTGGGAAATGTAGACAGTTGAGAGCACATTTAAACGGCAGTTGTTTTCAAAAGGTCAAATGCTGTACTACTGCACTTACCGAAGTACTTAGGGTTATAAAATTCAGAGAGGCAGAAGGCAGCATGGTGGTTGCCAAGGGCACGGGGGTGTTAGCGTTTTGTGGGTCCAGAGTTTCAGTCTGAGAAGGTGAAGGCGTTCTGGAGATGGGCAGTGATGCCCGTGTAACATTATGAACACGGTGACCATCACTGAACTGCGGACTTCAAAATAGTCCAAGTGGTAAATTGTATGTTTATTTCACCACACTTTTATTTAATTTATTTACTTATTAAAACATTTTCTTTCTTTATTAGAGAAAGAGAGAGAGAGCAAAAGCTGGGTGAGGGGCAGAGGGCAGAGGGAGAGGGAGAAGCAGGCTCCCCTCAGAGCAGGGAACCCAACCTCCTGGGGCTTGATCCCAGGACCCTGGGATCATGACCTGAGTCAAAGGCCGACGCTTAACCAGCTGAGCCATCCAGGTGCCCCCAACACATTTTTGGAAAACAACTTGTTCTATGTTCCTACGTCTGAGAGGCTCCACAAGCCAACCTCATCAGTTTTCCCGTATCAGCCTTACCCACCCCCCCCACCCCCCAGCAGTGCTCTGGTTGAGCAGAGGTAGCTTGGGATTACCAAGTGCACGGAGCCCTCGCTCATGTCGGCTGTGTGCCAGGTGCAGGACACACAAAGATGAGTGGGTGGGAGGCCCTGGTCTGGTGAGGGTGCACACAGACGGAGCCCGCCGGCTTTGCTGTACCGGGGTTGGGGGGCGCGGGCAGGGGCTGCAACAGGCTGGCCCGGTGCTCTTGGAACCAAACTCCAGGGGCTCACCGCTTGGAGTGCATGAAATCGAACACAACCCAAAGAGCTGTTGAAAGCAAAGAACTTTTCTTTATGTGTTACAAACAAGGAGACAGGGAGATAGCTGTCAAAGCACTGGCTCTCCATTGGGTTAGTGCAGGAAGCTTTGATTTAGTATATTGGGGCGGGGGTGGGGAGCTCGCCCAGGCAGTTCATGCCAACATGCTAGTGCGCACATCCTACGTTCAAAAAATGGTTTAAGTCCACCCATAGGAGGAGACCATAGTAGTATAATGAATGAAAGCTCACTCAGGACAGCTCTGGATGGGGGGGTTCTGCAGGTTCTCAGCCCAGCCCGGCTCAAATTGGCTTACATGCGGGCTTTCAGGTGAAACACCTAGATGGGACTCTCCTTTTATTTTATTTTTTTTTTAAGATTGACTTATTTCAGAGAGCACGTGTGGTGGTGGGGGTGGGGTGCGAGGGTCAGAGGGAGAGAGAGAGAGAAACTTAAGTAAACTCCATGCTGAGCTCCGACCTGGGATCTGGGGCTCGATCTCAAGACCCTGTGGGCATGACCTGAGCCGGAACTGAGAGTCGGGTGCTTAAGTGACTGAGCCACCCAGACACGCCTGCGCCTCTCCTTTCTTGGCACTGTTTGTTGTGCAAAACAAAGCACATTCTTCCTCTGCTCTTGTCCCTTCCTCTCGTCCCTTCTGCTGAGAGTTTTTGGCCCTGTGATCTGACACCCTGTGTGTCCTAGTGGACACTGGGGGAGGGGCAGGAGGTTTCCCTGGGGGGGAAGCTAGCACCAGAATTAAGCAGGCCAGAGACTGGCGGCGGCCACATTCGCCTGACAGCTCCATTTCCTTGCATGCTTGGGCATTTGCTGGCACTCATCCTTCAGCTAGAGTGCACCCTTTCCCTTCTTTCCCCCTAAATCCTGATTCTTCAAGTGCCAGCCCAGATGCCACCTCCCTTCTGGAAGCGTTCCTTCAACCCAGCCAAAATTAATCTCTCCTCCTCCCGAACTCCCACAGCACCCCCCTTAGATCTCCATATTTCATTTCTGTCAGGTAATGCAGCCGTTTATATTCCTGCCTCTCTTGTTGGGTATATATTGGGATTTTTATAGTTCCAAGTAAGAGAAACCAACTCGAGCCAGCCCTAGCATGAAAGTCATTTATCAGAACACGGATGTCTTCCCAGACCAGGGTGGTTCCCTGCTCTATTCCTGCTTCTCTTCTCTCCCTGCTCCCCAGTCCATGCGGCACATGGCACTCCGAGCTCCCAGGGGTGGTGTCTGTGCTGCTCAGGGCTCTCGACCAATTAACTGCAGCTGGGGGAGCGGGATCCCATGTGCCACCTGGGCCACCGCCCATGTATGCTGGGGAAGAGGAGCCCTGGGCGCCGAGCGTGAACCGAGCTCTTGCTGACACCGGACACATCACACCCCTCAGTCCCTCCAGCTTCCTCCCTGGGCTTCCCGCCCTGCCCCCCGTCCCACCTCCTCTGTGGGTTTCTTCCTGCTTCTCTGGCCATTTCTTCATTTTCTTCTTAGTGGTTGCTGCTGCTTTCATTCATTTCTGGTACTGCTGGTGTTCTCTGTGATTCCATTTATGCATCTTCCCATCTTGTTCATTTTCTTTAGATGATTTCAGGAGGTCTTGTGACTTTGCTTGGGATCTGCTTGCACTTACAGTGACTGTTCACTGAGTGCCTGACCCATAATTCTCGTGCTCAGTGGTCATCTCCATGACACGTCCCACAGTGCACAAAAAAGCCTATGTGTACCACCTGCCTATCACCTCTCTGTGGCAGCCCCATTCACCTGACCCTCCTGCGTTCTCTGTCTCTGTGCTCAGTATAACCAACCACCTCATTGTCAGATCCTGGAGTTACCTCGACATCTTTCTATTCTGTTCTGCATAAATCCACTCTGGCACCAGACTCTTTCCATTTTACCTCCTAAATACCTCTCCATCTGTCCATTGTCATGGTCTTAATTCAGGCCTGCATAATTTCTTATTATCTTATAACTGGCTTCCTTATGTTACCTTGCGATTTGCTTCCCCAGAGCACAGCCTATGTAATCTTTTTTTTTTTTTTAATTATTTTTCAAAGATTTTAATTATTTGAGAAAGTGAGAATGAGAGAGAGCAAACAAGCAGTGGGGCAGGGTATGGGGAGAGGGAGAGGGAGAAGCAGACTCCTTCCTGAGCAGGGAGCATGACACAGGGCCCGATCCCAGGACCCCAAGATCATGACCTGAGCTGAAACCAAGAGTTGGATGCTCAACTGACTATGCCATGCTGGCAGCCCTATAGATACTGTTCGATTACAAAAGGGGAACAGTATCCACCTCTGTGGTGTCTATTTAAAAAGCTGCCGTTGAGTACAAGAATTAAATAATAACACTGTATCAGATATACCAGGCATCTAGAAACCTACTTCTTCCCCAAACCAAAAAAGACCCGAAGGTTCGGACAAGGTAGTTGGACATGCCCTAAGGTAAACCATGGTAAATCTGTACTCCATATCGCAATTTCTTGCATCTAAAGATGGAAGTTGGAAGACGCTTATCTGCCTGACAGTTGGCAGAGCACCAACCCTGAATGACTAACTTGCCTATATCTTGTAGGCTTTGTGTAGGTGGCTGAAGCGGAACTTGGACTGGGGCAGGGAAAGGACATGTTGGTGAGCAAGAAGATGGGGACCATATGTTGAATAAACAACCAGCAGGCTCTGCCATACTCCTCATTTGCTATCTCAGGAAGATCAGTATTTTATGCTGCTCGACACCAGACTGCTTATTTCCTACTATTCATCCTGAGATGCTAATTACAGAGAATTCTCCATCTTCATGGCCAAAGTTGCCCAAGGTTCAACCTTTCATGCACAATCTCCTGTCTTGGACTTTTCTCTTAGGAATATTTGGTTTCAGGTAACAGAAAAATTAAAGAACAGTGATTTAAGCAAATAGAAGTGTACTTTTTTTTTTCCCACACAGTATGAAATGTAGGGGTAGGCAGCTTTCATCCTCATGGTGACAACATTGTGGCTGCAGCTCTAGCCATCAGGTCTACATTCAAGGGGAGATGAAAGGTTAGAAGGAGTTTCCTTTTGCCCATTTAGTTTCCTTTTTTTAGGAATCAGAAATAGACTTTTCCTTAGGTTTTATTCCCCAGAACCACAATACATGACCATCTATGACTTTAAGGGGGGCTGGGAAAGAATATATTTAGCAGGTATGTTAAAATACTGAACAGAATTGGATTTATGTTAACAAGGAAAAAAGGAGTGCGGATTAGTGTATTCACACCTAACAGGGTCTGGGATATATGACATCAGTTGTGTTTCTATTACCATAGTTAACAAATCATCCTTACTATTGTTGAAATGCCTTTAGCACTGTCCTTTCATCTCTTGAAGTTCAAGTGTGTTCTACTATTTTTGCGAAGTACTTTCTGCAGAATGCAATTTTACATTGGAGAACCCTGGCTTTAAATGGGCAAAAAATAGGTTAGGACCAGGGCCAAGGTTAGGTTTAAAAAAAAATGGGCAAATGGCATTGGTTGGACTAAGTGTTTTCTGGAAACCACACTCCCAAATTCTATTAGTTTTTCTACTCTCAAGCTACTTCATCAGATTCATAATATGTATGCAAATGTTGCTAATCTTCTGTTGATAAAATAGTGAGTCTGGATGCTCTGTACTAGACCGAGGAGCAGCGGAATGATTCCATGTGTGCATGCAGACTTCATTCATATCTTTACTGCTTATATTAATAATTCTTCACAGTCATTTGGTTGTGATATATAAATTTGTTGGAATTAAACTCGAACAGCTCATAAATAGTATAATTAATTTTTGTTACACTTCAGTTCCAGTTGCTAAATGATTTGAACCTACTGTTGTGTATTCTCTCTTCTGCATTTATTTCCTGAGCCACACCACTTACACTGTTGTTATTTTACTTCTCAGATGACTATACAACCTGGTTGGACAGTGTCGGGGAGCAAGAATTCCTGTCCTCTTTAAGGGCCTTCTAGCTGGACTGAGAATCAAGTTGATGTCAGATTAACAGGAGAAAATAGAATTTAATAGTGTATGTATGGGGAATCCACACCAACATGGGAATTCCAAAAACAGGCAAAAATGAGGTGACAACATCGCGGCTGCAGCTCCAGCCATCAGGTTTACATTCAAGGGGAAATGAAAGGTTGGAAGGAGTTTCCTTTCGCCCATTTGGTCTCCTTTTATAGGAGTGTATGTGTCATCTTGGACTAAGGACAGGGGGGTTAGGGGTCTGGGACTTGAGAAGGTGGGAATGTACTTCACAGAACAATATGAAGAGTAGATGTTTGCCCTGCCATCCAGATGGGTCCTTCGGATGAAATATAGCTCTACTAATGACCCTTATTCTGGGAAGGACCCTAATTTAGATTCTTCTATGTAGTTAAGGGAGGGGCGAAGGTTTCTTGAGCCCATAGGGTTTCACAGCTCAGGGCAGTCTTCATGCCAAAGTGGTCCTACTTGGGGCAACCTGCCCTTGGCCCCTGCAACAGAATCCATATCGATCTTGTCTATCATCTGCTTGGCAAGGTGCTTGGCTCATCGTAGGTGCCCAGTAAACATTGGTTGAATAGTTGAATTACCAAATGACTCCTGACAATAATCAGTTGCATATTGGGAGCAGAGGCAGTCCCAGCTGGCCTGCTAGTTCCTCTGTGCCACAAGGAAACAGGTGTTTTTATTTATTTATTTTTAAAAGATTTTATTTATTTATTTGACAGAGAGATCACAAGTAGGCAGAGCAGCAGGCAGAGAGAGAGGGAGGAAAGCAGGCTTCCCACTGAGCAGAGAGCCCTATGTGGGGCTCGATCCTAGGACCCTGAGATCATGAGCCAAAGGAGGAGGCTTAACCCACTGAGCCACCCAGACAACCCCCCCCCCAGTGTTTTGTTTTTTTTAATTTTATTTTTTATTTTTTTGAGCGGGAGAGTGCGCAGGAGTGGGGGGAGGGGCAAAGGGAGATGGAGAGAAAGGATCTTAAGCAGGCTCCACACCAAGTGCAGAGCCCAAGGTGGGGCTCTGTCTCAGGACCCTGAGATCATGACCCGAGCTGAAATCAAGATTCAAATGAATGCTTAACCGACTGAGCCACCCAAGTGCCCCCAGTGTTTTATTTTAAAAACAAAAGTAGAAGGGATCCCTGGGTGGCTCAGTTGGTTAAGCATCCAGTCGACTCTTGATTTCGGTTTGGGTCATGATCTCAGGGTTCTGGATGAGCCCTGCATCATTGAGCTCTGTGCTCAGTGGGAAGTCTGGTTAAGTTTCTCTCTCTGCCTGTCCCTTTGCCCCTCCCCCTGCTCATGTGCATGTGCTCTCTCCCTCGCTCTTAAATAAATAAATCTTTAAAAAAGAAAGAGGAAACTTAGATTACACACTAGAATATGTCAGGCGTATTTGGATATTTAGGCTACATATGGTTGTTCCCTGTTCTCCTCTAAAACGTGTTTGTTTTCTAATCCAGGGACCCAGAAAGAAAATGACCTTGTGGTTCTACTTCCCAAGTCCTAGGGAATGGTTCTGATTGCCCTAACTTGGGTCAGGACCCTACCCTATACGAGACATCCTTGTCCAGGAGGGTGGGCTACATCCTACTGCTGTTTTTGTGAACATTTAAGTTGGGGTAGAAACAATGCCTGGGGAGGGGGTCAAGGACAGACCCACAGGAATGGACAAGACCACTTTGGCGGTTTTGCTGTTTATATACTTCAAGACCACCTCTCTGCGTATAACACCCTCCCTCCCATTTCCATCATTCCTTCATTTGCTCAGTGATCACTGAGCGTCAGCGGTGGCTTGTGTGTGTGGTTTTGTGGTCTGCTTACCCTGCGTGTGTTACCTATACTCTGTATGCCTTCGTTTCCTTATCTGAAAAATGAGTAAAATGATATTAGGATTATAGGATTGTTTTGAGGATTAAACAAGATTTTATATACACATCCTATGTGTATTATATATACTGTGTACGAATGTAGGACGTAGAGGGTACACGTTACATCACATATAACTGTGTATGAACTTGGAACAGTGCCTGACAAGTGAATACTGACGGAAGGTCGGCTGTCACAGTCCCTTCCCACAAGTCTGAAAATCCAAAAGCTCTTCACAACCCACGTTTCTTCTTAACTTTAATGCACAGAAAATTCTGTCCTCATCAGAACTAAATGGCTAGCAGAGCTTGACCTGAAAGGATGTGAGGACATTCTGAGGGTTTTTTTAGCTCCTTGGTGTGAATATTCACACGTTTTGCTACAGAAATAGTGTGGCGGGTTACAGGGTGCTACCCCAGCTCTGCTGGCAATAGTACATAATATTGCCATTTTCAAATGAAAAGTTCTGAATTCGGAACTGCATCTGGGCCCAAGGTTTTAAACAAGGGGCTGTGGCCCGGTATTAATGTTTACCAGCATCGTCCTCATCGCCCAGCCCGAGCCTGGGTGCATGGATTACAGGCTCTGTCCCCAAGGAACTTCCAGAGCATGGAGTGGACTACCGTCAGCCCCTTGTTAGGGGCTAGATCAGAGGCAGCCTGGAGTCCCAGGAGCACTCAGGACAGCCCTGAACTCTTTCGGGTGGGGGAGGGTTGTGGGGTGAAGGAAAGCATCTCAGAGGGGACCTGCTTGCGGTGAGAGTGTAAGAGCCCAGCAGCTCCTGTCGCCAGGCGCGGTGCAAGGGCCCGGGCCGAGGTCTCAGCGGTGAGCCAGCCTTGTCGCTGCCCAGAGGCCCCCCGTGTGTTGTAGAAGCAGCAGCCACCACTCAGTAAATGGATTGCTGATGTGACACGAGGTGTTCTGGATGCTGTGGAGCCCATGAGAAGGAGCCAGCTCTGTCTCTGGGGTCAGAGGAGGCCTCCCTGCCCCCCGTGACATGGAGATAGACCCGGAGAAGGAATGAGGAGGAGGAAGCCTGGTGAAGAGGCTGCGAGCACGTGGGACAGGTAGAGGAAGGTGTGTGGCTGGGGGCAGGAGGCTCAAGAAGGCCTGTCCCTTTTAGAAACCAGAGAGAAGCCAGTGTAGCTGGAGGAGAGAGCCGGGGAGCTGAGGGTGAGGGAGACGAAGGTGGGCTGCGGGGCAAGGCCGGATTCCCCGAGGGCGGAAGGCCCCTCATCTGGTGGCTCAGTGTAAACGGTCTGGTTCGTGGTTGTTGCGCCTGCATTCTTGTTAATAGGACTGTCTCTCGCTCTCAAAACATCCCTATTAAAGTGTATCGTCCCCCCCCCCTATCTAGAGGCCAACTTAGGAAACAGAATTTATCCTCAGGGGAGTGGGAATCCATCAAAAGGTTTTAAACAGTACGCATTTTAAGAAGTTATTCGGGGTGACTTGGGCCACTTGGCTTTGCACAATAAGATGTTTTGTTGGGGTGCCTGGCTGGCTCCGTGAGTGGAACAGGCAACTCTGAGCCTTGGGGTTGTGGGCCCCACGCTGGGCGTAGAGCTTACTAAATAAAAAAATAAAAAAATGTTTTCTTTTACTCTGCTGATGATTCTGTTGACCTCAAGGGTTACTGGAATAGGTATCAGACCTGGGAAAATAAGCTAGAGTGCTGGTCAGCAGACTGATGGTGGCTGCCAGAGGACGGCAGAATTATTTGCTAGCCTTGGCGAACACGCATGCGTAGAAGTACCGCCAACATCAGAAGCTCCGGTGAAATGAAAGTGTTCTCTTGCCTTAGTTGAACTCTCAGGACTTTCTGTGTCGTCTGGACCACCCTCAGAAACAATTATAGGCCTGTCTTTAGAAAGTTCAGGAAAGGTGCTGGCCTTTACTTCGCCTTCTCCCTGAGTCTGGGGCATGTGCGTGTTTGCCCTCGTGCAGGCCCATCCGGGCGCCTGCCTCTCCTGATCTGATTTTCTCTGTTGGCCAGAGCCAGCAGCTGGCAGACAACTTATTTATCAGTCTCATGCTTTCCGCCAAGAAAAGACAGGAGAATTCAGGAAAGCCCGAGATTCATGTTCTACATTTTGTGTAGGATGCTCTCAGTGCCTCAGAGAGACACAGATTCACCCCGCTGGGAATTCCTTTACTCTTAGTTCTTATTTCTGTCACATTTTGAGCTCTCCTGTCTGCTGCTGGGTAGGTGGAAAGATAAAAGCTACATGACAGCTGGTAATCCCCTTCAGGCATCACAGTGGGATGGAGTTTAAGGAGGTTTAGCCATAAGCAGCAGATCAGTGCTCCATGATAAGGAGGTATGGGTGATGCTCAGAGAGGCCAAAAGGTCTCCAGGTGGGCTGATGCCCTCCTCCGGGTGGGGGCGGACAATGGGGCAGGTGCAGATGGGAAGAGGTTAACAGCGCTCCCCTGGGGCGAGCTGCTGGGGGACCCACAGGGTGGCTCTTCCCCAGGTGAGGTCACCTCGGTCTGGTAAACCAGGAAATGGCACCCAGAGAGAATAAGTGATTGGTCTCCTGCGGGGCAGAGGCACAGATACACATATACACACAACACACATGTGTATTCATGCAGTAGTAGAATTCCGAAGTGTATCACTTTACCCTCAAGTCAGATACTTTCAGACTTTGCCCAAAGACAAACTAAGTTGCAATTCAAAAGCCTAGAAAAAGGCTTTTTTCATTTCATCAACCCCCCTCCCCCAGTGCATATCCCATCTTGGGCAAACTCCACAAGTAATCAGACTGCGAGAGCCCCATCATTTCAGAACGTCTCTCCTACAGTCCCTCCCTCAGGGGACGCTCACTTACTGGATAGTAAGGTCTTCACCCTGCCTCGCACCAGGAGTCCAAGAGCCCACAGATTTGGGGTGTGGATGCACATGGGTATTTCTGTGGAGAAAGGATCCATAGCTTTCAGATCATCGCACACATGTGACAGCCACCGCTGGCTCATCATTTGACACTTCTGACATGCTATTTTGTAATACTTTTGTAGCATATACTTGAAGGGATGACAATGAGGGGTGCCTGGCTGGCTCAGTCAGTAGAGCATAAGACTCTGGATCTCAGGGTTGTGAGTTCAAGCCCCACGCTAGGTGGAGAGATTACTTAAAATAAATACATAAAATATTTTAAAAGGATGATATGAGAAGAGGACGCTCAGTTTTCCTGCTGTTGTCCTGTGAAACTCTGATCCCGGTTTGTGTAACAAAGGCCCTGAGGATATCCACACCCATCATGACCCCCACTCCCCATTTCCTTCTCTAGGATTGAAGTGGTTCTTAATTAGAGGAGAAATCACTCCTGCAAGAGAGGTATCTGTATTAATGAAGGCTGAGGTCGTGGGGAGGAGCGTGAAGGAACCGGCTTCTAGAGCTGGAGTTGCTGGCCACAGCCATGCTCTTCCGGGACATCCCCAGATGGTGTTAGTCCTAAAAGCGTCACGCAAATGCTTTCAGTACTCCCAGCCGAGGAACAGCATTGCACTTATCAGCCAAGAGGGAGCAAACCCTGCCTTCTAGGAGAGGACTCACGCTGGTCATGAGGCAGCCCCACACCCTTCTGCTGCGGCCAGCCCAAGCCGGCTTGGCTCCCCCCACCCCTGCCCCTGCCGGACTCTGTGGCCTTCTATGCCTGATCGGCCCTGGGCCTTTGAAGCCAGATGGGCTTGAATTGGACATTTAATGCAGCGCTACTCTCGGGATCTGGCTCCATTTCCTTTTTTCTCCTTGCCTTTTACAGATGAGGTGTTGGCTCTCTCCCTACCTTTTCTCTCTGATTCTGGCCCATTCCTGTTTATACTACTGCAGTTTCAGTAATCATATATCTTAGCGGGGCCAACGTTCCTGTGAAAATAACCCAGGACAATAACAAGTAAGCTGTAGTTGTCCCTTTTGATTTAGTTTTCCTTGAAATCTTAGAGTGTTCTCATTGAGAGCTGTGCCTACGATAGGCACTTTTCATTGTGTACGGTGATATTTAGACTTTCCATGAACGTATATGGTTTTTATGTTTGGCCTGTATGAATGTAATTAAAACAGCGCTCAGAACACCTGGTTCGCTACATTGGCTCCAGCGCTTGGCTCCATATGTGTGGTGGAGAAGGAGGCAGGTTCCCTAGTCAGGGGATCGATGGACTGCAGTGGGCCAGGTATAAACGCGTCAGGCTTTGTGGACATGTGGTCTCTCCTCAGCCCTCCCACTCTGAGGCCATAGGTGCAGAAGTAGCCGTAGATAATATGTAAATGAAAGGAGGTGGCTGCGTGCCAATAAAACTTTATTGTGGGCACCCAAAAGTGAATTCAGAAAATTTTCACATGTCACAAAGTGTTATTTCTCTTTCAATTTTTCTTTCATCTGTTTGGAAATGTAAAAACCATTCTTAGCTCCTGGGTCATACAAAAACGCGGTGAGCTGGATATGGCTGACCCCTGATCTTCATTAACTTAGCAGAAGGCCAGGCCAGAATGACAGAAGTCCATCATGGTTTGTGTCTGCAGGTGAGGTGGGGGTTTACTCAGAGGGGCCAGCCGGTAGTTTTCTGGGGTTAGGGCGATGTTCTGTGCCTCGTGAAGGGTATGGATTACACTAGTGAACACATTTGTCAAAATTGATTCAAGGTATATTTAAGATCTAAACATTTGTGTATGAATTATACTTCAATAAAAATAAAAGGAACAAATGTTGCATAACAACCACGACATGTCAGGGGCACATGGTAGACGATAGGCATTATCTCTCATTCACACGTCCACAGGTCCCCTGGGGTGGCTCTGCCCCATCCATGTCTGTGCTGGGCTCCAGGCCGGCTGGGGGAGTTCCCTGGTGGTGGCAGGAGCCCAAGACAGCAAAGTGGACAGTGCACTTGTGTGTTGGTCCTCCACTTGTCATGTTGCTTGAACACAGCCTGACTGCAAGTGTTTATAGATCCTAATTTAAGAAAGTGTGGCTGAGGGGCACCTGGGTGGCTCAGTGGGTTAAAGCCTCTGCTTTTGGTTCAGGTCATGATCCCAGGGTCCTGGGATCGAGCCCCGCATCAGCTCTCTGCTCAGCGGGGTGCCTGCTCCCCTCTCTCTCTCTGCCTGCCTCTCTGCCCACTTGTGATCTCTGTCAAATAAAATCTTTGAAAAAAAAAAAAAAAGGAAATGTGGCTGAAATGCAAAAAAGTTGCATCCCTTATTTACGAAAGTTGCCAAGTGTCAATTTTTGAAAGGACTGCAAATGCTGCAAGACCGCAGGACATACACATATGAAATAATGGAAGAGCAAAACAGGGCTGAAAATGAGCAAGTGCCAGAATATGTCTCCGGATAAAAATAGGTTTATGGCGGATCAGAAAGGACAAGTCCACTGTTGCTCCGCAAGGGTGATGGCACCCAAGATGGTGCTTCCTCTGCCCCTCCGCCCACTGAGTGATGCTTTCACCCCACATGGGCACCTGCCTCTGCCTGCATGAGCTCCTCCTGTCCACGGCTCCAACAGCCTCTTTTGGCTGCAGCCTAACCTCTCTCTGGAACTCGAGACCCTCATTTCTGTCCGTCTGCTGTGTCTCCTAGATGCCACGAATGCCTCTGACCCTGAACTCACAGACTGATCCTTCATGTGCCTGTTTCAGTGCAACAGAACCACTGTCATGCCAGACCCCCCAAACCAGGGTCGTGGGAGCCATCCCAAACTCTTCATTCTCTTTCATCCTCAAGTCCGAGCACTGGCCCCATCCGACTCCTTCCCCCTAAATATTTCATGAATTCTTCATGTCCTGCCAGGACCCACCAGAACTACAGTAGTGGCTGTATGCTGGTCTCCTGGCACTGAGCCTCGCCTGCGCTGACCCTCCTTCCGCCCATCTGGCCACTGTCTCCTGCATAGATGTGCGTGTGTGTGCGCACGCGCACCCGCATGCTGACCGGCAAGGGCTTCAGAAGAGGGCCGCTGGGGTCTGCAATGGGAGGGAGGCTCCCTTTTTAGTATGTTCCTGTTTTTTTTTTCTTTTCTTTTTCTTTTTCTTTTCTATGTTCTATGTTTTTTCTTTTTCTTTTCTATGTTCCTGTTCCTTTTCCTAGTGTTAGCCTGCCTTACCATAAGTATGTGGTTTTCATTTTGGAATATAGTAATTATAAAAAGAAACATTAGAAGAATTGGTGGCTGGACTTGATGACCCACTGGAGACAGAGAATGGAGAAGGAAGAATCAAATGATTTTGAAATGTGAAGCCTCAATTACTGGGAGATGGTAGTATCTTTGGAGCTAAGCATCACGTTGATATTCTGTAACTACAGACTGTCTTCAGCTCATGGGTCCCAGGCTTCACCAGGCAGCCCAGGGCTGCTCGGACTCTGAGATCCCACAGCTTCTCCAGAGCAGCTCTCAGCTGCATCCCTTGTAATCAGTGAAAGCTGGGCTGGTAGAGCATCAATAGGGCTGGTGCGTGAGGCTTGGGAGTCACGAATCTTGCCTCACACATACTCAGTTTGTGGATTCGAACAAGTTACCGGACTTCTTAGAAATCTACTTTTCTTACTTGTGAAATGAGAAGTCTTTTCAGTGCCCCCTCCATAACGGTATGTGGGGGTTGACTGAGATATTTCATGTAAAGCTCTCACTACAGGGTCTAGTTCATATTATATTCCTCATAAATGCTGCAATTTCAGTTACCACGCTGTGTCCAAGAATTGTTTTCCTCTTTTTTACTTGAAAATCTCCAGTGCACAGGAGGACAGGTTTTTGGGGGGCTGTGTCAAGATGGTGTGTCCTACGGAGTTAAGAGTCAGCTGTAATGAATCCCTCTGAATCTTCCTTATGCGTTACGTTATTCCTATTTTTCTCAGCCCTACCCCTCACTCTCTCTCTGCCCTGTTCCCCTCACCCCAATATTTTGTAGCCTTTACAGTTGTTTTTATTACATTTTATCTTGTTTAGTCTTATCCTGAGAACTGATCTAGGGTGAACATGTTGATGAGTTTAAAAAGCATTTGTATAAACCTACACGGATTATAAAACCCGCATGGGTTATGAAGGCATGTTATGGGGAAACCACTACCATTTTGAAGTCATATGATTCACTCCTTCAATGAATATTAAGATGCTACACGTGCCAGTCACTGTTCTAGATGGTACAGCAAGCGAGACAGACAAGGAATCTCCTCCCAGAATTTGTTTGTTTATAAGGAGAACATAAGTCAACGAGATGATCTCGGATGACATTTGAGCTCTCAAGAATGTGGGAAGAGTGCTCCAGGCAGAGGTAAGCAGAGGGTGAAGACCTGAGGTGAGAGCAGGTGTGACATCTGAAAGGACAGTCCAGTGCCAGGGTAGAAGAATAGAAGAGAGTGGAGAGGGAGATGGGAGGCAAGAGGAGAGTGCTGGGTATGGCCAGCTCCTATAGGGCTGAGAGGCCATGGGGAGGAGCTGTTCTTTGTATTGGTTTTGATTTTGGGGTGGGCTGAATAAAGGTGTCCTCACAATGGCCGTGTCATGTTCTTAGAACCAGTAAATATGTTACCTTCCACGGTACCTTCCACTTGGCAGATGCAAGTAAGATCTTAAGATGGGGCAGTTATCCTGGATCGCTGAGTGTCCGGTGTTGTCACAAAGGTCCTTGTAAAAGGAAGGCAGGAGGCTCAGTCAGAGAAATGAGGAAGGGACCACAAGCCAAAGAATGTGGGCAGCCTTGAGAAGCCAAAAAGTGAAGGAAACAAGATTCTTCACTGAGGCCTCCAGAAGGAGCACAGCCCTACCAACACCTTAATTTTAAGACTTCTGATCTCGACGTGCCTGGGTGGCTCAGTTGTTTGGGGGTCTGCTTGCGGCTCAGGTCATGATCCCAGAGTTGGGATCCCTGCTCAGCACGGAGTCTGCTTCTTCTTCTGCCTCTCCCTTCCCCACCCCCAGCTGTTTTTTCTCTCTCTCTCTCAAATAAATAAATAAAATCTTAAAAAAAAAAAAAAGCAAACAAACAAAAAAAACCTTAGGATCTCCAGAATTGTAAGAGATTACATGTGCATTGTTTTAACTCACTGAATGCTGGTTATTTGTCACAGCAGTGGTAGAAAACTAGTACAGGTTTCTGATTCCAAAATGCAGTGGGAAACTATTGCAGGGTTTTAAGTGGGGAAGTGATAGAATTCTATTTAGTTTTTAAAAGAATGGGTTGTTGGAGGTAGGAGGGGCAGTACGGAGCCCAGGTAGGAGGCGGTGGCAGAAATCTCAGGAGAGGCATAACAGAGGTCTGGATTACGGCAGCGGAGTGGAGAGGAATGGACAGATTTTGGGTACAAAGCCCATAGGAATTGCAGGTGGCATGGTTGCGGAGGTACAGGAGAAAAAAAGTAATCAAGAATGATGCTCAATTGGGGCATTTACTGAAATGGGGGAAGACATCGAGGAATAGATTTAGGGGAAGTTGTATGTTCTGTTTTGGATATGTTCAGACTTGAGATGCCTCGTAGACATGCAGGTCTGTGCGGCATGAGCAGGTGACTCTATCAGTGGAGGTCTCAGAGGACAGAGCATCTGCACACCCTGGACAGCCCTTGCCCTCCCGGGGCTTTTCTCGCGCTGCTCTCCCCCACATGCTACCTGGCTGCCTACACTTGACCCAGCGTGGCATTGCAGCCCAGGTTTTCTATCTTTTGTCCTGGGATCATTTTTCATTGCTCATTCAGCTTACACTGAATAGGCAATTAACAGAGGCTACAGTGGGGCCCCGTATGTTTGATAACTGAAGAGTAATGAAAAGCCATTTAGATGAATCTGTGCCCCAAATGTGTACAGTTATTTAGTGCTTTTTCAGAGAGCTAAATGGGTTTTGTGAATTTTAATTGATGTTTCACTTTTAATTATGTTCGTGTCAGGTGGCCAGTTGGAACTCTGCCTGGTAAGACTGATGGGTGTTTGCTCATTTGCATATAGCACGCCGTGCAGGGCCAGGCAGCGAGAGGAAGCGGAGAGTGGGGGAGGAAAAGTACAGCACCTGGAGAATCTTGAATAAATAACGGGCGGGACAAGAGGTCGGGCCGCCTCCAGCCACAGTATGTCCAGTTTCCACTCTACTCTGTGGCCCTCGTGGCTGTGGCCTCCTGGTTTTGATGGCTTCATCTTCGGTCAGGAGCCAGATGGCCGCCACGGTTCACATGCAGATCTGCTGACGTCCTAAGGAAACGCGAAGGCTTTCTCTTCCTTCTGTGTCTTAAATGTGAACTAATCTTTTCCTAGAAGCCCCTCAGCCGACTTTTCTTACATCCAGTGCGCCTGGACTGAGCCACAGGCCCATTTGTAAACCAGCCACCTGCTGAGGAAATGGAACTACCACAGTTGGCTTAGACCAGGGCTTGGCAACTACTGCTCTGTCCCTTGTCACTGGTGTTTCAAGTCTTACTGGCACAGGCCACCTCCACTCATTTACATACAGCATGGGAGGGGCACCCATCATTTACATACTGCAGGCAGCTGCTTTCCCACTCAGCACCCTGGTTGGCTAGTCCATTGCAAAGATAGTCTTGCCCGCAAAACCTGAAATACTTACTCTCTGCCCCTTTATAGATAAAGGGCTGATCCCTGGCTTGGACAAATCATCTGGGCAGTTATGCCTGTTGGGTGAGTCAGGTACGGCAGCCACTCCAAATACAAGAGGGACAGGGTATGATCCTTCCGGGGGGAAATTTTAAAGCATTAAAATAACTATAAATGCTGGTGATGGTTTAATACTCAAATGAAAGATGTCCCACAGATTGGAAGCTATCATTCTTTTCCCTGCAATGTTGGGTAAAATGAGAAACAGTTTCATGGCAGTTCATATGGGAAAAAAAAAAAAATCAGAGGGATTCGAGTGATGCTGTAATTGACTAGTCCTCGACACACAGCATGTGTACTGCTGCGAGTAAACCGGGACTGACTTTGGGCAGAGTCTGTGGGAAAATGATAGACTGGATTGGAGCCAGGGACGGGAGGTCAGTGGCCAGAGGAGTCTGTACCCAAGGGAGTGGCCTGTGACAGGATTTTGAGGTGTCCAAGCCATAATGGCCAGAGCTCCATCAAGGTGAAGAAAATTGTTATCAGAGACAATAGATGAGAAAGGCTGGTAGGAAGTAAACAGAGGTTCAAGATTAGATTCCAGTTCCCTGTTAGGACTGAGGGGAGCCCAGCTCTCAGGGCTTTGGGAGGAAGTGCTAAGCCCTTCAACCAGGCCAAGGAGGGGGGCTACACTGAAGGCAGTACCAGGCTTAGGGATGCTGTCTTTGGACTCTGCCAACATATTCTCTATCCACTTCTTTCTTCCTGTGTGTGCTTGGGACAGTTTACTTGACATTTCTGAGGCTTGTTTTTTGGACATCTTTTCAATGAGGATAGTAATAAAATCTGTATTCTATGATCATTGGGAGAATTAAATGTGGTTTGTGAAATCTTATCACAGTTCCTGTGTTGTATGGTGGAAGTTCTGTCGGGCACCTTAGGCTCTATTTCCAGATGGGAAGCAGTTAGGGATGTTGGGCAGAGACTCTGAATTCTGTCTCTACATGACGATCAATCACTTCAGGGTTTTTTAAAATACTTTCATTGAGAGAGAGAGAGCACTCACAAGCTGGGTTGAGGGTTAGGGAGGAGGGGCAGAGGCAGAAGGAGAAGCAGGCTCCCGCTCAGCAGGGAGCCCGACATGGGGCTGGATCTGGGGACCCTGAGATCATGACTTGAGCCTAAGGCAGATGCTTCATCAACTCAACCATCCGGGTGCCCCACTTCAGGAGCTTTTTTCAAACAAACAGACTGATTTTTAAAGGGATACCCAAATCAACTGAATTAGAATCTCTGGAGTTAGAACAAGGCATTGACAGTTCTTAAAGGCCTTTAGATGATTTGAGTACGCAGCCCTCATTGAGAGCCATTGTCTATATTACCAATCTTGGTTGTCACTGGCACAGGGCCCTCAAGAAATCTGCAGGTGGCCATCTTTCTGGAGACAGCTGGGTAGGGCTGTGCCTAGTGGAGACTGACCCTCAACTATGAGCTTGACATGATCCAGCAGAGAAGGGAAGCCCCTGAAAAACCCACAGCTGCTTGAAAAGAAGCACTGCATTGAAGGATGGGTGCCCTGAACTCTGAGCTGATCAAGGCACATCTGAAGCTGCAGTCCACGTCAGGAGATGAACAGATGAGAGCGGACGCAGTCCTTTCAGGGCCTTTGGGCTGAGCTGGGAAGAGTGGCAGTGTCAGCCCGGGCATCACGGCTGGAGCAGATCACAGGCACAAGACGTTTGCCAGGAATTCGTCTGAGGAGAACACAGTGTGGAGGAAAGAAGATACTTCGGGTTCAAGAGTAGAGCAAGGGATCGAGTACAGCATGAGTACTGCCTCATGCTGCTGAGACACAAACACTGAAAGGTACTAACAGGGTTGAATGACAGATAGCAAGTGCATGTGTTGTTAGAAGGCACTTGAGAAATAAATTCCACAGACACTGAGCAATTGGTACCCGTCCTGGGTCAAGGGCATATATATATATTTTTAAGATTTTTATTTATTTGACAGAGAGAAACAGACTCCCCGCTGAGCAGGGAGCCCTCTATGTGGGGCTCGATCCCAGGACCCCGGGATCATGACCTAAGCTGAAGGCAGACACTTAAAACGACTGAGCCACCCAGGTGCCCTCAAGGGCATAATCCTAAAGCCTCAACAGAGGTGCAAGGGGAGCAGGATGATAAAAGGACCAGAGATCATGACCAGTGAGCCACAGGGGAAGAACTGAGGACATTGCCCCAGAGAAGGCTGGACAGCTGAGCTGGATGGGAGCTCTCCTAAGATAGATGAAATACCAGCTTGTGGAAGGGTGTTTTGGACCACTGAGTAGACCTTACAGGGGATCAGATTTTTGCTCAATAGTAGGAAATGGTTTTAGCATCAGGAATTGAATTAGAGTGACATTGTATCTTGTGAGATGCCCCACTCCCTTGCTAGATGTAGCGCAGCTGACGGGGAGGAGGGGGCACTGGTATAAAGTGGAATCCAGCTGAGATCCACGCAGGGGCCTCACGCTCCGTCCATTCTTAGGGGAGCAGGCCCAGCCCAGCTTGTGTTTCATGTGGTGTTAGGGTGCATGGTAGGATTTTGTTTTGTAAAATTTTATTCACCCTCTTCCCTCCCAAAGTGTGAGAGACCTGCATTGTTATGATTCTTTGACTTCTGTTCTAAGGAAAGAAACCATGACAAATATTTGAACAACGGAATGCTACTTGTTTGCATAGCCAACCAAGAAATTCAAATATTTGTGTAAATAAGGGCCATGCATTTTAACACAGGTGGAGTGACTGCGTTTGGAAGTTTACTTTTCTTGGTCTTGTACTCTGGAAAGCATCTTCGGGCATTCTGCCTTTAACCCTTTGACGCTAGTTTATATTCAACTCAACAGATGTTTTTGGTACCTACCAAATGTGAAGCATCATCTTGTGCCTTGACTATTGAAAATACCCCCTCCCCAACCTTCTGCATATTAGAAATTAATCTCAGCATTGGCGGCATCTTCCACATTGAAAAACGGAGTCACGGGGGCACCGGGTGGCTCATTTGGTTAAGCGTCATACTTAGGTTCAGGTCTTGGTCTCAGGGCTCTGGGATTGAGCCCCACATCAGGCTCCTGACTCAGCGGGGAGTTGGCTTGTTCCTCCCCCCATTTGTGGGCTCTCTATTGCTCTCAAATAAATAAATAAAATCTTAAAGAAAAATAAAAACAGAGTCACAGCACAGCTACAAAAACAGTGATGGCTCTGGACACCTATTAGCTGTTTCCCCAACATGATTTCTCCCTTCTGTCTTCCTCACAGCCCCCATGTCCATGTAGGAATCTCCGTGTTTCTAGGGAGGCTGATTATACCTTGATCATGAAGGGGAGCATGTGTGTTAGGCTAAGCTAATTTCATACATTATATCCCTTTTGACACCGTGAAGTTAAAAGCAGCCACATGACCCAACCTGCACCAATGAGAGTGTATTTCAGGATTGTCGCTGAGAAGCCTGGGACAAAGACATACTCTTTCTCTTACTTGACTTGAGAAATTTGTGGTTCGGGAGCTGTAGGAAGTAGCTGTCATGCAACTATGATTAGGCTAGTTTCAGAATGAGCTGATACTAAGAAAAACAAGGTAAGAGATAGAGAAAATCAGGCTCTGGGGACATCACCTAGTTGCTGGATTACACTTTGCCTGGAGCCAAACCTACTCCTCCACTTTCCAACTATGTACGTTCCCCTTTATATTTAAGTCAGTTTGATTTAGGTCTTCTCTGACTTAGAACCAAAAGTTTCCTTACTGATCAGTATGGTGGTTATTTTGGGCTGGTGGCTTTACAAGTTTCATTTTATCTATTATCTAGCTGTATTTGCTCTATCATATATAGTTAGCATGGATTATTTTTGTAATGAAAAACAACAAAAAAGTCTATTAAGATGCAATCATTAGCATCTACATTGCCTGGAAATTACTTATCGGAAAGTAGACATTCTTACTAGGGCTAAACCAAGACCCACTTACATGAACTAAGCTGATTCACCTGTTGATGCACGTGGAAGTCTGGTGGGGCTGCTGATGACTTCTTGCACCACCGTCTTTGTTGCTATATCGCCAATAATCCACTGGTTTTGTGAGTTTGCTTTTTAAACAGTCTTTATATATTGGTACGCTCTCGCCTAACTGCTCTTTGGAGGACAGGGAAAGACCCGTCTCATGAAGCTGCACCTTTTGCCACTGCCAACTTTTCTGTGTTCTGAAGAGTGAAGGAACCCAGTGCTGTGCTGTCAGCCCTCCTCCCGCCTTTCCTGACTTACTAAAAAAAAGTACTTGAGGTTACTTTTATGTTAATAGATATATAAAACTCAAGATGTAACAAATAAATTGCAAGAAGAAGTAAGATGGAAGGAGACTGATAGGAGATACTTAAGGATAGATATCATTCAGTCATTATAGGTGGACCTTATATGAAAACTGATTCAAACAAATTTATTTTAAAAAGCTTAAGATTCATAAGAAATTTAAGCAGTGGACATTTGAAACATGAGGGTGCCATTGTTGATTTTTTAGATATAATAATGGCATTGTTTTTATGATATTGAAGAAGAGTTTTTGTCTATTAGCAATACATACTGAAATATTTACAGATGAAATAGTGTGATGTCAGAGATTTGCTCCAAAATAATACAGAAAAGAGGAAGTGTGAGGTTGCGGGGTATTGATGAAGCAAAATTGGTCATGAATTGATGATTACTGAAGCTGAGTAGTGGGTACATAAGGGTTTGTTAATCTTTTTTTCTTTGATGAAACTTTAAATAATAGTAAAAGTCTCTACTTAACTTTCCAGTGGTAATCAGTATTTGCAATTCGACAGTATTTTTTCCAGAAGTTTTTTATGTATAAATCACAGAGCAAAAGTAGATAATGAAGAAGGTTTGGTTTTGGTTTTATTTAATTAAACGGACTCATTACTTATGTTGGTCTGCAACTTTGTTTGGGTGGGAGCTTAATATGTTGTGGATATTTTGCCATTTAATCTTATATTGGAGCAGTTGATGATTTTTTTTTCTCTTAAAGCGAGCAAAAGCCTTTGCTTCTGTACCAGTGCAGCCTCCCCACACTGGGGGGTAGTTTCAGCTTTTTGTGGGGAATACTGTCTGAAGCCTGGAGTTTCTGTGCGCTCCGACCAGAGCTTTAATTGTAACTCTCGGGCAGTTCTCACTCGTCTGCTTGTGAATCTTTCCTGGCATAGGCTACCCATGGGAGGCATCAGCCCTAACCTCCTCCACAGGGTTTTGCTGTCAGACAGCAACTATAAAATCTGCTGGAAATCCAGTGCTCTCTGTGTCCTACTGTTTGGAGGGCCAAATGTTGGTGAAAGCTTGGAAAGGCATTGTTATTCCTACTGCTTTTCTGTGATTTTTATATCATGTGAATTCTTTTTTTAAAAGGTTTTATTTATTTATTTGAGAGAGAGAGAGCAGGAGTAGATGACAGCCGAGGGAGAAGCAGGCTCCCCATTGAGCAGGGAGCCTGACACTGGGCTGGATCCTGAGAACATGAGATCGTGATCTGAGCCAAAGGCAGACACTTAACTGACTGAGCCACCCAGGTGCCCCTCATGTGAATTCTTAGTAGCTCAAGACAGAGAATTTGTGTGAGAGAGGGGTTTGTTTTTTAAAAGAATAGAGTGGATGAATAGGGGACCATCCTTGGCTCCATGATCTAGTTTTCCGTTACTGTCGTGCTGGGAAATTGACACAGTGTAATTCCAGGGCACCTTCAGCATGTTGTTCAATGCTGTTGTTCATTTCCCTTTTATTCCATGGGAGAGAGACCATCTAAACTTAGAATACCTCCTCTTTCTCCCTTACCTTTGAGGATCACAGTGAGAAGCGTGCTTTTCGTGACATATTTTCGGAATGCTTTAAAATACTGCTATCATTTCATTCTCTTATCAGATACTTTCAGAGTAACCACTCTGTGTCAGTCCTAGTAGCAGGACTCTGGGAGCCGGGAAGGTAAGCTAAATCAGTTTTCACATCGTTGTTGTCTGGGTGGAAATACTGAAGGTGGACATTGAGGAAGGAGAGATCTAGGACTAGAGTGTTAAGTACTTGTTAAATGGGCATGTTTTGGGTATATGCACAGTAATCATATGTTCTGTTCACTAATGTATGGACATGTGTTAAGTGCCTTTCTAAAAGTTTTATATCAGCTACCTTATTCAGTAGTCACAGCAAACCTTATGAAGTATGTACTTTTGCTCCCCCACCTCCCTTTTTTATGATTTTATTTATTTATTTGAAAGAAAGAGAGCTAGCAGGAAGTGGGGCAGAGAGGGAGAGAAAGAATCCTCAAGCAGACTTGTGCTGAGAGCAGAGCCCAACACAGGGTTCAATCCCAGGACCCTGTGATCATGACCTGAGCTGGAGTAAGACATTTAACTGCCCGAGCCACCCAAGTGCCCCACTTGGTCCCCTTTTATAGGTAGAAAACCGAAGCACAGAGAGACTCAGTAATTTGCTGGAAATCACACAGTAAAGAGTGGTACAATCTGCACTTAAATGCAGACAGTCCAACTCCAGACTCTGTGCTCATTATGGAATTAGTACTGAGGGATCAGTTCGCTCATTGATACATTCTATTAGTGGCTTCCATCTTTTTTAAAAGGATGGTTGGTTATTGTTAACCAGCACTATCGGTGTCCCTGGAGCATGTGAAACGCGTTGGACGGCTTTCAGCCACTCTGGTATTGTGTTGCAGCTGGGGGGTCAGAACTAACTGTGGACTTAAAGAAAATTGTTCATATATATTTACTGTGTTGGTCCTTTCAGGGAGTGGAATTTTACCTGTAGTAGGTCTAGAGTCCTATCAGAATGAATCTTGTGTTGTTTACAGTGAAAAAAAAAAGTCCTTTAATTCTGTGACTTTTAGTTACGCATCTTGAAGTTTGCTTTAATGTGTGAAAGCGTGCCCCTCCACTGTGTCTAAGTGTGGACATGTATGTGCACATGCCCACACACAGGCTTTGCTTACAGATGTGAGAAGATCTCAGTACGTGGCTAGCTTCTTGGTCTCTACAGCCTGTTCTCAGTGATCCCGAACCCTTTCAGTAGAGAATCAAATCCAAAACTATGAGCCAAGTGTTAACTACAAATGAGGCTGTGTTACCCTCAGTTCAAACTCACAGTCCCAGGTGACCTCCTCTCCCCTGCGTGTTGCCCTCTTTGTGATGAGAGCTGTCATTCAATGGATGTTGACTTTGTGTCAGATTTAGTATTTAAGCTCTTGACCTGTACGATCTCATCGAAGCCGTAGGATAACCCCTGGCGGTGAGTATTATTACTCCCATCAGCCCCATGAGGAAGCCAAGCTATAGAGGGGTTACTTGTCCACAGCCACATAGATGTTAGTGGGGACATAATCCCAGGTTTGCCTGCCTCCAAGGTCAATGGATTTCCTGTGCGGGAACACTGAGGCAGCACAGAGACAGATGAAGGAAGATGTTCAGAGCAGGGTATGCTTGTTTGAGAGGATGTGTGTGTGGGTTGTTTAGTTTTAAAAGATAAACAGCAGTAGCTTCAGCTTCCTCTGCCCTGGTGAGGTAGAAACATGAGAGCTTGTACCCTTCTGTTCAATGTAAAGGTATGAAATAAATCACAATTTCTGTGCCTTAGTTTCCTCATCTGTAAGATGACGATAACAGTATCTGTTTAACCTACATTATATAAACATCATATACATATAGGGTCACATAAGGGGATGGGAATAAAAGGATGATTAAGTACCGTACACACGTAAGGAATTACCAGCCAGGACGTCCCATCCCCTACCCACGATGAACTTTTAAAACTCATTTCTTGAGATGAAAATTAATGTTGCTGCAGATTTGGTTGAACAGATTCCTTAAAAGGATTTAGTTCTGGGGGCACCTGGCTGGTCGAGGTTGCATGCATGGTAGAGCATGCGACTCTTGATCTCCGGGTCATGAGTTCAAGCTCCATGTTGGATGTAGAGCCTACCTTAAAAAAAAAAAAAAAAGATTTGGTTCTGCTTTTTCCTTCATTTACTCATGTAACTAACTTTTTTTAATAATTATTTTTATTAACATATAATGTATTATTTGCCCCAGGGGCACAGGTCTGTGGATCATCAGTCTTAAACAAATCACAGCACTCATCATAGCACATACCCTACCCAATGTCCATCCCCCAGCTACCCTATCCCTTACCCTGCCCCCCCCGCCCCACAACCCTCAGTTTGTTTTGTGAGATTAAGAGTCTCTTATGGTTTGTCTCCCTCCCAATCCCATCTTGTTTCATTTTTTCCTTACCTATCCCCCAAACTCCCCACTCTGCCTCTCAAATTCCTCCTATCAGAGAGATCATATGATCATGCAACTAACTTTTATTGAGTACTTATTATATGCCAAGCATTGGTATTGGTGCTGGAGGTTTAACAGTGACTCAGACTTGCTCACAGGCTGTTCAAGACATTTTTCGGTTAGGATTGTCCGTCATCCAAGCACATGCTAACTGACCACTTGTGAAGTGAACAGGGTCAAATTCTGTCTGTGGCTGCCAAGACTAATGTGTGTGAAGAAATCTCTGGACAGATGGGACATCCAGTCCCTGGTGTGACTTTGCATCTTTCCTGTGCAGGGATGAGGAAGGCTCACACTGAAGCAAGGGTGAAGCCGTTTCTCCAGAAACCCAAGGCGTGCACAGTGTGTGGCTCTCTGGGCTCATGTTGTCATCTGCCCAAAATCAAGAGGCCCCTAGCCAGTTCTTTTAAACCGGAACTGCCCATGTAGTTTTTTAAACTCCCCAAAATGAAAAGAACAGCATTTTCCTCTGAGCTCACCAATAAATAATAATAAATAATAAACTTTAGTCTGTTTTGAGGACATTTAGTATACGTGCTGCCTAACCGAGCACCATTTTAGAGACATTTAAATTGTGTGTTCTGCAAAATTTCACACTTGCATTTTTTTTTTTTTTTTTTTTAATGTTTAAGTTGAACACACACCTGGTCCTATAAGCATCTGGAAGGGGGACAAGTTTACTCAGTTCAATGAGTGTTGGCTAAGCATTTCTGAAGATAGGCATTGTGGAAAGATCAGAACACACACACTCAAGTCCGACAGAAATAATCAAAACAACAACAACAACACAACTTACAGATGTGTTAGATGCTACCCCTCCTTTTTGGGTGCTTTTGGTGCAAGTACTGGTTGATGGTGCAGTGAAGGAAACCCTTGAAAGCATCTGTCTACTTCCCCAGGGAGGATGGGCAGATGAGAAGTCTGAGGCCTGGAAAAGTACCAGAGGCAAAATCTGAGTGTTGGTTAGAGACCTCGTTTTAACAGCATTCTGTGTTTTCTGATGTCAAACGTGTGCCCCCTTCCCCTCCCGCTTCCCCGCTGCCCCGTACATATACACAAATAGACACACACCAGTTTTGGAAGGCTATCAACTGGTACTCTAGTAACCAGTAAACTATGTAACTTGGGGTCATGAGAGGGGACAGAATTTGCTGGGGAGAAGGAGGAGGAGAATGAGTATCTGTTTCCCAAAGTTGAGATCTGAACTATTGTCTAAAACATCAGACAACACAGACAAATCAGACAAAGCAGAATCAGGGCAGCAGAGGTTAACTTGTGGGTGATTTATAGCTTAATGGAAACCAGAGCCTCATCATGCCTGGGCTGCACATTTTAAAGCAGTAAAATGATAGCAAACTCAAATGCCAGTCCCAGAGCTTCCCCAGCAGCAGCTGTCACTGTGAGTGGACTTGGCTGCGCGTCTCAGGTCACGGGTGTGTTCTTGCATTTGTGTGTTACTGTCACTTAGCACATGGTGATGACTGCAGAGCATCCCAGACTCACCGCAGAGACCGTCTCCGCTTTGGGTCACTGGGAGAGTCAGAGCTTCGGAATCAACACGCAGACTTGCATCCGCTTTTCATTTTAATTGTGCTTGAAGCTTTGAACGTCTCCGGCTGCATGCATGTTAGAAGGGAAGATCTTCAGAAATTAAGCGGTGGTGCTCTGAAGGAGGTCTCCGTACAGGTTTCCTCCGCCGTCCAAAAGGTCTCCTAGGAAACCTTTCATAAGCCAAAGTGATGTAAAGCAAAGGAGCAATTGCCGTTGGTTTATATGGGAAACATTTTTAAGCATTCCTGGATCTCAAAAAGAACCCCTCTCAAGCTTTTCCGATACCTTAGAACCCATCTTGTTAATGGATATGCAAATCAGAATAAAGCACAGATGCTCACAGACACAGTTCAGAGCTGTGGGGCCTGATGCAGAGTGAGTCCCCAGGGAAGGAAGCTGGGGGGGCTGTTCTCGCTGCTCAGGTGCATGCTACCTCTCCAACGGCTAGCGGCAAAACAAACACCGCTATTTCCCGTTTTTGCCTTTTCTCTTAAAAGTGAAAAAAATCCTCTAGATTTCTGCTGGTTATCAAAAGCACGTACCAGTGTAGGTCTTTTGTGAAAGCAAAGTGGCATAACATGAACTTTCAAAAAGCAGGGGATTCCTGTAATTCCAAATGGCCAGTGGGACAGGCCAGCGGCCGGAGAGGATTCAGGCCCCGTGAGGGAAGGAAATCACCAGCAGGACAGCTTTGGTGGGTGGCAGCTGGGAGCCTATACGGCCTATACGGCCCCATGCTGCGCACAGAAAGGCAGGGGTTCTGGGGCGCCTGGGTGGCTCAGTGGGTTAGAGCCTGTGCCTTCGGCTCAGGTCATGATCTCAGGGTCCTGGGATCGAGCCCCACATCGGACTCTCTGCTCAGCGGGGAGCCTGCTTCCCTTCCTCTCTCTCTCTCTCTCTCTCTGCCTGCCTCTCTGCCTACTTGAAAAAAAAAAAAAAAAAAAGTAAGGCAGGGCTTCTGAGGGCCCGGTCTCTGGAGCCTTCTGCTGCCAGGGAAAAGAACTCCTCTTCCTCTTCCTCTTCCCCCTCCTGCTGCTCCATCTTTGCTGATTACATTGGGTTCTTTCGGTGGTTTTTAAAGAGCTTTTGAGAAGCTGTAATGTGATCAGCTCCTGGGCTAATTCCAGACAAGGAAGCTGCTCATCGCTTTGTCTCCAGGCTGCTTGCCTGGGACATGCATCTTCATCCTCCCCAGGCCAGGAGGTCTGAAGAAAGAAGGAGGGGAAAGTTCCAGATAGGTCAAGGCATTGAGTATGTAATGGATGCATATGCTAGTTTGGCAAATCTAAAGGATATAAAGTATATCTGTTTCTCAATCCCATCCCCTCCCCAGAAACAACTATTGCCTTTCTGTCTATTCCTGTAAAGAGATTCTATTCACATATAGAGGCGCCCAGCTGGCTTAGTAGAGCATGCGACTCTTGATTGTGGGGTCGTGAGTTCAAGCCCCATGTTGGGAGTAGAGTTTACTTAAAAATACATGTATATAAATGCTTGCATATAGACATATGTGTATGTACACATATAGTACACATGTATTTAGTGAACTGTCCTCTTTACACAGATGGTAGCGTACTATACTTTTCATCCTATTCCATACTGGTTTTCTTTGATCTTAGGAATTGTTCCAGGATAGGACATGCACAGCTGCCACCTTCTTTCTTAATAGCTACAGAATGTTTGTTCTATTGCTTAGCTGGATCATTATTAGTGTCTCGTTATTGGACATTTTGGCTATACAATCTTTTGCCATCCCAACAATACTTAACTGAGTATCCTAGAACATATATCTTTGGCACATGCGCTGATTTACCTGTTGAATCAGTTTGCAGAAGTAAAATTAATAGGCCAAATGGTATATCCTTTTAGTATTAATAAAAATTGCCAAGTTGCCCTCCTATCCATGATGTATTCACACACAGCTTCCCAGAATGCATACCCCTGCCTGCTTTGCCCCTGTCTCCATCCCCATCTAGGCTGTATCAGAGCCCATCTGTTGTAGGGGAGGAGGTTTAGGGTTCGATATGAACCCAAGTGTTTTGAAAGGTCACCCATGGGTGTTGGCAGTTACAAATCACAGAAAAGTCGACGTCAAACTGTCTTAAATAAAAAAAAATTTTTAAGATGAAAACATTTATTGGCACGTATAACTCAAGTCTAGAGTCAAATTTGGATCGGGCATAGGTGCCTCCAGGAGGGGCTGCCGTGTTGTACAACTCCAGGGGGCGCACCCACATTGTGTTAGGAAACAGTGTGGGGGAGCCCCCTGGAATTGGTGGCGATGTACAGGGCACAGCTGAAGTCATGAGCTTCTGAGTGCTGTGTTTGCTTGGAGTTTGCTTTGTTCTCAGGACGGCCTTTTCCTTTTTTTTTTTTTTAAGATTTTTATTTATTTATTTGACAGAGATCACAAGTAGGCAGAGAGGCAGGCGGGGGAGCAGGCTCCCTGCTGAGCAGAGAGCCTGATGTGGGGCTCGATCCCAGGACCCTGAGCCAAAGGCAGAGGCTTAACCCACTGAGCCACCCAGGCGCCCCAAGCAGTGGCCCTGGAAGCTCCGCATCTCTGTTTTATCAGCAACTTTATGTGACCTGAGAACCAAGAGTGCCCCCTTCTCTGAAGATACAGCAAAAGTTCCACAGATGAGCCTCTAAGACCTGGTGTGGGTCGGCTGCTCATCCCACACAACTGATCACTTCTAGGAATATCTTTCGGTTTGCTTATCCATCATCCATTCCCTGTTCTTCTGGTCATAGCACCTCGACTGACTTTCTTCCCCCACTCTCAGCCCTCCAGCGGTGCGCACGCTCCTGTCAAAAGTTCAGAAATAACAGAAGCAAAACCAGTGAATCACTGAAGTGATAACTGGTAAAAGTTTGTTGTGCCCACACCAAAAAGACAGTTTGCAAACCGGGAGCCCTGAAACCAAAGCATGGAATGAGACCCAGGGGGCTGTTGTTATAAAGCAGTTTATATAGTGAGAAAGCAACGACTTATTCTTCACAGTGATTGGTTATAATACTAGAGTTTTCTTTTCTTTTCTTTTTTTTTTTTTTTTAAGATTTTGTTTATTTGAGAGAGCACACAAGCATGAGTCAAAGGGTAAAGGGAGAGGGAGAAGCAGGCTCCCCACAGAGCAGGGAGCCTGAAATGCAGGGCTCAATGCCAGGACCCCAAAATCATGACCTGAGCCGAAGGCAGATGCTTCATCATCTGAGCCATCCAGGAGCCCCTATTTATCTATCTATCTATCTATCTATTTATTTATTTATTTATTTGAGAAAGCAGGGGGAGAGCAGAGGGAGAGGGACAAGGAGACTCTGCTGAATGTGGAGCCTGATGTGGGGCTCCATCCCACGACCCTGAGATCATGACCTGAGCCAAAATCAAGAGTCAGACGCTCAACTGACTGAGTCACCCCTGTGCTCCAATATTTTCTTTTATTTTTATTTATTTGAGAGAGGGCTCAGGAGCAGGGGAGGGGCAGAGGGAGAGGGAAGGCGAGAAGCAGGCTCCCCATTGAATGCAGAGCCCAACTACAAAGGTGGGGGGGGCGTGCGTGTGCTTAATCCCAGGAGGCTGAGATCCTGACCTGAGCCGAAGTCAGATGCTTAACTGACTGAGCCATCCAGGCATGTCCCAGAATTTTCTTAAATGAATTGAACAGTGGTTACTTGTTATCAAGTCTGGGAAATGGTTTAAGTTTTGCTAATGATTTCCAGAAACAAGCCAGGCATGTCTCAGGTCAAGTTAGCCTTGCAAAATAAGTTAAATTAAGCTTCGTTTGAATGACTGAATAGCTCTTGTCTGCTCAGGGAATTTTCAGGGCTGGTCTCCATTTGCTGCTGGTTTTAAACACTACACAGGCACCCATCCTGTGAATAGCCAACACAATTCTGATTTTCAGATTGAAAACCACCACTAACCATCTGTAGGCTAGCCGAGTGCTTCTCAAACTGAAGAAAGGGATGCAAATGTACATATAGCCCACCTGGGGATCCTGTGTTAAAGCAGATTCTAACTCAGATCCTGAGGGGGAGCCTGAGATTCTGCATTTTAGGTGATGCTGAAGCTACACTGGTCCAGGCAGGGGGGAGGGGATATCCATGAGCAGTGATCAATGCCCATCAGTGACCTCTCTAGGTTCCTTGTATTCTAATGATTTTGAGATTTCATAGCATACACAGAAGAATGTGAAACCAACAAAATCCCCACGAGCAATCGATTTCAGTTTGTCTCCATTTCATAAAACAAAGAGAAGTCCCCTCTTTGATCGCATTTATAAAAAAAAAAAGTATTATTAAAACATTCATTCAGTTTGGAAGTACATTTCTATTGCTTGGCTTGGTGGAGTGGGGGAGGAGGAAGCCTTTGCTGAATTGTTCCTAAAGAATTGCACTTTTGACCAATATTGGCAGGAAAATAACTTTTCCCTCTGGGGACTACAAGCTCTCTGTTGTCTTAGAAAAAAAATCCTACTGCTGCTTTCACCATCAAGCCAGTGACTTATTACTTCTTTGCCCAAGGAACCAATTTGCCCCGGCAGACATGAAGGCTTTATGTATTTAGTTATCCCATCATAGCTGGGTGGCCTGCTACCAAATTCTGAGGACAAAATACTATTTTCTTGGAAATAACAAAAGCAATCTCTCTACTCTTTAGGTTTTCTTTTAAATAAATAATTTTCTCATCAGCTCTCAGAACCAGTATTTCAGTCCTGGGCTACCTTGAATAGCGCTATTTTCTTTGCCCTAATTCAGGTCAGGTATTAAATAGACCCTCACTCCCACCCCTCAGCCCCGCTTCTGAATCAGAAAAATGATTTCTTTTGCAAAGCAATTTCATGCCTTGTTATCCCCAATATGTCCCTAAAATAGCATTACCAGAAAGTCCCTGTTCCTTTCAGAGATTGAAAGGGGAAGAGTGATTTCTAGAAGGGGCTCAGCAGGGGCGCCTGGGTGGCTCAGTGGGTTAAGCCTCTGGCCTTTAACTCAGGTCATGTTCCCAGGGTCCTGGGATCCAGCCCCGCATCGGGCTCTCTGCTCCTCAGGAAGCCTGCTTCCCCCTCTCTCTCTGCCTGTCTCTCTGCCTACTTGTGATCTCTGTCTGTCAAGTAAATAAATAAAATCTTAAAAAAATAAAAAATAAAAGGGGCTTAGCAAACCCATGACACTGCCCACTTGGTATCTCCATGCTTTGTGCGGCATTGTGGTGGCATTTGCTTTTAACCATGCCTCCTTTAAGGGAAATTCTGGCCTCAAAACATTTGTGTCATTATGCAAATATGGGTTAATGAATCGATTGAGCAAAATACACTGTGATTGAGAGTTCGGCTGCTTTCATCAGAAAATAACAAACAGCTGGATTTTTCTTCTTCTTCTTCTTTTTTTTTTTTTTTTTTTTTGGGTGCATCCTCACTCTCTTTCATTACACAGATAAGGCATTTACCAGAATGCTAGTCTAAAGAATTCTTCAGAATTCTAATCTCACCCTTTATTATTGCTACAGTGTTACGTAAAGCCAGTCCCATCTGTGAGCTTGGAAAACAACTTTAAGACTTTAAAGTATTAAAAGGTAGCATCTCCTTTATAAATACTGATCCTCTATAAAGTGATGTCCACATTTGCCTTTTGAGATTAATGTAATCCAACCCCTAAAGTGTAATTAACTTAAAATACCCAAGAAAGGGGATGTTCAGTCTTGGTTCTCTGAATCCGTAACTGACTGACTGAGTGCCAGAGTTGCCCTTAGATGATGCCCAAACTGGCAAGTCATGCATTAGCACGTTCCACTTTGAAGGTGGGATAGAAGGGCGAAGGTCATTTATTACAGCAAGGGGTCATCTTTACTCGTTACCAAGGCAAATAGCAGGACAGGGAAGATTCTGGGATTCGCTAACTGGCTGAAGGTCATTTTTCTAGCAACTCTTTATTGAACGCTTGCTGTGTTCTAAGTCCTGAGGGTAGGTTCTGGGTAAACAGTGATGACTTCTGACCTCATGGAGGTATCTAAAATGATCCATCTGATTTCTCTAGGCTTTACTTGAAAAACAAGGCTAGTTCTGAACCTCACAGATGATATGATATGGTATGATATGATAAACACATTTATGAAAGTATAAATTGTTAAACAACTGTAGAGTTCTTTAGGTCAGCGTGGTTACAGAGCCTCAGCACTGTCCTTAACCTTGAACTTGCCAAGGTCAGCTATTGTGCTTATTATCTGCTTTCATGAAATTTTCTCAAATGGCATGCCCTTTGCCCTTTATCTTTTTGAGACAGTTGCATTTTCCTCTCCAAAGATGATCCCATTTTCCTGTTTCTTGATGACCACCAATCAATCTATCTTTCTTTCTTTCTTTCTTTCTTTCTTTCTTTCTTTCAGATTTTATTCATTGACTTGAGAGAGAGGGAGAGAAAACACAAGCAGGGAGGAGAGGGAGAAGCAGGTTTCCTGAGAGCAGGGAACCCAATGTGCGGCCCAGGACCCTGGGACCACGACCTGAGCTGAAGGCAGACCCTTAACTGACTGAATCACCCAGGCGCCCCTGAGTGCCAGCTTCTTATCTGCTTTGCAAAACATACTTTGAAAGGAGGGGCCTCCTAAGAAATTTCATTGGCATTTGATATGAATTCAGAAAGAGAAAAATGACTATTCATAGAAGCTTAGGGAAAAAAATTTCTCTATTATATATACAATAAAAAAAAGATACTTAAAATAACACCCCAGAATACAGTTATCATGAGACATCTCTGTCATTTCCTAGAGTTAGAAGTAGAGAACAATCTTGGAGTTGGGCGAGGAACCAGCTTTGTCGTTTGTGGATAGGAATGATAGGGGTCACGCTGTGCGGGAGGGAGCGGGCTGGGAGGGGCCTTCTCGGGATCATGCTGGGGCAGCTGAGCCTTGGAAGCATGAGAAAGTTTCTGAGAAAGCCTTTCTTTGCAGTACATGTAAGGGGAGGATCTCACTGCTTGTGTTTAAAGACCCCTGTTCTGTGACCGAGTCTCCCGGGGGACAGAATTTTGGCTCTTTGCAGAATTTTTATGTATCCTCTTAATTGAGGGAGTCTTTCTTCCAGTATCCAGTTCTGATGTCCAGGATAATACGTGTTTCTCTGTCTCCCTCTGGTCTGTGTCCCCCACCTTGGCATCTTTCTCCCACCCCCAGCCCCTCCATCCCACATACATGATTTCTTCACTGAGTGTGAAGGCACAGCAAACCTCAAACCTGGGCCCCTAAAGAAACATTTTGGAGGGTCTAGTTTCACACTTTGTAAATTTTGCGCTTAACAGAAGGGCTGCTTCTTTTCTCCATCCTGTGACCAAAAAAAAGAGGCTTCTTGGTGGCTGGTGAGCACCATGGTATCATACAGGGTTAGCCAGAGTTTTCTCTAAAGGGCCAGATAATAATATATTTTAAGATTCCTGGGCGACAGTCTACCGCAACTACTGAACTTGGCCATTGTGTCGTGAAAGCGGCTACAGGCAATCCATGAGCAAGGAGCATAATCACTGCTTGAAATTTGAATCTCAGGTTAGTTTTACATGTCCTAAATATTACCCTTTTGATTTTTTTTTTTTTTTTTAACCATTTGAAAACAGAAAAACCATGCTCAGCTTGTGGGCCTTATAAACACAGGCAGTAGGTTCGATCTAGCCCATAGACCATGGTAGTTTGGCAACCCCTGGTGCCGAGGAAGAAATGCCAAACCAGGAGTGAGAAGCCTTACATTCCAATTTCAGTTTTACGTTTAAGCCCTGACATACTCATTTAACGACTGACCTCCATTTCCTCATCTGCAAAATGGGTATGGAAAGCGGGGCGGGCGGGGGGAGTAACTTTAGAATGGAGAAGCCTGGCAAACGTTACCTCAGAAAGGTGATTAGGGTTAACATCGGTGGCAAGTCATGGTGGTAGCGTGTACCCCTGATTTGTGATGACAGTGGCGCTTGACGTGGCTGTCCGTTACCTCAGCCTGAACGTAAGAAAAATATCAGACAAACCCACACTGAGGGACAGTCTCCAAAATACCTGACCAGCATTCGTCGAAATTGTGCATGTTATCCAAAACAAGGAAAATGTGGGGAAACACACACATACACACAAAATGTTAGGGGGATCTGGGTTGCCAGGGTATGGCAACCCTGCACTATCTTGCAATTTTGCTGTAAATAAAAAACTCTTCTGAGATGAAAAGCTGACATGTATGTACACCCTAGGAGAAATCGCCACACTTTGGTGGTCGACTAGGTGCAGAGGGCAGGGGAGAAGGAGAAACAAAGATCGTCTCGAAGTCTCCAGTGGGCTACCAGGGAAGATGGTCATGCTATTGGGCAGAAATAATAAACACAGGAGAAAAATCAGGAAAAGGAGAGAGAACTTGCAGGACCAGGGACACAATCTTGAATTTGAGATACTGTTTACCACTTGAAGTGACAACATATTTGGAAAGGGCTTTTGGATTTCAGAAGTTTTGTTTAAAAGGATCTTCAGCCTGGCAGTGTTTGACATTTAAGCCCCAATTTAAGAAAGAAAGATTAACTGGATTAAATAATAAAGAATAATAAAGTAGTTTTTGGACTTGGTGTAAGAAGCCAGACTCCCGCTCAGAGATACATGTCTGCATGTGGATATATTCAACCTGTTGTCATGAATGTGTTGCTCAAGCCTGGAGTAGCTAGAAGCCCCTTTTATTTGCGAGAGGAATTAAAGTCATGCTGCTAAGTGGAACATTATTTATTTAAGTGACTTAGTAGCTGGGAGCAGCCCTTTTTCTGGAGCAAGAAGTGCTCATTGTGTTGACCCACACTGGAGAGCATGTTTTGTTTACTTCAGACAAGTAGTTAAGAGCTTTGTTCAAATCATTCCTTTTTCTGTCTCACCCTATTTATCTTTTACAGCCAGAGTTGTTTCAGAAGTGCATAGAGGCCTTTGGGGGCCTGTGATGTCTGCTGCGCATTAACGATGTGTCTGATAAAACCATGGCCCAGATCCCGTACCTGCGTAGGCCCTCAGTAGGCAGCTCCCAACCGAAGAAATTCCGGTGGCAGAAAATGTAGGAGAAAAATAAGCCTCACAAATAAGCAAAGATATATAATTAAAAATACAGCCGACGAGCAGTGCCTGGCTGGCTCAGTTGGTGGCGCTGGCGACTCTTGACCTTGGGGTTGTAAGTTCGAGCCCCACATCGGGTGTGGAGATGACTTAAAAAATAAAATTTAAAAAATTATATATATGCCAATGAGATGATAAAGATAGTAAAGAAATGGAGATTCCTGTGCTGGCAAGAGTATGGAGAAGAGCACTCTGGTGGAAATGTAAGTTGATATGATCTTTCAGGAGGAAAGTTTGAAGTCTACATTCCAGACTTCTAAATATTTATATTCTTGGTTCCAGTATATTCCACTTCTAAGAGAGGCTGTCCTAAGGAAATCCTGGGACAGGCATGTAAAGATACCTGTGAATTATGATCATCCAAAATAGTGAAACACTGGATATAATATCTAACCGTAGAGTTAGTAATTTTAGCATTGTAGATACAGCTATTATAATATAAAGACTTGCATTATTAAGTTTCTGAAAAAGCACATTTCAAAATGAATTTATAGCTCCTTTTACATAAAAATATATGTGTGCATCTGTGTTTCTTGAATAACACACTAGCACTTAAATGCCTTTAGAATGTAGATGCAAATAAAAATATTTTAAAGTCTAAACCAAAATGTAGACTCTCCATGCCAAATTCTGAGTGGCATAAACTATCTTTATCTCGTAAGTTACTACTATTTGTAGAATCTAAAACATGTTCCCGTCATCACTCATACTCTCCTTCTCCTAAATAATCCTGACTTTCTGAAATAAAAGTCACAGCTCCTCCTAAACTATGGAGTACAGGTTTTTATTCTCAGTGTGAAGATTCTAGTACTCTCTTAACCAACGAGAAGCCCATACATAGTTATTTTTTAGTTTTATTTTATGCTACAATAGTGAAAATTCTCAAGACAGTGTTTGATGAGAAGTACTCTATAGGAGGAAACCGGGTGAAAAAAATGAGATTTCAGGAGAAAAAAAAAAAATCTCTTTCTTTGCTTTGATTTTATTAATTTATGCCTTACCTCTTTCCAAGAGTACTTAAAGTACCCAGATGTCCCAGTAAAATGTGTGCTGGGCATAAAAACGTGTAGACACACGTGAACAAACCAGTGGTTGGCAAGGTGGTGATGATTTATGACAAAACACCCAGTATCCCTGAACGAGAGACTGTGCTATTAACACGTGAATGAAATGATTTCCAGTCACCTTCTTCCCAGGCCAACAGAAAACCAGTGTGGCTGTGCCGTTGAGATCAGTCAGGGCGTAGAAGAGCTTGAGAAAAAGAGCTGACCAGGACAGGATTCGTACGTTCAGTGAAGCTTCATGTAACCACGCAGAGCCTGATAGAGTCAGAGAAGAGCGGAAGTGGGGTGCGGAGAGGGAGGAAGGTTCACAGCTCCCCTGCTCTTTGCCAGGCACTAAGCTTCACTCTAGTATGCAGCGGGCACGAGTATAATGTTCAGGTGGTAGTTTGGTCTCAGTATTTCTGAGTAAATCCAGCCTCTTCCTGCTCCTGCATCCCGTGGGTCCCTGGACCTGCCACTAACGCAGTCAGTTGCTCTTGGGTCCAGATTTCCCCTTGGGTCCAGATTTCCCCTCCTCCTACGTCCTTTGTCAGCTCCGGCTTAAACCCTGCGCCATAGCGGGGGTGGGGAGGGCTTGGGATTATCTGAAGAGATCTACCAGATGCCCCCAACTTCAGAGACAGAGTGAGCAGGACTTTGTTTTCATTTCCCTAACTCTGTCTGTCTCTTTCCAAAAAAGGGTTTGAAGTGCCCAACTCTTATAACAGGATGTGTGCTGTGAGACGTTTCAAAAGAGCGAAAGAACTGTAGGAATTCCGCAGAGAAGGGCAGGATATAAAAAAGCAAGGTAAGACAGAGAAGAAAGGAGAGAAAGTTAAAGTCTCCCTCTGATTGCTGTGTGGGGGTGAAAGATTGAGGGCAGTTGGTCATGGAGCATGGAGCTCCTCAAGATGTTTGGTGACTAAAATAGGTGACGCATATGAAGGGTGAGCTCTTGGCTTGGTGGCAAGTTTGTCTCTGAGTCTTCCCGAGAATCAGGAAACCTTCTTCCTCTAGGAGGACAGCTTCAAGCCAAGGTTCCTTCTGGAACCTTGAGCTCATTCCATTCCCATTATCCCTGCCATGCTTGGCTACACCTAAAATGTTGACCCCCTCATCGGCTGACGTCTTCTTATTGGACTTCTGCCCCCTCACATCTTCCTATCCCTTACCACTGTTCCAGATTCTCCTGCAAAGTTCCAGGTAGGAAGTTCTGGGCTAAGTCTGGCCCTTGGCCATGTTTTATTCAGCCTGCCACGCCACGCATATCCCTATGTGGCACCCGCTGGCAAGAGCCAAGAGTTCCTGTCTCCATTAGTGGGAGCAAGGATCCTACCGCTCCCTGGTGTTTTCCCAAGCTTGGCTGTGTTCCATTTCTTGGTCTGGTTGGTGATCAGGTGCATGTATTCAGTTTGTGAAAATTCACAGAGTACTTAACTGTTTTTGTATTTTTCTATGCATGTTGTTAATCATTTTTTTTTTAAGTTTTCTAATTGATTAAAAAGCAGAATCTTGATTTCCCCAGACAGACCTCATGCCGTAGACATCATTACCTTCTGTTCTTTGTAGATGAAGCTGTTCAGACCTGGAAAGGTCAAGCAGTTTGTCTGTGGTCATACAGCTGGTCCGTGACCAAACTCAGATCACACTCGGAGGGCCTGTGCTTACTTCATCCCAGGAGAGTTTGCACAGCCATGAGGCTCTCTAATTCTCTTCGTGGCTTCTCTGTGCTGCCACTTCGTATCCAACCCATGAATTTCAGAGACGTGTTTACATGATTTCTTTTGTGTACTCTTGTAGATTAAAGATGGCCATAAATTTTTTACAGCTCCTACTATCGAGATGTGGGCTCCGATTCCCCTCCTTTGGAATTTGAGCCGACTTTGATGATCTGCTTAATTGGTAGAGTGCCATGAAAATGACACTGTGTGACAGGTGAACCGTAGTGAGACTTACAGCATCTGCCACGCTTTCCTTGACTACTGACTCTTCGAATCCAACTGCCATGATGTGAGGAAGCCCAAGGAGCCCTTTCGGGAGGTCCATAGGGAAAGGAAATAAGGATGTTGGCCGACAGTTCCCGCTGAGCTCCCAGCAGCAGCTTTCCAGCCATGTGAGTGACCTGGCTTTGTGGGTGGGTCCTCCTGCTTCAGCTGAGTGACCCCAGTTAGTGCCATGTGGAGCAGAGATGAGCTGTCTCCACTGGGCCCTGCCCAAATTGCAGATTTCACAAAGAAAAGAAACGGTTTTTACTGCTGAAGCCGCTAAATTGGGGGTTACTAGGTTATGCAGCCATAGGTAATAGGAACACATGTCGGCTTTGCTCAAGCACTAGAAGGTAGGGTAAATGTGAGCTCAAAATTTTCATGTCCTTTAATATTAATATTAGTGTAGCACAGGAAGTCTCCATTAGGAAAAACAGAACTCTAAATTCAGTCCAGCCCCAAAAATCAATCCCAGAAACTATTTTTGTATAGTTAAGAATGTTTTTTCCTCTGTCCTCACTAAAGCAAATACCAAAGACCACCCACATTAGCGTGCGTTGACTGACTAACTTGGAGTCTTCTAAGAAAAAACACATTTGCTGGTAGAATGTCAACAAAGTGCTATCAGAATAATTACAGAAGCTGCATCAATGTAAAATCAGACTGTGTATGAATCTGTGAGTCACTGGAAATTAGGTACAAGAGCTACACAGTCTAGAGTTGGTTTTTCACATTAGCTAAAAGGGCAGAAGAAGAACATCTAACATTGTAGGGGGGCGGGGGATCCCCACTCACTCAAGACATTTGCTTGGCAAATATTTTGCCAACAAGACGGCATAATTACATAGGGTGTGTTCCACCAGGCCTGACAGACCAAGTCGGAGTGATTGATTACTAGGGTGGTGTGTTTACTGCGAAGGGAAGTCATGGGATTATTGCTCCCCTTGCTCCTGAGTCTTTTCAAATCTGTACGGATGTGCTCGTATTCTCTAGAAGATAAGCCAGGAGGGGGAAAAATGCCCTTGAATACATGGCTGGTGGTAAAATGCCTTTGAGAATCTTAATAGGGTTATGGCTGTTGGGGAGATACCTATTAGAAGGTTGATGGGTTTAGGAAAACTTAAGGTGGCCGCAGTATGTACCTGAATAAAAAAAGCAGGTTGACAAACAGGTAGTATTATGTCGAATAATTTGTTTGATACATAGATGGCTGGATAAAATGTAGTGAGTTTGAGGGATTTTTCAGAAAGTTTGACAGGATCTACACTGTTAGAGCAGGGTTGCTACTTAGTCTGCAGCTCTGGTGAGAACACAGCCAAGACAACATATAAACAAATGGACATGGCCATGTGCCAATAAAACTTTATTTATGGACACGGAAAACTGAATTTTAAGTAATTTTCACATGCCACAAAATATTTTTCTTTTGATTTTTTTTTTAAACCATTTAAAAATATAAAAACCATTTTTAGCTCCCAGGCTATACAAAAACAAGCAACAGGCCAGATCTGCCTGCGGGCCATAGTGTGCTGACCCTGTTGTCATTTGGGTGGGGAAAGAAGTTGAATGATTGGGGGAGAGGAAATGGCTTGCTTTCCGCCATCTACTTTCTTTTCTTTTCTTTTTTTTTTTTTAATTTATTTATTTGTTTAAGTAATCTCTGTACCTAACATGGGGCTTGAACTCAACCACAAGATCAAGAGTCCCATGCTGTTCTGACTGAGCCAGCCAGGCACTCCACGCCCTCTACTTTCTGGACTTCTGTATTTTTGGAACTATTTAGAACAAGTATTGTTTAAAACAAGTATATGAGTTTTACAAAGAGAAAATTAAAGATATGTCCATGTTAGAATCAAAGGAAAAAAAAGTCCTTATACAAGGGCTCTACTAGGTTTCAGTGAGAAGGGGACATGTGATCTCTTGGGGCTCAGGTTCAAATACTTCAAGATCTCATTCATTCAGACTCACCCACTCAGAATTTGTGTTGAAAGTCCTATTTGCTCACTCCAAAAAGAAGAGGTTTGCTTGTTTATTTATGAAGATTATTTATTTGAGAGAGAGAGAGTGCACTTGCATGTGCACAGGAGTGGGGGGAGGGGCACAAGCAGAGGGAGACAGAGGAGCAGGCTCCCCACAGAGCAGGGAGTCCCATGCATGCAGGGCTCGAACCCAGGACCCCGAGATCATAACCTGAGCTGGAGTCAGATGCTTAACCCACTGAGCCACCCAAGTGTCCCAAGAAGATATTTATTTATTAACTTAAATTATAAAGTGTGAGGCAAATGGTGTTACTAATTATAAATATTATATATTATAAATATTATAAATATTTTCATCTGTTTATTGAAGAACGTCCATTAGAATATCTACCTGGATATAGATGCTGGCAAGCATATTTCTTTTTAAATGCTGTGTTACTCAGACCAATTCAGAATACTCTCTTTTCTCATTTTACCCAGAAGGCTTTTATGGTACCTATCTTTGGCTACTTTGCTTTATGTTCTTTTTATCTTTTTCCTGAAGGTGTGGCACTGGCTGTGTAGATCACAGCTTGCTTGCCTGCTTGCACTCTCTCTTTCCTTCCTTTACTTTCTCTTCCCTTTCTCTTTCCCTTCCCTCCACAAATATTTACTGAGTGCTTCCTACGTCCCAGGCCCTGAAGACTAGGAGTGAACCAAGCACAGTTCCTGATCTATGCAGCACACATTCTTCGTTAAGTCTGATTTTGTCCTGTTCATCGGAAGTAATGCTTTTCCGCAGGGCTGGCAAATGAGTTTAACCTCACACGTCTACTCCTCCTGACTGTTACTGGCTGCTTGAGGTAGCAGGTTAGGAGGCCTTCTGAGAATCAGCTAGAAAGAGGACTCTCTTCCATCATTCAGCTGGGGAGGAGCGTGAGAGCAGATGGCCACATACGCGGTATATCTTATGTGGGTTGTGAATCCTGGCCCAGGAAAGGCAACTGAAGGGCAGGGTGACCTGCTGCTGGTAGGATACAAACAGATCTGGTGTCAGACGGGATCCAGATTAATTTCTTTCCTTTTTTTTTTTTTTTAAGATTTTATTTATTTTATTTGAGAGAGAGTGAGCGAGTGGGAGAGTGTACATGTGAGCAGAGGGGAGGAGCAGAGGGAGAGGGACAAGCAGACTCTGTGCTGAGCTCAGAGTCCGACACGGGCCTCGGTACCATGACCCCGAGATCATGACCTAAGCTCCAATCAAGAGTTGGATGTTGAACAGACCAAGCCACCCAGGCGCCCCGATTTCTTTCCCTTAAAAAAATTAACTTTTATTTTAAAAAGGATAGCGGAAGATTCTTAAGTGTTTTATTATCGGCATTTAATAGAAATAAGGCATCTGTAAAGTGGCAAGAGATTTTAAGATCCTTAATGTTATGTGGTGTATAGTCTGTGAAACAGGGAAGTAGTCAAACTTCTTTAGGGGTAATTAAATGTTGTATTGAACAATGAGAAGATGTTGATCAATTTTAAAGAATGGCATTACTTTTTACATAAGAGTTTTTCCCGTCTTACTTGGTCGTAAAATTACAGACTCCCTGTAACTCCCCAAGGGATGCTTTCATCCTCAGTTGAGGATCTAAGATGTGTGGTGCCACAGCTCTTCACAGAATATTTTAGAATATTTTAGGAGGCATCAACCAAACCTTCTTGTGCAAGTGTGCTCAGTAGTCAAATTCAGTAAGCATAGGGTATTTTCTTAATCAAGGACTCAAAAAAAAAAAAAAAGTACTTATTTAAAAGATATCATGGTTTCTATTTTGGTTTTGAGTATGTGTGTATGTGTGTGTGTGTGGTGTGTATGCATACACATGTGTATATTTACGTTTCACTTGACCAATGGGTTAGTTGTCTTTTGGTAATTATGGCTCATAGAAGAATTTTCCCTTATACAGAAAGCACAATCAGATGATCACCATAGTCTTTTCTGTTCCTGCTATCAGGAGCTGATTTCCCTTCTGCCTCGTCTTTGTAACATAGCTCATGAGGCCTCAGTTGTTTTCATCTTTAAAATGGAATCTACTTCAGAAGATTGTTATAAGGGTTAATTATTCTTTCTTAAGAATTTATTTATTAGAGCATGTACACTCACATGCGCGCATGCGCGCGCGCGCGCGCACACACACACACACACACACACACACACACACACCTGTGAGGGGGGAGGAGCAGAGGGAGAGAATCTTCAAGCAGACTCCCTGCTGAGTACCAGCCCTATGCAGGGCTCCAGCTCACAATCCTGAGATCATGGCCTGAGCTGAAACCAAGAGTCAGACACTTAACTGACTGAACCACCCAGGCACCCCAAGGGTTAATTATTCTTATAGCTATCATTATAATTAATATCATTTTTATTAGTAACTAACATTTACTAAACATATATTATGTCCTGTCTTAGGCACTTTAACATGGATTTTCTTATTTAATTCTCTCAATAACACAAGGTAGGTCCTATTATTATTCCCATTTTGCAGGTAAAAAGCTGGGCTGAAGAGAGGTTACAAGTCTGCTCAGGGTTACACAGCACGGGATGACAGCACGTGTATGAAGATCCCTACATCACGCCTGGCAGATAACAGGTGTTCACTACATGTGAACCTCATACATGAAGTCTGTTTGTACACCCCCACCCCCACCATATCCTGCACAGCAGCAGATGTAGAGGAGACCATCAGCTCTTTATAGGTAATCTGTGAATGAAAGCCCATGTATTCCTCTTTCGTCTTCCAGGCCTCCTAAGATTAGGTATGTCCCTAGGATGTTTCTCATGATGTTTTTCTTTCCCTCTGTTGTGAGGATTTACCTTGGTCCTTTGACAAAACTACAATATCTGTTGAAGTCCAAACAGGAACAGCATGATACACACAAACCCAATAATTAGAATTAAGAAAGAAACTCCTTGAGGCCCCTGGGTGGCTCAGTTGATTAAGCATCTGACTCTTGATTTCAGCTCAGGTCTTGATCTCAGGGTTGTGAGTTCGAGCCCTGTGTTGGGCTCTACACTGGGCAGGGAGCCTGCTTTAAAAAAGGTGGGGGGGAGGTGCACCTGGGTGGCTCAGTGATTTAAAAAAATATATATAAAGAAACTCCTCACAAAAGGGGAGAGAAAATGTGGGAGATAGAGCAGGGCTCCCTCAGGCTGGTAGCAGACGTGCCCCCTCCAGCCCTAGGCCTGAAGAGGGAGGGAGTGGTTACCAGAACCCAGAGATAGGAGGCCATGTGGAGGGGGTTGCCTGACCAGACCTGTGATCTTGGTTAAAGGATGCAGCAGCCCACGGTGAGATACGGACAAGGAAAAGGAGATGAATACTCAGACTCACTCCTTCCTTCCCCCTGCCAGAGCTCTCCAGGGGTGAGCCCAGCTGGAGGCCCATAGATGTCTCTACGGGTGTGTCTCTACGGGTTCCCAGAGAAGGCAGAGCCATCCTGAAGGACAGGTGGAAGATAACCAGTGCTGCTGTGATCCCCTGCTGTGATCCCATGACTGGGAAATGGCGAGACACCTGCATTGCACACCAAGATCACACTTCTTGGTCGCTGCGCAGATTCAAACAGCCTTGGCTCCAGCTGTGGAACCGATGGTAGATTCGGCAGGTAGACAGTTACATATTAGTTTTTATACTGGGGACAAAAAATTGGAGTTGGCACTTGACATAGCTTTTGAGGCTGATTCACTATTGCATTAGCCATACCTCTTAAAAAGTTCAGTGTACTTACATGAAATAAACATAATAATATATCCTCAGAGACAAATGTGGCTTCTATTAGTCAGTCTGTACATCTTTTGAGATTTCTCATGGAGATGAGAAGTCTTATTATGAGTATAATACACATTAGCAATTAGATATGAATCTCTTAAGTTATTTAGATTTGAGATAAAAGTGCCCTTGACTTTTCTAAAAAAAAGATTTTAATAATCTCTGTACCCAGCCTGGGGCTCAGATTCCCAACCCAGAGATCAAGAGTCACATGGTCTACCAGCTGAGCCAGCCAGGGGCCCCCAAAGTGCCCTTGACTTTAGATTGCTGACTCTGTGGTGTATTGTTGATTGTCCATCTTAGGTGTTCATCTTGGGGGCAAATAGCCTGACTTGAAAGATCATAGGAATTTTTCTCTGATCTTTTTGGCATGTTACATGGTCTCAAACATGCTGACCAGGATAATAATTGGGACACATTCTACCAAGAACTAACCATTTCAATCAACTGTCCTCCTTTGTTATTGTACTCTGTGAACTGCAGATAAAACTCAGGATAAATTGCTCACATATAAGTTGAACACGTGAGGACTCATGACACAGCTACCAAGTACTTAAAGGTTTAGACAATATATTGGTAAATATATTTATATTTATATAAGTGGAACTCACACTTTACTCTTGAGATTGTAAAGGAGGTCGGTGATTTTGAGTAACTGGCAGTTCCCACTAAAGCCATACAAATATCTGTCCCACAAACAGCATTAGAGAAATGAGTATTTACATGTATCTACCAAAAAGACACGCAGAAGAGTATTTATAGCACTCTTACTCGTAAAAGCTCCTAACTAATAACCCAAAGAGGCATTGACAAGAAAATGGATAAAATAAGTTGTGGTTCATTCATACAGGGAAATACTTCACAGCAATAAAAACGATGAACTAATTATTAAAATAATGAGCTAGGGGCACCTGGGTGGCGTGTTCGATTGAGTGACCGATTCTTGCTTTCAGCTGGAATCATGACCTCCGGGTGGTGGACTCAAGCCCCACACTGGGCTCTGCCCTTGGCACGGAGTCTGCTGGTCCCTCTCTCTGACTACCCCCAGCCCCCGTACCCATGCACTCTCTCTCTCAAGTAAATTAAAAAAAAAAAAAAATAGTGAGCTAATGACACATGCAAAACTGTGGATGAATCTCAAAGATATTATGTTGGGTAAAAGAAGCCAGACACAAAGAGAGTGCCTGTATGAAGTTCAGGGATAGGTAAAGTGAAATTACGGTGATAGAAGTTAAAAAAAAAAAAAAAGATTATGCTTTTTATGCTGGGATGGGGGTGGGAAGTATTGATTTAGAAGACTCATAATGAAACCTGGGGAGTTGAAAATGAGTTTTTTTTTTGTTTTGTTTATTTATTTTTTATTTTTTAAAAAGATTTTATTTATTTATTTAACACAGAGATCACCAGTAGGCAGAGAGGCAGGCAGAGAGAGAGAGGGAAGCAGGCTCCCTGCCGAGCAGAAAGTCCAATGCGGGGCTCGATCCTAGGTCCCTAAGATCATGACCTGAGCTGAAGGCAGAGGCTTAACCCACTGAGCCACCCAGGCACCCTATTTTGTTGTTTTAAAGATTATTTATTTAAGAGAGAGAGAGAGCACAAGTGGGAGGGGCAGATAGAGGGAGAAAGAATCTCAAGCAGACGCCACACTGAACGCAGAGACCGATGTGGGGTTCGGTCCTACAACCCTGAGATCACGACATGAGCCAAAACCATGAGTCAAGTGCTCAACTGACTGAGGCACCCAGGTGCCATGGGAGTTGAAAATTTCTTATATTTTAGTATGGAAGGTGTTACAGAGATGTACCTTTATAAAACTGTTCAGATTGTGTACTTTAGATTATGGACTCTACCTACTTAGCTTCCTATATATTATACCTAAATAAAAATGTTTACTTCTTTTAGAAAGTGTATTGAGTGTTAAAGACAAATCCTGACAAATGTAGCAATAATACAGGATAGCATAATGAAACACTTACCTTACTATATAGTATGCGTAAATACAATCTCTCTGGAGAGTTTGTCAGTTTGGATTAAAAAAAACCTTCAGGAGGGCACCTGGCTGGTTCAGTCCATACAGCATGCAACTCTTGATCTTGGGGTGATGAGTTTGAGCCCCATGGTGGGGAATAAATTGTACTTAATTTTTTTTTTAGTCCTTAAAAAAAATCTTAGGAATAAGGTTTTGACCTCTGACACTTTTGACATAGCAATATCCTATGGAAATCATTAAGAACATATCCACATATCCACAGGGTTTATCCACAAGGGTGTTCATTTCAGTGCCATTTTTGACACTGAGCATTTGGAAATAATCCAGTGTTCAATTCTGAGAATGGGTAAATATGCTGTGATAATATGCAGCCATTTAAACAACATGGTGGGGAAAGAGGCTATGTTTGTATTCACGTGTCTTTATACTAAGCAAACAAGATTGACATAGTAAATAGATCCCAGAAAACTGTTAGTTTAGCTTAAGAGATGATGAAGACACTTGACATATGTATATTGAACCAAATAGAAAAGTCTTAGTAGATATCTGATAATACATTATTCACCTCCCTAGAAGAAAAATATTTTAGGTCTTACATTTCTTCCTTTAATCTGTTTATTCTCATAGTTATTGGTTTAGCCTTAGATTCACTGTGTTTCTGACTCAGATTCAGCAAATGAAATCTTATCTGTGGTCTAAAACTGCAGTTTTCCTCTCTGGCCATTGCTGGTTAAAGTAACTCCAGGCCAGAGCGGGGGGCGGGAAACAAATCTGGAGGTATTACATTCCTAGATTTCAAGCTATACTACAAAGTTTTAGTTATCAGACAGTATGGTACAAGCACAAAACAGACACATAGTTCAATGCAACAGAGTCCAGAAACAAATCCATCAATAGAATGAATAAAGAAGATGTGGGGTGTGTGTGTGTGTGCGTGTGTGTGTAATTTTCTCTTTGGGTAAGGGAAGAATCATCTTATTTTCAAGGTTGCCTTATATTCAGTCATTTTTGTTTAACTTCTCAGAGCCTCAATTTCTGCATCTGTAAAATGGAAATAACAATGCTGCAACATCTTAGTGGTATTGGATGAATTAGTGTCTGACACGCTTGAAAGTAATGTAACATTGTATGTCAACTGTAGTTCAGTTAAGAAAATAGTGTCTGACATGAGGCAAGTAAATTGTAACTCCATATATCTCTATGTACACATGCATAATTCACAGAGATATAGCCGTATGTACTCATTTCTTTTTAAAGTAATCTCTCTACCTAATGTGGGGCTCGAACTCACAACCCTGAGATCAGGAGTCTTCCACTCTTCTGACTGAGCCAGCCAGGGCCCCGTGTACTCATTATCTTTTAGTTTTTCAGCTTCTACCTACTGCCACATTTGGCACACATTGGGTCCCATTAGTTTTGCCTGAAGTCCCTTTTTTTTTGGTTTGTCATATATGACAAGGAAAAAAAAAAAAAAAGCTTGAGTGTCATGTTTTATTCTCCATACCACACCAACCTGGGGTTTCCATAGAATTACAGATATTTTCTGGTAAGATTAAACATGACAACAGCAGGTTTTTAACTTTTTCAAAACTTTCCTTTTCATTTTATTTTATTTTTTAGATTTTATTTATTTGAGAGAGTGAAAGAGCACAAGCAGGGGGAGGGACAGATGGAGAAGGAGAAGCAGGCTCCCCACTGAACAGGGAGCCTGATGCGGGGCTCAATCCCAGGACCCTGAGCTGAGATCATGACCTGAGCCGAAGGCAAATGCTTAGCCATCTGAGCCACCCAGGCATCCCAAAACTTTCCTTCTTACTTAAGAGAATTCTTGTACCCTGTTTCTCTACTTCGTCCTTTCATTCATTCACTCCACAGATATTTACTACGAGTCATAACTTGCACATAGAGCTAGGTGCTGAGGACACGGTGAACAAAACGAAAAGAGGCATCCTTCTTCATTCATGGAGATCATATCCTGCTGGGGGTGCCCTCCGTGTGTCGCTTCTTCTCCTCTTCCAGTTTACCCTGGAATTCTCAGCCCCCATCCCCCTATTGCTTATGAGCTAGTCCTGGAGGTCAGCCACCTGCTTTAGTGGGCACAGCTGTGGGGCTTCCCTGCTTTCCAGGCAAAGGGCCTTCTACCTCCCTGATCTTGCTGGGCTTCTAAATGGCTCAGTGGTTCTGTAGCCCATGCTGATCCGGAGCCCTCTCTCCAGGAATTCTATTGAAATGAACTTCTCCTTGCACACAATCTTGACTGAAGACTTGAGGAAAAAAATCCTTAAACAAATACCAGGTTTGTTCATATGATTTCCCAGCATCCTTTCACATCACAAAGATGTGAAAGGAAAAACGAGGAGAATGTGTCAGCCCCCGCTGGTATGATCCAGAGATATTTTCAGGGAAGGGTGAGGGATTCCAGTCCAGAATCTCTTCAGATTCTTAAAACAGCAAGGATTATGCAAAGATAAAAAGCAAAAGTAAACACGAAAACTGTGAACAAAGAGTGAGCACAAAGGGGGGAAATCCTTCTTGGAAACCAGCTTTCCTCCAGAGGAGAAAAACAAGAACCTGTTAAAAAATTCTGTCAGCCTGTAGTACTAGAGACTGCAGGCTGCTCGCTGCCTCCTTGCTCCCCGTCTCCGCTGAAGTGCGATGTTTTTAAATGGAAATTAGTGTTTGGCGGCCCAGGCAAGGATTGACGTCATAGGCTCCGGCTCCATTGTGGACTGGGGACAGCAACAATAAAAGGGAAGATGATTTGGGCAGCAGGGTAAACAGAGGTGAGAGGGTACAGTACAGTGAGAGGGAAAGCAGCCAAGTGGGTGAAGTTGGGCCCGAGGGCCGACTTGCTCATTGAAGGGGTCTCTGCTTGGCGCCCACTGTGTCTCGCTCCGTGCTGGCCCTGGAGGTTGGGTGGGGAGCAGCTGATGGCCACAAAGCCCTTACCTTTGCCAGATGGTGCTTTGGGCTTTGTGTTGAGTCCCCCACGACCCTGAGAACCCTGTCCCTGTGCTGGGTGGGCGTGGGGCCAGCCTCAAACTGAGGTCTTTCTGCCTCCAGGGCGGATGTCTCCCTATTGTTTTGGAATCTCTGTCGTGTTGTGGTTTTGCTTTTGTTTTGCATCTAAATCACTGCTAACATCTTGATTTCTGTTGTGGATTGCCACTTTTCCTCTGATCCTTGGAAGCTGTTTTGGGCCACCATGTCCTCGTGACCCAGAGAACCATAGCCTCAGGCTGTATGACTGATTCTACCCTCTTTCTCCAGCTCCCAGTTTTCCCCCTGAGCTTCGGAATGGGTATCGTGTCTAATCTCCAGCGGTTGCCAAATACTCTTTACTGAGGTCCTCCCAAGATGGTGCTCCCTCCCTAGGACAGACACAAAAGGCTGCCTCCCTCTAAGCCAAATTTAGTATAAACCAAAATGAAAACAAGAGTCAGTGAGTTGCTAATGGTACTCCAGGATTTTAACTCTTTTCATTCTGAAGTCAAATTCTATTTGAAATCAGACGTGTTTACAATTAGAACATGATAAAACAAAGGTCCGTGTTTGATTCAGAGAACTCTAACTCAAGGGTAGTAGAAAAATCACAAATAAGCATGACTGTGACAACTTTAAAATGGTTAAGACATTCCGCGTGTCTTAAATCTTTCATCAATTGAACCGATAGTTATTGAGCACCTGCTGTGTACCAAACAGTAAGCAAAGCAGATTAAAAAAAAAGTCTTGCTTTTACGGAACTGTGAATTTTGACTGAGGGAAACAAACAATAAACCTAACAAGTAAAGTAAATTGTATGGTATGTTACAAAGTGATCAGTGCCAAGAAGTTAAATAAAACAAGGTAGAGAAAGTGGGGGGAATCGGGATGTGGTCGCAATGCAGCTTTGCTCTGGGAGGCTGAGGAAAGCCTCACTGAAAAGGTGACTTTTGGTTAAAGATGTGAAAAGAGGGAATGAGCCATCAGACATCTTGAGGGGGACCATGCCAGTCAGAGGGAACAGCAGGTACGAAGCCCTGAGAAAGTATGGCTGGTGTGTATTGGGGGGAGGGGGTGCCATTCCAGCTTGACTGGAGCACAAAGGGGAAGGTAGGAGGTGCCATCTGACTGTAGGTCCCTGGAGGGGTTTGGCTTTTCTGCGAGTAAGACGGGAGCCTTGAAAGGTTTTGCACGTGACTGACAAGATTTAATTTAGCTGTAACAGAGGTTAACAGGGTCAAGAGAGGATTTTGAAGGATGGGGAAAATTAAAAGCATGTTGCTGTGCTACTGGAAATAATCCCTGGAGAGAAAGAAAATGTGATGATGTAGGAAGGAGAGGGGAGAATTGCTGGCAGGAGGCACTTGAATAAGGAAGGCTGGTTGGGAGGCTGGGCAGGAGGAGAGCAGTGGGACTCAGGATCGCAGACAGGTCACCAAGAACAGTGAATGAAAATGCATCAAAGGCATCATAGTAGTTGTGTCATTATGAACAGTTTTTCTTCTCTTTCTCACTCTTTTCCCCTTCAAGTCCATCCTAGGACCTCACAACTAAACTCATTTTAAAAATTCTCCCACCTCTTGGGACACCTGCCTGGCTCAGTTGGAAGAGCATGCTGACTCTTGATCTCAGGGTTGTGAGTTCAAGCCCCATGTTGGTGTGGAGATTACTGTAAAAAAAAAAAAAAAAGGAGAATCTTAAAAAAAAAAATTCTGCCGCCTTTTGCTTGTAATTTAAATGAAACATCCAGTACTCTTTTGTAAGGTTGAGCTTATTTTGTCCGGAGGAAAAACCATGTATTAAAAACAACAATGACCACGAATAATATCCCTGCTGCTGATGTTTCCCTGGTGTTCTTAATGTGTTTTCACAGGATATCCCAGATAAAGTGAAGGCCTTTCTGTCCTTGAATTCCACTAAGTACAATGCATTCTGCCCCAGACTGTATTACATTTTGTTGGCCAGATCCAGACCTCTCAGATTCTTCCAGGAAATATGTTTCTAAAAATTTCCAAAGCCTGTGTAGAGAGTTCTTATGTGCCCAGATACATAGATTTGTAATAAGAGCTAAAAGGTTCTTTATGTCTTCACTAAATCATCTGAAGCCTCGAGGGCTATTAGAAGTGAAATTATTCTGAATTTCCAGTTTGGTTATCAAATCTCTTTTATTTTTATTGAAGAGCACAGTTATTCTCTTAACCATCATTCTTCTCCTCCCTAGCAGTCCTTTTTTGTAATTAAAGCTCCTGATTCAGCAAACCAAGGTTATGGCACAAATGTATGTAGAAACTCGTAAATCTGTTATTATCTACCTCGCACAGGAAACACCATAGGATATTTTTGAAATTCCCTCTCATGCCGCTGCAAGGAAAGTATACCAACTCTCCTGTAGGTCGTAGGTAGAACACTATCTTATCTAAAGAAAGACACTCCAGAATTGAACACAAATATAGGGAAGACCCTTAATCACAGTCTATTTCTTCAATGAATGAATGGACATTTGGTGAGTTATTATAGAGTCTCTTTACTTCTAACCATTTGAAGAGATTGACCTGGACCTCGAGTCTGAAATCCTGCAGAAAAAGTAAGAACTGTTTGAGACTAACAGCACAGAAGACTGAATTGTATTTTTGAGTGTGTCTGACAGCAAGTACCTTTGTCAAATTGGGCCATTGGCTTAGCCTCTTTGGTCCTCAGTTTTATCATGAAAAAATGAGGGGATTTTACTGAAAATGTAGAATTTTTAAAGTATGAAGGGATCATAGGGATTTTCTAATTTCCCTCAAAAGAAACCAGGGGTCCTAACGCCTAGTTCATTCCTTTCCCGTGATACTGCGCTGAGCTCTGAGCTACTTTGATTCGATGAAATTGGTGATTCCAACTTTGAAAGTAGTTTCAAAATTGTGGTGGCTTTGGAAGCAGATTGGCCCCGCCCATCCCCACCACCGTCCACATACCATACCTAGTGAGCCACGTCTCAAGTGTTTTGGGTCAAAATCCTGCATTATACTGATGGTTGCACAACTCTGTGAATGTACGAAAGACCTTTGAATTGTACACTTTAAATGGGCGAATTGTATGGTATATGAATTTATCTTTAAAAATCTAGGTCAGAATTCTTTTTTTGCAGGTGACAGAAACCAACGCAAGCATTAAAGGGGGATAGTTAATAGCCCACGACATTGGAAAATCCCACACTAGACGTCCAGACATGACTAGATCCCAGCCTCAAACAATAGCATGAAATGCGAGATGTGCTCTTTCTGTCTCTCAGCTCTCTCTCCTCTGTGGTAGCTTCACTCTCAGGAAGACTTTCTCCACAGGTCGTGGCTGTGGCGTTTCTCAGCTTACATTTTTACCATGTTAGCAACTCCAGGAGAAATATCTCCAGTCAAAGTTCTGGGAATACACATCATTGGCTTATTAGTTTGGGTCATATAACCATTCAATAATAGTAACACTCATAATTACTATGGATTAACTTTATTCTTTTTTTATTAACATGTAATGTATTATTTGTTTCCAGGGCACAGGTCTGTGATTCATCAGTCTTACACAATTCGTAGCACTCACCACAGCATTTACCCTCCATAATCCATAATCCAGCCACCCTATCCCCACTGCCCAACCCCCAGCAACCCTCTCTTTGTTTCCTTAGATTAAGAGTCTCTTATGGTTTCTCTCCCTCTCTAGTTTCATCTTGTTTCATTTTTCCCTAACTTCCCCTGTGATCCTCTGTCTTATTCTCAAATTCCTCATATTGGTGAGATCATATGATAATTGTCTTTCTCTGATTGACTTATTTTACTTAGCATAATACCTTCTCGTTCCACCCATGTCATTGCAAATGGCAAGATTTCAGTTTTTGATGGCTGAGTAGTATTCCATTGTATATATATACACCATATCTTCTTTATCCATTTATCTGTTGGTGGACATCTGGGTTCTTTCCATAGTTTAGCTATTGTGGACATTCAGTCAACAAACCAAAAGACATCTGACAGATGGGAGAATATATTTGCAAATGACATATCAGATAAAGGGCTAGTACCAAAATCTCTAAAGAACTTATCTAACTCAACACCCAAAAAACGAATAATCAAATCAAGAAATGGGCAGAGGACTGAACAGACATTTCTGCAAAGACGACATCCAGATGGCCAACAGACACATGAAAAAGTGCTCCACATCACTCGACATCAGGGAAATAGAAATCAAAACCACAGTGAGATACTATCTCACACCAGTCAGAATGGCTAAAATTAACAAGTCAGGAAACGATGGGTGTTTGCGAGGATGTGGAGAAAGGAGAACCCTCTTATACTGGTGGTGGGAATGCAGGCTGGTTCAGCCACTCTGGAAAACAGCATGGAGGTTCCTCAAAGAGTTGAAAATAGAGCTACCCTATGACCCAGCAATCGCACTACTGGGTATTTACCCTAAAGATACAAATGTAGTGATCTGAAGGGGCACATGCACCCCAATGTTTATAGTGGCAATAACTAACTTTATTCTTACAACATCCCATTTTATAGATGAAGAAATCAAGGCACAGGGAGGTTAAGGAACTTGCTTAGGATCACATGGTAGTGAGCATAGGAGCTAAGATTTGAAACGCAGGTAGTGTGCCCCTGGAATTTGGGGTCTTAGTGGTCTGAAAGGCAGCATTGCCTCCAGTCGTTAGAGTAAATGGGAGAGGATGTCCTGACTGGGTAGTCCAGGGGCAGCTCCCATATTTGCAACTGCATTCGCTCCTGACAGCCTGTGTTCCAGGCCTTTGAAGATGTCAGATATGTATCATATCAGACGCTGAAGAATTGTAGAAGGGTCTGTGAGCACCCTCCGTTTCCGAGACTGCAGCCATATCTGCATTTCATTCTCCGTAATTACCAATGTCAGCCTGGCTGTAGCCATTTGGAAACGAAGCCTTAGGCCTCCTTGGCCTCGTTGCCAGAATTTGAGCTATGTTCATATCCTGGCCTGTCTAAAGAAAATTATGCCAGGGGTGCCTGACTGGCTCAGTCGGTGGAGCATGTGACACTTGATCTCAGGGTTGTAAATTTGAGCCCTGCTCAAACTTGGGTGGAGAGATTACTTAAAAGGAAAATCTTAAAAAAAAAAAAAAATTATGCCAGGGGCACCTGGGTGGCTCAGTGGGTTAAGCCTCTGTCTTCGGCTCAGGTCATGATCTCAGGGTCCTGGGATGGAGCCCCACATCGGGCTCTCTGCTTAGCAGGGAGCCTGCTTCCTCCTCTCTCTCTCTCTGCCTGCCTCTCTATCTACTTGTGATCTCTCTCTCTCTCTCCGTCAGGTGGATAAATAAAATCTTTAAAAAAAAAAAATTATTCCAGTATATACCCATTACTGTGGAATCCCAGGATTAGGCTTAAAATAGAACACTAGTTTTTAAAAATGCAGATGTAGAGTTAGAAAATTAGAACAAGTTTTTCAGTCTTTTTCTGATTCAGGAAATAAACTTACATGGGATAAGTATTTCTAGCATGTCGATTACGGCCCATGTTTTTCAGAGTGTGGTTCCCAGGAGCACTGGTATTGGAATCACCTGGGATATTTTTTATTTAATCATCATTTCCTGCAGTGGGCCCAAGAATATGCATTTGTTAGACACCCTAAGTGATTATTAAGTTGACTCAAGTTTGAGAGTTGTCCTCGCACGTGGCTGGGGAAAACCAGCTAAGATCTTATATGTAGGACCTTAGGGGTCCCAGGTTGAACCCAAGACAGCCACAGGAGACCCTTGCGACCAGTAGGGAAAGGGGGACCCTCACAGCCCTCGGTTCAAGCAGCTTTAACTGTTAGCACCTCTGTAAGTTTGCATCTCCTCACCCCTTCTATTCGGAGGTGGGGGGCCTCTATTCTGGTTCTATAGAGCAGAAAAGCACAAACCAGTACCCTTCAGTAAAGAATTTTTCATTGCTCCTGTGAGCTGTAAACCATGACTATCAACAATAGCAACTAATAATAATAATAATAATTGTTAAGTAAGAAGAGCTAACATTTACCAAGTGTACTGTGTGAGACACTTTATATACATTATCCCGTTCTGTCCTTCCAGTCACCTTACAAATGAGTACGTGTTCATTATAGACATGGAGGCCGACACTCAGACATTAGGTAACTTAGCCCACATCACGAAAGTGGAGGCAGGGTTGGGGCAGATGGGGTCCAGGACATGCTACCCTCAAATGGCACCCTGGCTTACTGACTATTCTTTTTTTTTTTTTTTTAAAGATTTTATTTATTTATTTGACAGAGATTACAAGTAGGCAGAGAGGCAGGCAGAGACAGAGAGGGGGGAAGCAGGCTCCCTGCTGAGCAGAGAGCCTGACACGGGGCTCCATCCCAGGACCCTGGGACCATGACCTGAGCCAAAGGCAGAGGCTTTAACCCACTGAGCCACCCAGGCACCCCTAACTGTTGTAAGCTGAAGGAGTCTGAGAATACGGGAGAAGGTTACTCGTAACACCATCCCCCCTCACCCCCAGAGACAGGTCATAAAATCTGAGAGATGCCCTCCCTGTACCCGGAGGAAAGAAGCATCTTTATCTCTGAAGACAAGGGGACGCCTGGAAGAATCCTAACAAACAGGCCTTGCTGAATTCTCCCCAGGTGACTGTACCGACCTTCTACTCATAACCTATCACATTGCTCCGTGACTGTCCTCTCTTCCTCAAGCCCTGCGTTAGAAGCACTCAGGTTTAACTGCTTCATTGGTTTACTTTTCAGACCGAGCCAGGGACCTTAAGAAGGTCAAAGAAGACTTTCCCCTTCCTTGTAGGACCCATTCTGACCAAGTCCATTTAACATCAAAGCCCATCTGCTTTTAAGCTTTGAGCCATCCTGCCTTATTCTCTCAACAAGAATCGTTATTCTCCAGAAGACTAAAATTCAGAGACTCTGAAGAAACACTGACTTAACTTTAAGAAACACACATAACTTTATAATAAACTTACCTAAAAAGCAAGACATCTTCCTCCCCTGCAACCTGAACTCATCATTCGGAGAGACCTGATGTGCACCGAGGCAGTCCTTTTATGTCTCAGACACCTGGTCACCAAAATTGGAACACAGTGGTGCCTGTGTTCTGTGGGCCCCTTCCAGGCTTCTAGAAAGTAGGTCAGACTTCTCCTACTTCCCTGGGTCTTCTCCTACTTCCCTTGGAAGACCGGTTATAGTGCTGCTCTCGGCCAGTTATAAAGCCTTTTTTTCTGGAGTAAGGCTAGAGCAGAGAGGGATAGCAAGTCTGGAAAAATCAGCCACAGTGACTGTCTAGAAATGTATAAAACCACACCACATTACTTTTGCTTCAGTTCAAGGACCCACTTTGAGCTAAGCCCACAGTTAATACAATGGGATTTCCAAGGATATAGGACTTCAGAAATTCATAGAGCAGAGGGGCCCCATGCACACATCCTTAGCATAGAAGGGCACGTGTGGTAGAGCGAGCTGCGGCCCCCGTCCAGTGCTCCCACTGCCTTTCACGGTCCTTCCCCTTCCTCCACACACGTTTTCTCACCTACAGGAGGGAATAACAGTAGGAAGTTTGCCTGGAGGTCATCACGAGCATTGAATGAACTAAAATTTAGAAAGCTCTTCACACAGTTCCCGTGCCTGTGTGCTCAGTGATCTTATTACCAGCTCTTCTCACTCTTGTCATCAAAATATTATTTGTGGCAAGTGGAAGGAGATGCTGCTTCTGGTAACTGAGGAAGGTTTGTCTGAGGAGAGGGGTATTTGATCTGGGCCCAGAAGGGAGGAATTTCTGTGAGAGAGGAGTGGTGATTCCTTCCGGCAGGAGCATAAGCTGCCAGAGATGGGGCAGGTGGGCCGTGCAGAGGGCAGAGGGATAGAGGGTGTCACGAGCTGCGGGAAGGGCCGAGGGGAAGGCTGGTAAAGAGGTAGTTCGTAGAAGTTCTCCAGGGGTGATTGCGGCTCATCTCCCAGTCCACACCTCAGTCTTGGGGGCCTAATACCCAGTATAAAGAAGACCTCTGCTGTTTTTTTTCATTGTTTTTGGTTTTGCATTATGATCCTGGCCAGAGCTGACTTAGCAGTCTACAAGGATTACTGCCTTTTTTTTTTTTTTTTAAGATTTTATTTATTCATCTGAGAGAGAGAGAGACAAAGCATGAGCGGGGGCAGAGGGGGAGGGAGAAGCAGACTCCCCGCTGAGCCAAAAGCCCCACATGGGGCTTGATCCCAGGACCTGGAGATCCTGACCTGAGCTGAAGGCAGTATCTTAACCCTCTGAGTCACCTAGGCACCCCATGTGGGCTACAAGGATTGCTCCTGAAGCCACCTGACTCAACCCTTTTATAGGCCACAAGCGCTCCACTGTCGCCCTAGTGACAGGGGCCGGCGCAGCCGAGGACAGTGCGGTTAGAGTGTTACTGTCACTGGGCAGGCCCCAGGCCCCGGGAGTCAGGGGGAGGAAGGAGACCCAGTCTCGGTGTGCAGTGATGAAGGAGGATGCCCAGAATTGTGCTGAGGCTGTGATTTTAGCGGCTGTCTGCCTGGATGTGGGATTGATTCACTCCCACTCGGAGAGGTTCCTGGAGCCCAGAATGTTACATAAGCGAGAAGCCTGATGCATTTGGTTTCTGTAACACTTAATCCACCAGCTCTGCCCCCATTCCAACATTTTCAATATTTGCAATATACAGCAATAGCTAAAGGGCAGGACTTGAATGTTTTAACGTTAAAAAAATTAAAAGGAAAGTCGTAAAGATTCTCGTCTTTGTCTATTTGGAGATGGTCATAACCTTGTCTCCAGGAGAAGTGGAGTGCAGCTGAGGAATGGATACAGGGCTGGTGTGGTGTGTGATCTTGCCCTCAGTGAGGCCTGGCTTCTGAAGTGTTTAAGGAAGAGTCCCACAGCTTGGCAGGTCTGTAATTAGACTGGCCCTACAGGTTTTTCTTTGGTTGGTAAATGCACAAGCATTTACGATGTGGCAGGACTTGGCTGTAGAGTTGTTATACGGCCAGAACCAGAGCAAACTGAAAATAAGTCACTTTTTGGAGTAGACACTGCCCCGAGCTTAGGCGGGGCTTAACCTGGTTCACAGGGAATCTGCTTCAACAGCACCAATTGTAGGAACGAAAAGCAAACGCGCAGGTGTTTCTAAACATATGTGACGCGTGGAATTGTTAAGCAATCGCTGAGTCTTTTTTCCACCTTGAATCAGTCAATCAATGTTTGTATGCGTATTCCAAACAGATTACATCTTGACTGTTTGTGTCATTGGTGTCTTTGAATGTTTACCTTTAATCACAAGAAATACAAGGAATACCTTGTATTTGTATAAAGCACTTTTCTTGGCTTCACCTCATCTGAGTGGTCCAGAACCAAGAGGGGCCGTTAAAAGTATTACGCTGACACTGAGCTTGGGCGACTTGCACAGGGTGACAAAAGTGGCGAGCCCAGACTGAGCAGCCAGCTAGCTTTTCTGCCTCCAGACTCAGTGCGGGTGTCTCCCACACACTGTCACAGAATAGTGTGGCGCAATTGATTTTTCTGAAGCCCTGATTCAGCTTCCTGAGAGAACCAGAGTAGGTCATCTTTTTGTTTCTTTGTGATGTTGACCCAATTACACATCTTCTTTTCTATAGATTTCTCCATCCTCTGGGATGGGGAAAGCAAATTTTATGCATAACTAAGGATTTTTTTAAAAACCAAAATGATATGCAAAATCTGAATTTTTTTGGAATAAGAAACAGGGAAAACAAATACCTTATCTATGCTGATTGCTCATATAGATATGCTAACCAAAACTCTGAAAAAGAGTTGGGTTTTAGAAATTCAAATTATTTCCTTGTCCCCTAAAATAGAATCTTCTTTCCCCTGAACCGCTGGTCTAGCTCTCTGTCCATCCTCCTCTTCACAAGCCAACTTTGGAGAGAGCTGGCTGCCTCCCTGTCCTCATTTCCTCCCCTCCCCTCTGTATCTCACTTTTCTTCAGCCTGGACACTGCCCGGGTTTTTGTTAAGGTCACTAGTATTAAGGTCTCCCTGTGAACCAATTCAGTAGACAGTTTTTAAGATTCCATTTAATACCTCTATTAGCAGGATTTAATTTAGACCATGACCTTGGGAAAGTTACTTAGCTTCTCTAAATTATTTAGAAGGCGAGGGTAGCACCTTCCTGGTAAGATTGTAGCAATGTCTAAAAGATATTTTGTGGGAAGTGGTGAGCACAGCGTGTACTCCGGCGATAAGGACAATAAATGCTAACCCTTGCTGACGCCAGTGTGTTCTTCCCTTGGTTTCTGTGAAGCTGTGTTTCCTTGTTTTCCTCCTACACCTTTGGTCCTTTTACTCTTCTGTTGGATCGTGACATGTTAGAATTTATTCCACAAATAATTAAGCAGGTGCATATTTCATACCTGGAAATTGTCTTGGCTTTAGGTATGTATATAGCAGTGAACAAAATCAAATTGCTGTCTTCATAGAGCTACATTTTGGGGTAGGAAGTTAAAAAATTGTATACCAGATGATGGGTGACATATTAAATATACATGTATAACATAATACTATGTTATAAACTGTATGTGAAGTGGACATATATCAGATATTAATAAGTTTCAGAGGGGCGCCTGGGTGGCTCAGTCTGTTAAATGCCTTCGGCGCAGGTTATGATCTCAGGGTCCTGGGATTGAGCCCCATGAATGGGCTCCCTGCTCACCGGGAGCCTGGTTCTCTCTCTCCCTCTGTCCCTTTCCCCACTCATTCTCTCTCTCTCAAATAAATAAAATCTTTTTAAAAAGTAAGTTTTGGAAAGCAGGGAAAGGGGGATGGACGGATGTTGCAATTTAGAATAGATACTCAGGGAAATCCTCATTGATTGGCTGATTTGTTTGTTTGTTGTTTATAGTTTCTATTTACATTCATTTAGCATACAGTGTATCATTAGTTTCAGGTGTACAGTAATGTAATTCAGCACAGCCATTCCTCACCCAGGCTCATCACAACAAGTGCCCTCCTTAATCCCCATCACCTGTTTCACCCATCCCCCCACCGCCTCCCCTCTGGTAGCTGTCAGTTTGTTCTCTCTAGTTAAGAATCTTTTTCTTGGTTTCTTGGTTTGTCTCTCTATCTCTTTTTTGATTGTTTGTTTTCTTAAATTCCACCTACGAGCGAGACCATATGGTATTTGTCTTTCCCTGACTGACTTCATTTGCTTGGCATAGTACTGTCTAGCTCTGTCCATGTTGTTGTATAGATCCTATGTTTATTTCTTTGAGAGAGAGAGAGCATGAGCAGGGGGAGAGGCAGAGGGGTAGGGAGAGGGAGAGAGAATCTGAAGCGGACTCCATGCTGAGTGCAGAGCCTGGCCCCTGGCCCAATCTAATGATCCCAAGATCGTGACCTGAGCAGAAACCAAGAGTCAGACAATCAACTGAGCTACCCAGGCGCCCCCATGTCGTGGCAAGATTTCATTCTTTTTTTATGGCTGAGTAATATTTCTGTGCGCGTGCGTGCACGCGTGTGTGTGTGTGTGTGTCTTCTTTATCCATTCATCTATTGATGGACACTTGGGCTATTTCCATAATTTGGCTATTGTAGATAATGCTGCTGTATCAGGGTACATGTATGTCTTTGAGTTAATATGTTTGTATTCTTTGGGTAATTATCTAGTAGTGCAATCGCTGGATTTCACAACTTTTTGTGAAATTCCATGTTGTTTTCCATAGTGGCTATACCAGTTTGCATTCCCACCAACAGTACAAAAGGGTTCCTCTTTCCCCACATCCTTACCAACACCTGTTGTTTCTTGTGTTGTTGATTTTAGCCATTCTGACAGGTGTGAGGCGGTATCTCATTATGGTTTTTATTTGCATTTCCCCTATGATAAGATATGTCTATTCATATCTTCTGCGTTTTGGCTGATACTCAGCTAGAGACCTCAAGGAAGTGAGAGAGTAATACATGTAGAATATCTAGAAGAAGACCATTCTAGGCAAAGGAAGCAGCAAGTGCAAAAGCGCTAGGTTTGGGAGTAGCTGGTGTATTTGAGGAACAGCAAAAAGCCAATACGGCTGGAGCAGAGTGAGCCCAGTGGGAGGCTAGTAGAGGTGGAGATGAGGTTAGAGGAGTAGCCTAGGGTTAGGAGAACGGCAGGGCAGATCATGTGGCCTTTTCCAGACACAGTAAGGAGTTAGCTTTACTCTGAATGAAATTAGAGGCCATTGTAGGGTTTTGAGGAAAACACTGACATTAATTTTAAAATAACCACCAGGGTTTCTGGATGGAGAATACACTATTGGGGGGCAGGGGTGGAATCAGGGAGCAAGACAGGAGGCTGTTGAAATCGTCCAGCATTCCATGGGGTCTGTCTCAGACCCTTGCTCCCTAACCCAGCCCACACTAGGTATCAGATAGCACCTCTGTGCCCACAGCTCCCACCGGACTGTATTCTCCTTTTCCTCATCTGACTTCCAGGCTTGTTTACCATTCTCTCTACTTTGTCTATACTTGCTGGCCCCTCAGTGTGCACAGATGTACTGATAAAGGGATTCACAAAATGGAGGCTGCCCCAGGGACCACATCACAAATCTAAACCTCAGCGTGCCCTGCATTAAGAAATACCTCATTGTCAGGAAAACCTAACACCAGTCATCAACCTCCTACTGAGCTTTAGCCAGCTTACCTAACCCTAAAACATAGGACGCTGGAACAAAATCCCCAGCCTCCCAGCCAGTCATGCGCGGCTTCCATGTTGCCTTCCTTGACTTTTCGACAGAACTCACTCCCACCCCAAATCTCTCGGGAAGTTTGCCCCACTGCTTGTGAGGTGCTGTACTCGCAAGTCCACTGACTGTTTTTCCTTCAATAAAGGCATCAAACTTGTTACTAAATTGCTTTAGTTTCATCATTTGACAATACCATGCTCCTCCTTGTCCCCGCCCCGTGGCTCCTCTGTGGTCCGGCAGCTCAGTAAACAGCACCACCACCCAACTAGCCGCTCAAGAGTCCCTGTGAGAGCATCCCTCCCTTCAGCCTATCACATCCGGGGACTCCCCAAGGCCTGTTGTTTCTGTCACACCGCCAGCTCTCAGATGTCCTCTCAACACTGCACACCCAGCCTCCTTCAGCTCCTGTGGGCACTAGAGCCGCGACCACCCAGCTTCTCGGTATCTCCTCACGCCTCCAGCTACAACTTGGGTTGTCAAATGGTGTTTTCCACAAAAAAGTTCATCTCTGGGAGGAGCAGTGGAAAAACGTCTTTCTGTAAAGATGGGCCTTTCTCACAGTGGAGCAGCCTTTCAAGTTAGTAACAGGGACACAGAACATCTGGACTGTTTGCTTTGGGGTTGTAGCCCTGGAGAACAGTGCTACCCGAGGACAGTTGGCCTCCTCACATTTGTGTGACTCAACATGCCTTCCCAGCATGAGGAAAGCTTTTGCCCCAACATCTTCCCTTGGCCTCAGGAAGCTTTCTAATGGTCTGGTTTTGAATAAAGTTTTGTCCACACATCCTACTACTCAGAGCACCCCCTTGCAGAACAGGGACTCTTAATTAAAAAAGAGAAGCTAGGTGTCATACCTATGCACGTTCACTTCTTTATCTTTTCTTCAGTTCTACCCCAGCTGCCGCTGGAGTGACCTAAAACAGCCACCAGCAGTAACAACAGTCTGATCACGGGACTCGTCTGCTTAGAACTCATTCATGGTTTCCAGTTGTCCTGGCGATAAACTGTAGACCCCCCTCATCTGGCCCACCAGGCCCTGGATGGTCTGGTACTGGCCTTCTCTTCAGCTTCGTCCCTTCGTCTTTCCAGCTGCCGTCGGACAGATGTCCATTTCTCAAGCAGATCGACGGTCCCCAACTTACAACGGTTTCACTCTCGACTTCGTGACTTTATAATGATGTGGAAGCAATATGCATTCACTAGAAACCATACTTTGAATTTTGCATTTTGATGGTCTCCCTGGCTACTCACATGCAGTCTGATAGTCCGGAGCCGCTGGGCAGCGGGAGCGGCCGCATAGTCTCCAGCCCTTACGCTTGCAAGTCTTCTGGGTCTCCCTTTCGGTGCGGTATTCAATACAGTACATGAGAGAGTCAACACTTGCTTATCAGAGAGGCTTTGTGTGAGATGATCTTGCCCCGCTGTGGGCTCCTGTAAGTGCTCTGAGCACGGCGAAGGTAGGCGAGGCTAAGCTCCGATGTTCTGTAGTGTAGGTGTATGGAGAGCATTTTCGACTTCGCAGTATTTCCAAGTTACAGTGGGATTGTTAGGATGTAACCCCATCGTAGGTCCAGGAAGATTTGCACCCCACTCTCCCCTCGGCTGTCTTTCTCTGTTCCTTCTGTGCCCACTTAAAGCTGTTCTCCCAGGGGCGCCTGGATGGCTCAATCTGTTAAGCGTCTGCCTTCAGCTTGGGTCATGATCCCAGGGTCCGGGATCGAGCCCCACATCAGGCTCTCTGCTCATCAGGGAGCCTCCTTCTAACCTCTCCCTCTCCCTCTGCCTGCCACACACACACAAACACACACACTCACACTCTCTTTCTGTCAAATAAATAAATCTTTATAAAAACCCACAAAAAACAAACCAAAAACCTGTTCTTCCTGTAGGCTTCAACTTAACAGCCTTTTTTCTTTTAAAAGATTTATTTATTTATTTGACACAGAGAGAGAGAGAGAGATCACAAGTAGGCAGAGAGGCAGGCAGAGAGAAAGAGGGAAGCAGGCTCCCTGCCAAGCAGAGATCCTGATGCGGGACTTGATCTCAGGACCCTGAGATCATGACCTGAGCCGAAGGCAGAGGCTTAACCCACTGAGCCACCCAATGGGGTGGCCTTCCTAGTCCCAGATGGGAAATCCCCATCCCCAGCCCAATGGGAATCCTTCCTAGCCCGCAGATCTGGTCAGGTCTCTCTCTGTCCCAGGCATCCTGTGTTTCTTCCTCAGAGCCCTCCACTGGGTTAATGTCTGTTTGCCCTGATCAGTGCTTTGCTCCATCCAGCCTGGTTCCGGCTGGAGAGTGTCATTAAGGTGCTGCCCTTGTGTCTTCCAGCAGAGCCCGACATGCAGTAGGTCCTCAGTAAACATCAACTGACTGGTTTGCTTGAGTTTTGCTGGAAGTCTTAGGGTGTTTCATAAAACAAAATGTTTCCCAAGTGATGATTGATACTGAATCACTCTCATTATTAGGTGATCCATTTTATTAATAGGAGAGAGGCACAGTAGTTGTAGGAACCATACCTCTTAAAAAAACGGAATTAGATTTGTTGGCTGGGGGGATGGTAAACTGAGAGAGAAGAGCTGAGGTAATTCTGTGACTATTTTATCAGCATTTTTATGGGCTTCGTTTTACTTGGGGCTGCTTCGTAAACTAATGAGTTCATGTGCCGAATCTAGCAGAATGGGATTCCTCACAACATAGACTTGAATCAGTATTCAGTGTGGTCTCCCTAGTGGAGGGTTCAAGGGAGTCAGGGATAGTGAAGATAGAAAGAATCTTCACAAACTCCCAAATCCAAAGTTAAGTTACTGTCGTTCCTCACCTGCTTCCCCCCTCCCTCGAGCGAGGTCGCCATTTGGAGCTGCAAATACATTCGGTGAGGTTGGTTGCTGGGGTACCAGTGTATTCTATAAATTGTGTAGTAATGTCTATTAAATAAGAGACAGGTTTCCATGTTCCACTGGTGTATGATGCACTAAGCTCCTGCCAACATTTTTTTTTTCTCTTTTGAAAAGACTTATCTCAAGCTTAAGGACTGCAACTTCCTTTTTAAAGACATGGCTCCTTTTCTTCAGGAAATGTGTGTCTCCATCAGGGTACAAATGAGATTTAAAATGCTAAAGGAAGTTGATTTGATTTTCTGAACATACTCTTGGCAACCGAGAGCAGGCTATCTGCGATTAAAACAGAATAATAACCAGGGCCGTCAGTATACCATTGTGGATTACAAAACTGCCCAAGGTTATAAGGTTATTTTGCCTGGAACTTTTTGGTTGTTTTCTTTTAAAAACACTGCCTAATTGTGGATGTGATGACATAAAAAACAAAAAGCAGCTCATTCCCTTTCCAGTTTCCATTCTATTGAGGTGACTTAAGGGCAGACTTAGATTTTTATTTTTTAATTTTATTTATTTATTTATTTATTTTAAGATTGTATTTATTTGCAGACTTAGATTTTTAAAGTGATCCAGAAGAAAATGGAGTTAATATTAAGGGAAAACTGCTGAGATTCTAACGTCGTTCATTAAATGTGAGCAGGACACGAGTGGTCTGCTGATGAACGTTACTTGCTGGTCTGTCGAAAACTAATGTGCCACAGGACTCCCACAGATAGTGATGGCAGATGCCCTTTGAGCTGTTCTCATGGCGATGGTAATAGGTCACACTCCAATCTAATTGCTCATACAATTCACATTTACCATTTGGGGATCATTTAAGGGTGACCTTTGTGTTCAGAGAACTTTGAGGCAGTAGGTATGAAGCATAAGGTTCATCAGCCCTGGTGGTTTACTGTGGTTCAGCAACAAGTTTAGTTGTGGATAAATAGTTAGACTATAGCAAATAAATATGAATTATTCTATATGCCAAAAAGGGGATTCCTCCTTCCCTTCCCTCCCTTCCTTCCTTAATATTTTTTGTTTCTTTCTAAGGTTTTACTTATTTATTTGACAGAGAGAAACACCCCAAGAGAAGGGAACACAAGTAGGGGGAGTGTGGGAGGGAGAAGCAGACTCCCTGCTGATCAGGGAGCCCCATGAGGGGCTCGATCCCAGGACCCTGGGATCATGACCTGAGCTGAATGCAGAAGCTTAATGACTGAGCCACCCAGCTGTCCCTATTTTTTTTTTTCTAAGTAATCTCTACACCTAACATAGGCTCAAACTCACAACCACAAGATCAAGAGTTGCATGCTCCTCTGACTAAGACAGCAAGGTGCCCCTCTTTTTTTTTTTAAGTAAGCTCTACACCCAGTGGGGGGCTTGAACTCATGACCCTGAGATCAAGACTCCATGTCCTACTCACTGAGCCAGCCAGACACCCCTGTTGCATTGCATTTGTATTCAAATAATTGCATTCAAAATAAAAGCACTGAGAAGATTGAGGAATTTTTTGTCCCTGATTTATTAAGGTCAAACAGCCAGAATGTAACTTGATTTCCACTTAAATATGTTTGAATTCATAGTTTCTTAAGTAAATGTCAATTATGTTGCCAAATAGAAGCCAATAATAATGCAGGAAATATATCCAAGGTTTTGAGAAGCTATTAAATCCAATTTTGTATAATGCCATTATAAATATCAGCTTTGAACTTAATAATATAACTTGGTTCTATGTATTTTCTTTGGAAGCATAGGGAAATGGGAAAGGGCTGGTGTGTGGTATCAGATCGATTTGGGTTTAAATCTGTTGTGCAGAGTGACAGTGACCCATGCCGTGGGTCTCAGCAGCGCTGTCCTAGGACTGTGATGGGGATGCTTTGGGGACCTGGCTTCCCGGGAGATGCCCACAAGAACTGTGGAGTCTCTCTCCTCCCTCTTCTCCCACCTCTTCCTCTGGCCCTCCCACTGATTAGCAAGTTATTTTACATATCTGTGCCTCAGTTTCCTCATAGGAAAAAAAGGTTACTATACACTCTTGAAGGTTCTGAAAAATTCTACAGTCCTGGGCTTTCAGAGTATAAATGCGTTCTTAAAAAATGGTTCCTACTTGGAAAAAAATATGGGTACCACACTTAGAAGTATGATGGATGGTGTGCCTTAGTGACTTAGTCGGTTTAGTGTCCAACTCTGTGTTTTGGCTTAGGTCATGATCTCAGGGTTGTGGGATCGAGCCCTGCATCAGACTTGTGCTCAGTGTGGAGTCTGCTTGAAAGAGTCTCTCCCTCTGCCCCTCCCTCCACTCACGCTCTCTCCCTCTCTCAAATAAATTAATTTTTGAAAAAGTATCATATGTAAGTGAAAATATCTACAGACCATGAACTGTTTATCCTTTACACTAAATAAATTCCTCTGAGAGCAGGTTGATTGAAAAATCCAGAAAGCACTGACAGTTTTTTATGTTCGTCTCAAAAGAGCAATGATGTTCTGTCTTCTGCAGTCTTGCAATGAGTAAAGGGAAGGGTGTAAATATTTATTGGAATGAGAGTGGAACACAAGACGATCTGCTTTGTCTACTGGTGGGTGGTAGCACATCTATGGATCATTGTTTGCACTAAGCATTTAATAATCCCATCTGTTACAAATGTATATTCGGAGGTACTTTGAAATTGCTGTAAACTACCTAGAAATTGGCAGGGAGGTAATCCTGGCGAGATTCCATACTCTGCAGTAGACCAAGAAATCCGATATGAATCAATATGTAATTATAAAATCCCATCTTGGGCCACGGCTCGTTAGATACCTTTTTTAAGGCATTGTATAGACTTTTTAACACTAGAGTCTGGGACTGTAGAATTCTTTGCTCATCTCAGGCTCACGTCTTCAGGATACTGCTTATTTGGCCTGAAAAGCCCACTCCTTATTTGACCTGGCAGGGGCAGAACTTTCTCTTGCTGCCCAGCTGCTGTGGCAGCCCCCCACCCCCAACCCCCGGCCCGTAACTCTAGGCTTTCTGGTGTCCCGAGTCCTCTTCAGTAGGATTACATCTCATTTCAAAATTTCAAAATAGAATTTCAATTCAAATAGAATTTCATTCAATTCAATAGAATTTCATTTCAAAATAGAATCACTGAGTCTGGTAAAGACTCGTTTTCCTTCCCGTTACCTTTTTTTCTCAGAACTCTCCTGTGTTTCACTCAGAAAACCACTGCAATTTGTTCTTACCTTTCAATAGTGTGTCTGTTTTTCTTACTGAACTTCTCGCCTTAAGATCCCTACTTCCCGATTTCTCTTTCCTCCCGTGGGTTCTGTTCCTCTCCCCATGCTCTCACTTTCTGCCCATTTACCACCAGGCCCTGCACATATGTTTTGCACAGAGGGATGGCCTATTGAGAGCCGTAGCTACTCAAGAGGAGAAAAGAGATCTTTTGCAGGAGCTGTTAAAGACATTTAAAGGATCATTACCCCTCTAGTGATCTCTTTTGGTGCAGTTCTTTATGTAACTGTCTCTCTATGTGAAATTAAAGCAGGAGTTCAAGAGACTACCTAATCAACAGGGACCGTTCTCAGCAAGACAGATCAGGGGTTCATTTTCCCGGGGATGTGGCGTTTCTCTGTGGGGTTAGAGATCTGCTCGCTCCGCCCCCCAGCGGCTGCGCCTCCTCGCCTCCCAGCATGGCCGCTTGCATGGGCTTGTCGGACTCATCTCATACAGGGCAGACGGGCTGAGTTGCGTTCCTCTAATGTTTGCATATCTAAGCGGCTCCTCCATTGTGACCATATTTGGAGATGGGGGCTTTCAACACCGCGATTAAGTTAAAATGAGGCCATCAGGTTGGGTGTCATCCAGTCTGGCTGGTATCTTCCTATGAAGAGGCAGTTTGAGCCCAGGAGACCCAGGGGCATGCATGTGGAGAGCGGTGGCCGTCGGCGAACCAAAGAGGGAGGCCTCAGAGGAGACCAGCCCATCTGGCCCCTTCCTCCTGGATGTCCAGCCCTGAGAGCTGTGAGGAAAGGAATTTCTGGGATTTCAGCCCTCCAACCTGTGACAGTTCGTGATGGCCCCTGTAGCGGACTCATACACATGGTCACAGCTGTGCCACATCTGTGGTTTGAGACAGCCACCGGATCAAACAGGGAAGTCCAAGATAGAGGATCTAGAAGATGGAGACACAGAGCCCAAGCAGGACACACGCCCACTTGCCAGACCATCTGAAACATACACTACAGGGAACACGTTTGTAATATTCTTTTCTGGGGCGCCTGGGTGGCTCAGTGGGTTAAGCCTCTGCCTTCAGCTCGGGTAGTGATCTCTCAGGGTCCTGGGATCGAGCCCCGCATCAGGCTCTCTGCTCAGAGGGGAGCCTGCTTTCCCCTATCTCTCTTGCCTGCCTCTCTGCCTACATGTGATCTCTGTCAAATAAAGAAAATCTTTAAAGAAAGAAAGAAAGGAAGAAAGGAAGGAAGGAAGGAAGGAACATTCTTTTCTACCAAAGCCCAGACTTGGGTCTGTGGCCTTCCCAGAAGTCAGAGGAAAAATTTCACCCTTGACTCAGGATTGCAGAAGGGCAAGCAAACCCTGTACATCCCAAGAGCACTGTCTGCGGGCCCAGCCGAGGCTCAGGGGTCCGTGTGCAGGCTTACTTTGCTGGTGACTGGCTTGGGGCTATAGGGGAGTGAGGGGAAGGCCCAGCCCTGCCTCCCCCGTTAACAACAACTAGGGGGAGGGGTGTCCACACGTGCCCTTTGATGGCATGGGAGCACTGTCACTGTTCAGCTGGATTTGGGTTTTAGCTTTATGGAGTTATTTTCAAAGGAGTCTTTAGAAGTCCTTTGTACAGTAACTGAGTCTCTCCATGGATTTATTGGCCTCCACCTCAGTTCTAAAATTCTGACCTTCATAAAGCCCTGGTGACTTTTGGCTTGATTCAATGCATCAAAGAAGAAAAAAAAATGTTTTATGTACCCTGTTATGTGGGCATTTTTAAAATAAGTTCTTAGAAATTATCATTTCTGTTCTTATTTCTGTTGGGTAAAACTGTGTCATTCATGGATTGCATCGTCCACCTGGAATTCTCAATCATCAATAAGAGAAAATATGATGTACTTTTCAGAGGTGAATTGCACCTAAATTTTTAATTTTGGTGTGAGGTAGGGAGCTACTTGGTTTTACTTTTTTCCACTTGAACTACCACTTTTTCCTTGTCTCAGTGATTGATAACACTGACTCTGTCACAGATCATGCTTCCAAATGTGCATGGGTCTCCTTCTGAGCTTTCTACTCCTTGGTCTACATGCCTGTTCTCAGTCATGATCCCTGGAGGATTACTGCTTGTAAAATGTTTTGTTATCTGGAAAAGAGAACTTGCTCCGCTTACCCTCACTCCCCAGATTTTACCCCCAAAGTTACATGTTTTCTTCCATTGAATTTTAAAATAAGTTTGTCAAGTTTAGGAAAAACCCTTTTTGATTGGGTTCTGTTTCATTTATCAGTGCTTTAGGGAAGATTGATATCCTGTCAATACTGCATCTTCCCCTCCATGAGCATGTGATACCTCAATATTAGTTTTGGGCTTTCTTTTTTTTTCTTAATGAGTTAAAAAAAAAATCACTAGCATATACTATATTCAAACCTCGGATATTTTTGGAAGGATTTCCATTGCAAGAGCTGTTCTGGGCTTTGATGGATCTTTAAAATGAACAAGGTAGTCTTCTGTTTTAAAAAGATCACAGTCCAGTAGGGAGGAAGGAATTTGGGAGAAAAATACACCATTTATTTAATATAAATTAGACTGTCAACAGGCGCCTGGCTGGCTTAGTTGGTAGAACACAGACTCTCGATCTTAGTGTTCTGAGTTCAAGCCCCATGCTGGGCACAAAGCCTACTTAAAACAACAACAACAACAACAAAAATCAGTTCCTCAGTCCTGTAAGCACATTTCAAGTGCTAGTGGGCCACATGTGGCTAGTGTCTACTGTACTGTGCAGCTTTGGAAAATTATTCCTTACAGTTTTTAAAAATATTTATTTATTTGGCACACAGAGATCACAAGTAGGCAGAGAGGCAGGCGGGGTGGGGGGCGGGAAGCAGGCTCCCCGCTGAGCAGAGAGCCCGACATGGGGCTCCATCCCAGGACCCTGAGATCATGACCTGAGCTAAAGGCAGAGGCTTAACCCTCTGAGCCACCCAGGTGCCCCCATTTATTACATTTTTTTATGTAATTGTGTTGTTATCTACATGAGGGAAAATAGGGGTGTCTGGGGGGCTCCGTCAGTTAAATGTCTGACTTATGATTTTAGCTCAGGTCATGATCTCGGGGTCATGGGATTGAGCCCTTTGCCGGGGTTCCATGCTCAGTGGGGAGTCTGCCTGAGAGTCTCTCTCCCTCAAATAAATAAATGTTAAAAAAAAATGAGGGAATATATTTATAGCACAGTCTTTTTTTTTTTTTTTTTTTTTTTAAGATTTTTAAGTAATCCCCGTATGTACTGTAAGGCTCGAACTCACAAGCCGAGATCAAGAGTCACATATTCCACCGACTGAGCCAGCTAGGTGTCCTAAAGTTGGCATCATTAAAATAGGTGTTTCTAGTCTGGGGTTTTATGAGAAATGTGTATTTTAATTGATAATATGTATTCTGATTGATGATATCTAAAATAGTCTGATATTTCTGGATTGAAGAAAATGCAATTTCAGGGGCGCCTGGGTGGTTCAATTGGTTAAGCATCTGCCTTCAGCTCAGGTCATGATCCCAGGGTCCTGGGATCGAGCCCTGCACGGGGCTCCCTGCTCAGTGGGGAGCCTGCTTCTCCCTCTCCCTCTGCCTGTAGCTCCCCCTGCTTGTGCTCTCTCTTTCTCTTTCTGTCAAAAAAATAAAACCTTTAAAAAAAGAATTTTAAAAAATGCAATTTCATTTGCAAATGGATCAGATGGAAGTAATCAAGAATGGGAAGAGCCTCTTCTCAGCAGAGCGCTGTCTAGAGAATAGTTCTGCAGTTGGAAGTGTTGGGCGCTACAGTGAAATTTATGGATTTTCTGCCTCTTTTGGTGGAGCGGAAACTCAAAATTGAGCTCTGTAAGCTCTTTGGTCTCTTCTCAGATCTTTTGTCTGTTTTTCAGCTTATTACCTCCACTTGTCCTTTTAGCAGTTGAAAGGGATATCATTGTTTTTAACTCCAGATGAGCAAACCTTGCTAATGTTTTGAAAAATCTACATGTTGTATTCCTGGTAACTTTTGATGATTCCTGTATATATGTGTGTTAAGTGCACGCTCGTGTGTGTGACAGCGGGCGTGCCTGCTGCTGGGTACGCTGCGTACACCATGAGACTATATTAGATACTTCAAATCTGGTCTCTGGTATGGCACTTTCCTCCTTTTGTGAAAGACATTCCGTAATGGGAGGGAAAAAAATCAATGGAATGTCAGAAATATTAACTGGGAGTGTATCAGCCACAGCTGATCCAGGATGAAGCAATGAGACATAATAGAACAATACCTTTCAAAACTGTCAGCTAGGATGGTGAGTACTTCTAAATACTTCTAAGAAATAGAACCTTCCCTTCCAAAAGGATGTAAGAATTGATTTCTCATTTCATGAAACTTGAAATGCAAAAGTGAAAATCTGGAAATGATTAAAAAAAAAAAGACAAGGAGCCTTCAGATAGGGGATAAAGTCATAATGATGTCATTTTGAATTCAAAAGCCCTGTTTGTTTTCTTTCTTCAAGCAAAGAACAGGAAACAAGAGGGCTTAGAATATAGAGATCATCTTCATGGGGTTATCAGGAATGCTGGATGTTCCTTCAACTGGTTGGGAGAAGCAGGAAAAAGGTCGAGCAGGAATATAGGTCGAGCAGGGGATGGGGCAAGTCAGATTCATATCAGTTCAATGTTAGGTGAGGAGACGTGGAACCGGGGTTTCCAGACGCCGTGAAGTTCTTTCCCATTCGTATTCTCGGAAGTGCCAGCACAGGCCTTTGGTTAAGACAGAGTTTTTGTTTAACCGATCCAATTTACAATTATCCCCATTCTGCAGGGGAGGAGACTGAAGTCTAGAAAGGTCAAATAAGTCATCCAAGGACGCACACCTCGTAAATGAATTTTGGAGTCAGATAAGCCTGGAATTCGGACTCTCCTTTTGCCATAAAGTAGCTGAGGACTGTCAGTCAAATCGCGTCATCTATTCAGAGGTTCCGATTGCTGCTCAGTTAAATGGGAACATGATAGCACTTACCATCATAGGTGCTGGGGCGGGCAAGGGGTTTGGCAGTAACTCAGAGCTGATACATTAAGTTCCTGGTATGGATAGAGTAGGTTAAATACATAATAGCTATTATCACTTGCTCACTCCGTACAAGATGCTGTAGAGATCCTGTCGGGAGACACAAAAGTATGGATAAAGATCGATAGTTGTCTCATTCTTATGAAGCACGGTATGGGCTTCTCTTGGTCATTTGCCCTGAACATTTGAGGGGTGGTGTAGGGTGGGGCAGAAAGTGTCAATATTTGTGATTCTTCGTATTAGGTATTCAGTTAGGCTCTATTCAGTCATATGAGATTGTGAAAAACCCTACTTTGTAAAATGAATTAAGATAATGGGGAAAGAGCTCTGGTAAGCGTTTTTATGCAGAACATGTGATCTTCAGCAGACTACTACTAATGTTAATTGGGAAATAACTACTACAATTTATTTATCCATTCTGCTGTTGACGACAATTGAGTTGTGTCCAGATGGGGACTATTACCGTGATGAACATCCTTGTTCTGGAGCCTTGTGTCCTCTAGGATATATACTGAAGAGTGGAGTGGCTGGGCCGTAGGACACACATAGCTTCAACTTGAGGAGACAATGCCAAATTGTTCTTCCAAGGGCTTGTACCTGCTTATGTTCTTGCCTCCAAAGTGTGAGAATATCTGCTTAGTCCAGATCATTGCCAACACTGAGTGTTGCAGTGCTTTTTAATTTTTGTCAGTCTGCTTTTTGGGGGGTATAATATCATTGCATAAACATTTGCCTTTATGATTATAAATTCTAAGTACATTTGCAATATATGTACTGTATTTTTTGTATGTCTCATAATTTATATAATCAGCCCCTTAATTTGCACGAATGAATGTTTCATAAACAGTCCTTTAGATTGTTTCACACCTCCCAGAATGATGAAACACGGTGATGGACAATCTTTGTCTATAAAATTTTTCCTGTATTACTTCTTTAGGGTAGTTTCTTTTTTTCTTTTTTTTTTTTTAATTATTTATTTGAGAGAGAGAGCAAGCAGGGGCAGGGGTAGAGGAAGAGGGAGAAAATCCCAAGCAGACTCCCTCCTGGACACACAGCCGCATGTAGGCCTCCACCCCATAACCCTGAGATCATGACCTGAGCCCAAATCAAGATTCTGACTCTGAACTTACTGAGCCACCCAGGCCCCCCTCTTTAGGGTAGGTTTCTAGAGTGGAGTTATTTGGTCACAGTTTACAGGTAAAAAGAAACCATGGGAACACTTGCCTTGGGGATGAAGGGAATTGAAGATTAGTGTAAAGGGAGGAAGTTGGCCTTTAGGTCCTGCTGCTTTGCATTCCCTGGGTGGCAGCAACAGCGGCTGCCAGCTGCTGAAGCCGGAGGGAAGACGTCAAAGTCAGGCCCAGAACTTTCTCCCTGGTTCTGTTACCAAAATTTGTGATAACAAGGTGTGGAATTAGAAAGCAGCCTTTTCCAGGATAACAATACAAATCCTTGAAGTCTTAATGGTAAGGAGAAAAAGATTACACATGAAGATGGATTTTAGGTTCCGTTTTGTTCTCCTCAGACACTTCTCAAGCTCCTGCTTGGAAGTGCTTTTGCTGATGAGCTCCTCTAAGCCTCAGCACTCCCACGAGGGGGCTTCTGGTTTTGTAGCTGGGAGCTACAGCTGGGAGCTGTCGGCCCGAGATGAGAATCCAGGCGTGTCCCCTCTACCCTAGTGCCCTGCTGTAACAGGGCAGGATCGTTGACACTTAGTGTGTATGTGAGTGATACAAGTAGCAGATACTGGCAGTATTGAAGGGAGGGAGAAGTGAGTGTGGACTGAAGTGGCCACCAATGTGTCAGCAAAGCAGCTTCCTTTTTTGATAGAACTGTGACACGGGCTGTTTCTAGATGTCACATGGGTTTTCTCTGGCCGCTTCTCCCACCATCCTTATCTTGCAAAGGGAACTGATGAGACACAAAGTGAATTCTCTGGACAGTGTGTTCCTGACTTGTAGCTACTTCATCCTTCAGACTCAGTGTGTGCTTAATGAGAAAATTCCCCTGGGCCACGCATGCATAGGCTGGAGTGGAGATCTCCGGAGAGCCACTTCCCCGGAGGTCGGGTGAAGGGGGAACCGTGAGCATCAGGACTCCAGTAAATGACTTAGCTGAATGGAACACTGTGTGCCTTGTGCAAAGGAAGGCATTTTGTCATTGTTGTGGACCTCTGGAAAACTGCAGTGGCAGACAGCCAAGGGTCCTATGCAGTCAGACGGTGAATGGTAGGGTCCAGAGGTTAGAAATGACAAAGACTTCATGTTATAGTCTGTGTGTACATGATCAAACATGAAGACTCCGACCAATATGGGAACCCGCAACAGAACGAAGCACCCAAATTTGTGGAATTTCCTACTCAGCTTACAATGTACATTTTTAGTGAACAGCTCGGTATGAAATGAACCTGAACCAAATCTGTGAGCTATAATATATTCTTCCAGCCAAGTCAGGACTGAATTGCCATTTATTCAACAAAAACCGAAGAGAATTACTGCTTTGGGGGCACCTGGGTGGCTCAGTGGGTTAAGCCTCTGCCTTTGGCTCAGGTAGTGATCCCAGGGTCCTGGGATTGAGCCCCACATCGGGCTCTCTACTCAGCGGGGAACCTGCTTCCCCCCCTCTCTCTGCCTGCCTCTCTGCCTACTTGTGATCTCTGCCTGTCAAATAAATGGACAAAATCTTAAAAAAAAAAAAAAAAAAAGAATCACTGCTTTGTGCCAGTGTAGTGGTGATCAAGGATAAAGGACACTGCCCTTGGATCTCAAGTTCTTCATAGTGGACTTGAGCTTCAGACCCAGTATATGCTGTGGCCCGGTCCCAGCGTTGGTGGTCACATCAATCTCTGGCAGTCTCTGCTTTGCCCTCAGTTTCTACAGCTGCTCCCCTCCTGTGATGTAACAGGGGACCCAAACCAAGAAGAACTCTGTTCCATAGGGGATTGCTCTGGAGGAAAAAGTCCCTATACCACCTCCTCCTACTTGTTCCTCCCTCCAAAACCCCACGTTTTTCCTGTGAAATTTACCATAATTGCACCTAAATTGAAAATAGATTTTTATTTTTAAAATTCTATTTAATTTTATTTTTTAAATGTTTATTTCTTTTAGAGAGAGAGAGAGCATGTGCAGGCAATTGAGGGGAGGAGGAAAGGGAGAGGGAGAGAATCTCAAGCAGACTCCCCCCTGCCCCCCCCCCCCTCTATGCACAGAGCCTCACACAGGGCTGGATCCCAGGACCCGGAGATCGTGACCTGAGCCGAAGGCTTAACTGACTGAGCCACCCAGGTCCCCCAAGGACAAAGTCTTTTTAAAATAAAAGAAAAAGAGTGGTCATTTCCAGTTGGAAATGCATCAGGCATAGAAGCTTCTGATCCTCAACATAAATATATACATGTATACATATGTCTATATATATGTTTATATATATAGACATATATATATATGAGATCAGCATGCCTACACCTCAAGCTAGTTGTATAAATTTTTAAATACTGATTTATTCTTTTTTTTTCTCTCTGTCCTTAAATCCTCACGGGAAAAAAAAAAATAAAGCTTACTGTACTTTTTGTCTTATGAACATTTCTCCCAGAGGGAACACTTTCTTCTACTATTAAATCAAAATAGAATAGGAAAGGAAATACATTTTCCTTTACTTTGTACAAGGCTTACATTTTTATCCCTTTTAAAGTCAGATTTGTTTTATGTCTGTTTCCTTCCTGTTATAATGACATGGTAAAGCGTGGAACACGTAAGGACGCGAGATTTGTAGACAACCACTGCCTGCCTTTGCCCTCCTACTGAACCAGGGATATGGCTACCTTTACATCCAAATCAACTTTTTTTTTTTTTTTTTGACTGTCTGTCTCCCTGTCTAGATGGTTTCAGGAATTGGACCATGTCTTACTCATTTTTGTATCCCCAGCACCAAGCACAGAAGAGCTGGTCACATCATCAGCACTCAGTAAGTCACTAGAGAATTCACAAACTTCAGTAACTAGTCAGTACCTGTAAATGGGTAATAGTCTTTATTCAGCAAATTTCATTCTTGTATATTATTCATTCCAACCCCTTGAGGGCAGAAGCTACTTTTTGCGTATGTATTACTCATTTTTTAAACCCCAGTGTTTGGAAAATAGGTAGACATTTAATGAACATTGAGTTCATCCGTCGTCCAGCATGTACATACCGCAAACACGATACTAATGTTAGGGACCATCAGGAAACATGTTTATCTAAGACACAGAGTCCTTTCCTTCTGATAACCTGTAATCTAGTGGTTGGGGAGGGGGAGTGCACAAATTATCACATGAAATATTGACGTGACATGATATTATAACTTCTGTGTTAAAATGAGAAATACAGACTAAGATTAATAGTCCACGGGGTCCCCTGGCATAGACTGACCCAGGAAGGCTGTCCAGCTAGTGACCTCATGAAACTCTGCCCTCACTGGGGTTCCTTCTCACTCTCCTCCATTCATGCTGTCCACGCTTGTTACCTTCTCTTGAATGCCACCCTTCTGTTTGTCTTCTTTGTACTCACAGCCAGTATCATACGCTGTGTTAGTCAGGATTCTTGAAACTGGCTTAAGCAAGAAGAGCAATGCATGTCTTCATATAACTGGAAAGGGGGTCTGGTCACGACTGGTGTGGTGATCTGTCACCAGGGGGGTAGCCAGCAACTTCTCCCATGTCTGTCTGTACACACCATTCCCTCTATCTAGAGGTGGATCCCGTTTCTCCTCCTGAGCTGGCTGAACTTTGTGTTGTTATTGTTGTTTGTTTTTTGAGAGCTTGCCAGCATGAGGAGGGAGGGGCCTAGGGAGAGAGGGAGAATCTTTCTTTCTTTTTTTTTTTTTTAAAGATTTTATTTAGTTGACGGTGAGAGATCACAAGTAGGCAGAGAGGCAAGCAGAGAGAGAGGGAGGAGGAAGCAGGCTTCCTGCCCAGCAGAGAGCCCGACGCGGGACTCGATCCCAGGACCCTGAGATCATGACCTGAGCCGAAGGCAGAGGCTTAACCCACTGAGCCACCCAGGCAGCCCGAGAGAGGGAGAATCTTAAGCAGGCTCCATGCCCAGCTTGGAGACGGATGTGAAGCTCGATCTCATGACCCTGCGATCACGACCTGAACTGAGACCAGCCCACAGACACTTAACCGACTGAGCCACCCAGGCACCCCTGGAGGCTGGACTTTTGATTCATTTTAACCAATATGGTGTGACAGAAGGGACAACTGCCAGTGCCAGGCTGGGCCTTAGAGGAGGCTTGGCTGTGTTTGTTCTTGCTGTCTTGGAAGCCAGTCACCACGTGAAGACGCCCCAGCCACTCTGATGGAGAGAGGGGAACCCTGGAAAACACGTGACTACAAAATATAAAATATAAAAAGTATAGCCACAGAGACCTGGCCCAGTGCCAGGCATTCCAGCTACCCCCTGGAATGAGTGAAGCCATCCTGTGCTCTAGCCCCAGGCAGCCTCATGGGGAGCCCAGAAAAGCCACTCCCCTGGGAGGCTGATCAGATGGCAGAATCCCTGGCAAATGAATGGGAGCTGTTGTCAGCTGATACTCTTCTGGGTGATTTGTCCTGCAGGACCAGATAATGGGAAGAGCTGGATCTAGTCCTCTGTAACTCAGTACTGACTCTTTCTCCTTTCATGACTCTGCTTTCTTCTTGGGGGCTGTCTGTGTGGGGTGGCGAGGAGGCCCACCACCACAGCTGGCTTACGTGGCACCAGCTCAGGAGGGCCTGGCACGGCACAGCTTTTCCCCCAGTGGTGGTGAGAAGCCTCAGGGGCGACTCTGATGGACTCCCACTGGGGCAGGTGCCTGTCTGGGCACAAGCCTTGGCAACGCCCTCACATTGGCCCAGGCCGGATGGAGTGCCTCTCCCTGGAGGCAGAAGGGGGCTGGGGTCTGCCTTACCTGAACCACTTCTGGAGGGTGGCTGTCAGGGCCGGAAAGAAAAATCCAGCCACTATTGTTGAGAACAAAGGACTGCATGCTGAGCAGGCAAACCAACAAATACTGTGAAAGTCAAGTGTAATCCTTCCTCTTACTATAAAGCCTCTCTTGTCGTTTTCCAAACTTCAAACTGTTGCAACTCAGATGGCCCCAGTCTACTTCTTTGGTGCTTATTAGCCTGTGCTGCTTACCGGGCTGCTTATGCTCTGGAAGTAAATTCTTGTTTTACAACCTAGATTTTGTACCTTTGCATTCCTTATTGATATGCCTGCTTTTGTGACTTTTAAAGTGTGATTTTTTTTTTTCTTTTTGTTTCTTTTCTTTTTGGCACAGAGCGATTTGGGGGAGGTATCAGAGGCATAGACAATTCCTTTTTTTTTTTTTTTTAAGATTTTATTTACTTATTTATTTGAGCAATAAAGTCAGCATAAGCGGGGGGAAGCAACAGAGGCGGAGGGAGAAGCCGGCTCCCCAACCAAGCAGGGAGCCCCACGTGGGGCCTGATCCCAGGACCCTGGGATCATGACCTGAGCCAGAGGCTTGACTGACTGAGCCACCCAGGCGCCCCAAGGAACAGACAATTCTTACCTTGACAGGAAACATTTGTGTTTTCTCTCTCTCTCAGGGACTGACACTACTCCTACCCATTGCCTCCAAAAGTGGAGACAGGGTCTGCCTGGGTCCTCCTTCCTAGCAGAGGAGCCAGATGGTGATCAGCTCTGCTTGTTTTTCTTTTTTTGCGGGGGAGAGGTTTGCTTTTGTGCTATTTAATTTGTGTTTTTAAAAACCTTATTTTCTATGAATGTCCCATAGAGCAGCTTTTGGTTTACTAATTTATGAAATAAATGACCTAAAAAAGACATCGTCTACCAATTGACATTCAGGTAAACCTAATGAAGTTTTAATTCATCATTCTCATTGAGGGTCAGCGTCTCCAGGACAGAGTACCAAGAACACCAACACAGGAATAGAAATGGAAAGTATATTGACCCGTTGACGCACTGACACACCTTCTAAAGCCCAGCTTTGGTTTGTGAAGGACTTCGCTTAGGTGTGGCCTCTCTAAAGTCATGCGCACACATATACATACAAACACACCTGAGTAGTACACTTGTTATAGCCTTAAATAGCTGGGGAAAAAAATGGGTATCAGATAAATGGTTGGGGGGAACCCAGAGATGGACTTTGGTGGATTTTCAGAATGGATCTTTGTAAGATTAAGTTGGCTTAATGACTTAATAGCAACAGACTCTCTTGCTCTTATACTAAGCTTTAACACTTACAAATCTTTTATTATATTTGTTTATATGAGCAGATACCCCAACTGGTGATGTAAACATCAGGATTAAGGATGCCATTAGCACATCTGTCCCTTGAGTCTTTGTTGCCTATAAAATTTTAAATTATTTGGAAACCTTGTCTGTGTGTGTGAATGAATACGCATCCAGTGTATCAGTAGTCCTTTGTTAAACAGCCTGTGCAGCATCTCTCACCTCTCTCCCCTTGAATCCTTCATCCCCCAACCAGAGATACTGCCATGAAATTTCTGTTTTTCAAGCTCTTGAGCTTCTTAATAGTTTCAGCCATAAATCTTTGTTCTCATAAAAATGGCATTTATTCTTCATGTTTTTTTAACTTGACTCAAATGGAATCTTCATGTACTTTCATGCGGCTTGGTTTCTTTTTGTTTGTTTCTTAATAATTGTGAAATTCATCCATACTGATTCTTTCAACTTGAGTTCTGTTTGTGGCTTATCTTTATTTTATTATTATTTCTTTTCATAAGTCAAAGTTTAAAAATTTTAATGTAGTCACCTCTTTATGGTTTATGCTCTTCGTGACTTACTTCTGAGGACTTAAGATCATAGTGATATTATCCCATTTTCTTCTGGTAGTTTTAAAAGCTGTGCTTTTTCTACTTCAGATCTTTAATGTATCTGGTGTCGATTTTTGTGTATGCTGTGAGGTAGGGATTATTTTTTTTTTCCCCAAGTGAAAAGGCAGAGCATGTCACTCTACTACTCTGTTTAAAGTTATCTAAATCTTTTTGTGTACCTCAGAATTAAAGTCAAAATTCTTAAAATGGCCTAAATAATTTTCCTGTATTATCAGACCTCTGAAATGTCTCTGACTTCATCTACTCTCTTTCTAGTGAATACCAGCCTCCCTGCCTTTTTTGGGGGGAACACTCCCAAAATGTTCCTGCTTTAGGGCCTTTGCACTTGCTGTTTCTTCTGTCTGAAATTTTCATTTATCTACATAACTGGCTCCCTTAATTCTCAGGTCGCTGTTCATATGTCACCTTATCCTTGAGGCCTTCTCTGGCCACCCTAGCTAAATTCACTCACACACACACACACACACACACACACACACACACACACTCCATCTCTTTCTTTTCTGCTTTGGAAGGACTTGCCTGAAAAACTCTCTGGACCTAGTGTAGTTGTGTCTTCTCCTGGGGGTTGGGAAGGTGGGGGCACGTCCAGGGGTGTTTTAAACTATTGATTTCATTTTTCGAATGGTGTTAGAACTGTATGGGGTTTTCTATTTCTTCTAAAATTTTAATAAAGTTACCTTTATTTAAAAATACTTTTTAATTTTACTTTGTGAATAGTTAACATATGCACACAACTAAAGCATTCAAGTTTAAAAAGCATATAGAGTGAAAAATAAATCTCCCATTCCTTTCTTCTAGCTACCTAGGCAGGCATGTGGATTCCATTTCTTTTTTTTTTTTTTTTTTTTTAAGATTTTATTTATTTGAGAGAGAGAGAGAGAATGAGAGGTCAGCAGGAGAAGCAGACTCTTGCCAAGCAGGGAGCTCGATGTGGGACTCGATTCTGGGACTCCGGGATCATGACCTGAGCCAAAGGCAGTCGCTTAACCAACTGAGCCTCCCAGGAATTTTTTAAAAGATTTTATTTTTAACTACTCTCTATACCTGACATGGGGCTCAAACTTAACCCCAAGATTAAGAGTTACATGCTCTACTGATTCAGTGAGCCAGGCACCCCCAACCCAGGTTTAAATACAATAACACATGAACAAGTTCAGTTTGGTCCATGCACCTGCAGCAACTGTTCTATTCTCCTTTGATATTCGTCTGTCTGTGGGGATCTGCTCCAGTCAGAGTCTTCCCCAGTCTCAGCGGAGCCCATGTTTTTTAGATGAACATAGACACCTATCTTTACAGTCCAGTAGCTTTTCTTTGACTCAGTGGGGACACCCACTCCTTTATGTTACTTTTAGTTGCATCTGGGAATCCCTTGGGAATTTCTGCATGGTCAGCGGCTTTCTCTGACCTTATCGGAATGGCTCTTACTGCTTGCTCACTTAAGACTGTGACTCCCCTCCCCGAGAGTCAGGCTTGAGCTCCGGAGGGCTGCTCATGGGAATCATTTGTTCATCCCCTGACAGGTATAAATGGAAGCACCTAGTATGTGGCCCCTCTTGCCAATAGTTTCTTGTCTGTTTTCCTCATTTCTTGTTTATCCTCTCGGAGAAATATGCTATGCATATGTCAAACATATACATACATTCTGTTTTTACATCAGTGGTGGGATACTGTATGTGTTACTCTGCACATGACTTTTTTCTCTTAACCATGTGTGTTAGCGCTATCTCCGTAGCCATAAAGAGCTGCTTCATTCTCTTACAGTTACTTAATCATCTACTGAATGGATGGATTATATTTTACTTATTCAGTCTCCGGAAGGACATTTAGGTGGTTCTCTAACCGGTGTCCTTTTACACATCTTTAATCAGTGCTTCACATGGCTATCAGATAGATGCCCTCCAGCTTCCATCCTCAGATTGTCATTTCCCCCATTTAGAAACCTCCAGGAGCTGCCCAGCACCCACAGAATAAGGCTGAACTCCCTCTTCTGGAAAGCAGAGCCAGGCAGCACGTGGTCTCCACCTACTTTTCTTCTTGTGTCCTCCTGTTCCTGAAGACACCCCCCAAACTGGCGCCCTGAAGTTTTCGGAAACTGGAAACTGACCTTTGGTTTTAAATGCTCAGTATTTTTCTTCTGCCTGCGAGACCCACCCCCCCATCCCTTTGAAGAGGAGAATCATATGCTCCCTTCCTTCTAGGCTTGTTACCTGGCCCTCTAACTCGAGTTCTCTTTGGAGCAGCTGCAACTACAGTATTTTTTTTTAACTACGGTATTTTAACTCAGTATCCCACTAGTACACCCTTCATAACCAGACGAGGGTGTTCTGAATGTTGGCTTAGGTACCATATTTAATCGTTCACCAGCCCTTTGTTTTGTAGAATACAAATGTTTTTTGGGTTTTTTTTGAGGTGGGAGTGGGGAGGATAGGAGGAGCAGAGGGAAAGGGAGAGAATCCTAAACAGGCTCCACACCTAGTCTGTAGCCCTAGTGGGGGGCTTGATCTCACAACCCTGAGATCCTGACCTCAGTCGGACATGCTCAACCCACTGAGCCCCTAGATCCCAGATTACTTGTGGGCAGGGACTGTTCATTGGAAATAGAGAATTCTAAAATAGAACAATATATATTGACTTCCAAGTAGGAATCACGTAAAAGTGAGCCAGATATACAAAATTAAAATACATAACTCCATAGACCTTTGTTTAGATGGAAATGAGCTCTGTGCTCAGCAAGATCCTAAGAAAAACACGGGCTTTAAAACAAACAAAAAAAACCCAAAAAAACTCTGGTCCCCGCCCCAGGGTGTGGCCCATAGTAGATGCCCAAGAAGTGCATGTTGAATAAACAAAATAGCATAAAAGAAAGCATTTAAGGCAAGCCTCAACATCTTGCCAAAATTCCATCTTTTATCATAAACATACAAATAAGCTCACAAATAGAGTAGATGTCAGTCAAATTTTGAGGAAAACGAAGCCAGCGTGGGAGAGTGCGGATTCAAGTTTCAGCCAGGGAGCGAGGGAGAGAAGTTGAACCTGGGGCAGGGTCTAGGGCCCCGGCTCGGGGGCGGGCACGGAGAGGCGGGGAGAGGGGAAGGGGGAGGAGACTCTGGCGTCCCTGCCCCGCCTCCCCCACCCCGGTCCCCACCCCCACCCCCAGCGGCGGCGGCGCAGGGCAGCAGCGCGGGTGTCGGCAACAGCTGCAGCAGCCCGCGCCGCCCCCTCGGCCGCGGCTCTCAGGGCGAGCCTGAGCACGGTCGGCGGCTCGCGGCGCGGCGCGGCGGCCGGAGGAGACGGGAAAGTTGCCGGGGCGAGCGCCGACATGCCGGGCAGCGACACGGCGCTCACCGTGGACCGGACCTACTCCGACCCGGGCCGGCACCACCGCTGCAAGAGCCGGGTGAGAGGCGCGGGCGGGGCGGCGGTGGGGCGCCGGGCCGAGGGGCGAGGCCGGTGGTGCTTTGGCTCCGGTGTTCGCCAACTCTCGCTCCCCGCCTCTCGCCGCCTGCCTCCCTCCCTCCCCGACTGCCACGGGTTTGCGCCGCGGGGGCTGGGAATGGGGGGCGCCGGAGCCCGGGTCGGGGTTGGGGGCCGAGCGGAGCCCGGCCCGCCGGACCCCGCCCTCCGCCGCCGTCGGCTCCCCGCGCGCCTGCCGGACCCGCGCGCCCGGTGTCCCCGACGGCCCGCGCTCCGCCACCCTCCGCCAGGGAGCGCCCTCCGCGCGGTGCCGGGACGCGAGGGAACCCCGCCGGCCGCGGCCCGGGTGGGACGGCACGCTCGCCCTCCCGACCTCCCGTGCTGCCCGCGCCTCCCCAGCCCTCGGGCTTTCGGGCGCGGGGCGGCGGCGGACCGGCTTCCCGGTGTCGCGCGGCGGCTGCCCCGGCTCTGCCCGAGCGAAAAGTCAGCCTTCGCGCTTGCAGCCCGGGAGTTCCCAGCCGTGCCGAGCGGGCGCCCTCTCCATTGTTTGCAGTGTAATTTGCTGTTGCTGATTTTGGCAGTGGGCGAAAATAGCTCTTCAGAGCAAGCAGCAGAGACGAGCCCTGTAGTGCTTCAAAATGAAGACAGGAGGCCGCAGCTTGGGCGACGTCCCTCCCGGGAGCGGAGGCCCCCGCCGGCTGGGGGGTCCCTTTGCCTTCTGCGCTCTTCAGTCCCTTGGCCGACTGAAGCGCCTTTGCCAAACAGCACGTCCTCCACCTCACACTTGTCTGGCAAAGCTACCTGAAGGTGCTCTTTGCTAACCACTCACTTGTTGGAGATCTCAGCATTTGCGTGTCAGTCTCCCAGTGTAAAGTTCACAACTAGGGTTTTGCAAGAATTCTGGTCTGCCATCTCCCAAGATCCAGAGGCCACTGAATGGGAAAAGTGGCACGAGTGACAAATGCAGCTCAGCGCCTAGTGCGGCATTTGGGAGTTTAATCATAATTTGGAGAACTAATCAATTATCCCAGAGGTGAAGTAACTAGGCCCTGTTTCCCTTTTTCCTTTAGTATCTGTTAACTGAGTTAACGGAGTGGTTTAAATTTTTACAGATTAAACTTATTTGGTGGAGGTTACTGCATCCCCTCCACTCTCCCCTACTCCCGGAAAGAATTCTTTTTTTACACTTTTTTTTTTAATGACGTATGGTTGACCCACAATGTTATATTTAGTTTCAAGTGTGCAGAATAGTGATTCCACAAATATGTACATTATAGAATGCTCACCATGATAAGTTTGCCATTTTCTTTAGAAGTTTCATAACAGTTTGTTATGAAAATAACCATAAACTCTTGGAAGAAAGCACTGGTGAAAGATCTTTGGTTACCTACAGTTAGAAATTTGGGGAAGGATGACTGGTTAACACAGAGTTAAGGAGGAAGCAAGGTGAAGCTCGTTTTCTAACACATTTGTAATTGGAGGAGTCTATTAATGTTGCCGTTGACAGAAGAAATTTCAGACTTGAAAAAAGTGTGGAAGCTTGGTTTCTCTTGTCACAACTGTGATAATCTTTGTGTAAACAGGATTAGTAATCTTTGAGGGACGGGTGGCTCACTGTGAGCTCATTTAAGTGATTTGGCGAGACTCACAGAACTTTGCAGAAGTCAGTCTTCATAATCTATGAAATGGTAGTGATAGAGTTAATACTTCAGATACCTGGGTGGCAAGTGGCAAAGCAAACACATAATTTATCTGTAGCTTTAGTTTGTCTCTGCTGGTTCGCCCGATGTTCCATTTCTGCATCTCCCTTTTCTATGGTACAGATGTACCATAATCTTCTGTGAAGGGAGTTGTTTATTTTCTTTAAAATTCTACTGACGATTTTACACATACTACCTTGTTTTGTTAGCATTGAAATACCTGATTTTGGGGAGGGGGAGAGATGGAGAGAGAGCACCTTAAGCAGGCTTCACATCAATCGTGGAGCCCGACCTGGGGCTGGGTCTCACCACCTGCGATCATGACCTGAGCTGAAATCAAGAGTCGGAGGCTAACCACTGAGCTGCCCATGTGCCCCGAGACACCTGATTTTTAAAAATAGACTGTGTTTTAAACCCAGGTTAGACACTGTATGTACTGATTATTCTAAGTTAGTTTATTCGGTAAATGCAATCTCATGAGGACTAGATAATCTCAGATCGGAGGTGTAGAACTTTAGTGGACAGTGACAACATGTCTTCTAGCAGCAATGCTGAGATCCCTCTTTACACTTCTTGACGGTCTGCTTTTAGGGTTTTACTGTTCAGATGGCAGGGAATGGAACTGGAGGAAGTTTTGTAAACTCATGACTTTCCTCGAGGGAGGCCGATGTAATTTTGAGTCTGTCCTTGAGGCTTCCCTTCCGTGCTGTAATGAAGGGAAACTACCAACAATTTTTCCTGTGCAGAAAGTATTTCTGCTTTCAGATGATTCTACCTCCTATTTTGTGGAACTGTTTTAGATTTAGCTATAAAGACGTGCTTTTTTCTACACTGAGAAAACATGTGATATAGGAGAACATCAGGCAGTATTAGGGTTTAATTTCTTTTTTTTTTTAAGATTTTATTTATTTATTTGACAGAGATCACAAGTAGAGAGGCAGGCAGAGAGAGAGAGAGAGAGGAGGAAGTAGGCTCCCTTCTGAGCAGGCAGCCCGATGTGGGGCTCCATCCCAGGACCCTGGGATCATGACCCAAGCCGAAGGCAGAGGCTTTAACCCACTGAGCCACCCAGGCGCCCCTAGGGTTTAATTTCTTGATGTCACTGTCCCTTTGGCAATAAACCATCTAGTATAGGATTGTAAAAGGACCCTCTTGTGGGCTCACCTAAAAATACTCTGATGAGAACTAAAGATGCATTGGATAAGTTGAGTTCACCTTTCAGAGACACACAGTTTCCTCGAAGGAAGGGGCTAAGACTCCCAAGAAGTCAAATTCTTGGTTACTGAATGGTCATTTATTAAGTTCAAAATTGATACCTGGTTGCGATAACAGGAAAAATACACATCTCTCTTGCTGATTTTGGTTAAGCCTTTGAGACTAGAATAATAATGAGGCAGTGTACTATTTTAATGTTGCAGGAGTCTATTTTTATAGCCAGGTGGATTAACCTAGATTTCCTCCCCTTGGTGAAAATGTAATATAACTAATGAATTCTGTGATTATCTCTAAGTTGACAAGTCAGGATCATTCACATTTTTAAAAACTTCATCAGGGTAAAACTCAGAAATGGTGCATGTTAACTCGACACACAGAATAATATGTCCAACTTTACAAGGAAAAGCATGCAGAGTTTGAATCCTACTTTAAAGCCTGCAGGCAGTCCACTTCCTATATATTACCTGGTTTTTATTAATTATGTGTGAATCGAATTTCTGTTAGTTCTAATTTTAAATGTTCTAGAATGGCACCTTCAGCCACTTGTGGATAGTGGTCAGCGGCTGGGGCTCTTGCATCAAGTGTCTTGGATCGTATTCTGGCCCTTCCCATTTCCTAGCCGAGGGAGCACTAGCCAAGCTCGAACTCCCTGAGGCACCAGTTCCCCTTCTGTAACAGAGGTGATAATAGTCTCTACTTCTGGGAGAGATCATGAGTCTTCAAAAAGAGAGCATTTGTTTAAAACAAACAAACCCACCCCAAAACCAAAAAACAGTTGTGTGCACTCGAGGTTAGATGTTTTTATCCCTGGGTAAGGTGAATACTTTTTTTCTTATTCTGTGGGTACCAATGCTAATCAGAATCACTAGTGATCCTGAGTGTTTACCTTCTTCCCATCTCTCATCTGTCGGCCATTCCACTGGGTCTTTCTTGGACTTTTCTCTGGAATTGGTTCCTTCCTCCCTTTGGCTCCCAGTCATCGCCTACATTATTTTAGCCACTTATGACCCCCCGGAATTGATCATGGTATGCTAGCTTCCTCATTGCTCTCCGATTTCATCAACCCTTATCCATCCTGCCCGCAAGGACCGGAGTATTCCACCTAGAGAGCCACTTTCATTATGCTATCCCCCAAAGACAGATCCTGCACCAGTGCCCTTATGGACTCTATAATCATTCTGAGTCTCAGTTTTCTCTTCTACACCCCAGGACTGTTACAAGGAGTAAATGCAGTAACATCTATAAAATGGCAGGTACCCAGGAAGAACTCAGTAGATGGTAGCTGTTTTTCTTACCATCCTATAGGAAGTGGTCATAAGCTTGAGAATGGGAAGTCTGCTGATTTTGTGAACAGAATAGACTTTTTTGGGGCATTTTTAGCATTTTGTCCCTCCTCTGTCATATGTTCCTTATCACATTGACTAAACAGTATTTGCATTTGTCACTTACCTGTTTATAAACTGTAGACACTGGCACTTTGAGAACAAGAGGTTTCATTCATTCAGCAAATACTTGCTGAGCACCTTCCCGTAAGCTAGCGGCTACCTTAGGCTTCAGGAGTGTAACGGTGAATGCAGCAAGCAGCCTGCTGTCTCTGGAAGCTTAATATCTGGTGATTGTGCTTTATTTACACTTGTGGCCCAGGAACTCCCCTCCTATTTTATAGGAGGAAATGGTAATAAGTACAGAGTTCTCTAACATCTGAAGTAAAATCTGTGTTGGGCATAGTGGCTCCCTGTAGTTCATCATTAGGTGTTCTGTGGTTTGGAAATAGACCTTGAATTACATGATGAGTAATGGCCAACAGCAGTCGAGGGGAAGAGGATGTCATAGCCCTTCTCGGAGTGGAAATGGCTGGGCAGTGATTTAATAAGTTCATGATCGCCTGCTCACTTCCAGGGCAAGCACAAGAGTGAGTGGGCACAGACTTCTGTCCTGGGGGCCCCTGACCTGCTGGAGGGCTGTGTGAGTACACTTCTGATCAGTGATTGGTTTTAGTGTAAGGATTTCATTAAAAGCGTGGTGAATAATGATGAGTGTCTCTAGTCTGATTTTTCTTAAATTGCGGCTGGATGGATTGATGGGGTGTGTGTATTTTGAGCTGTGCTTTGCCACGGGCTCACCGGCTCTCCCTTCAGAGGAGAACAAACTGCCAGCACACCCCGCTTGTCACATCCGGGCTGAATACCAAGACAGCTGCTACCAAGTTGGATCTAAGATGCGTTTCGCTTCAGTCCCAGGGCCTGAATTTCCAGAGCTGCTCTTAAGGTCAGAAATCATCCTGATCTTTCTGGATGGAAATTGCCCATGTCTTGACTTGGGACAGGCTGCAGCTTTCAGCCCTGCTGTTTCTTTTCTGTGTTTTCATGTTTTTAGTGGAGGGGGCTGGTTGAGAGAGAAGGGAGAGAACCATGAATCACTATACCGTGAATCAGAACCAGGACTTCACATGCCTTGGAAAAGGAGTACCAGGATGTATGATCCGAGCATGATCCAACTGCTTCCGCTGCTTGGGGAGAAGGGGTTGCTGCTTGAAGGAGAACAGCTTATCTGTTAATTATTCCTCCATAAGGAGGCAAACAGAAGAATGCAGAAACAGTCTTAACAGCCAACATGCTAATTCCTTACTCTACCCCAGGCACAATACTAAGCGCTTCGGATGCACGATCTCCTTAATCCTCATCATATGCTATTTGCAGCTAGATTTTTACAGATGAGGAAGTTGAGGCCCGGGCAGTTTATTCGTCCAAGGTCCTGTGGCTATTAGGAAATGGTCGAGCTAGGACCTGGTGAACCCAGATCTAGTTGCAGAACTTGCCTTTTACCCACTTCACTGGCTTCTACCTCTGAGATGAATCCTGGAGAGCAGCTCAGTCTTGCGGAAACCCGTTGAGGGCTGGAGCACAGGTTTGGTCGGCTTCTGCGGGGTGCCCGGCCACACTGTGGGTTCGGGATTCTTCCCATACAGAGCTTTGCCAGTCCTTTGTATATCGTCTTATGTGCCCAGGAAACCGTTGACGGATGAATGGCTTAGAGTGATGATTTATGAAGTTTTTATAATGCCTACGATACAAGATTGTTGCCACTAAATTTGAAGAAGTCTTAAAGGCTGTTAAATAAGCTCATGATTTAAGAACATCAGTAAAGAACCATCTTCCAGCCTGGTATTTGGTCTCCAGAGCATGAACACTTGAAAGACACAACAAGGCTGGTTCTTCCTTGTGACAGTTAAGTCACAGTCTGGCCACAGCAGATCTCCCAGTAGGACTTCAGCTTCCCTGGACTGAGGACATGTGCTCAATATGTGGGGCAGAGTGCTGGAAAGTAGATTCAAGGGTTTTAACACGTTAGAACTGAAACGGGAATGTAGACATAACTCCAGACCATCCCATCTGTAGAAGAGTGACATCCAGCCAGGCTGTAACCAGTGAAATGAGCTAACTAATACTGGCTGGCCAGGACTAACCATTATGCCAGCTTCTGTTTTAAAAGAGAATTCCTTAACAGAAAACAGTCTTAAATATTTTCAGATACCAAGATAATTGCTAAGTTATATGGAATACATATATCAAAATTTAAATAGAATGAGAATTTGAAGTTATTTGCAATAGAGAATTGATGGACAGATTTTAAATTTTGTGAGTTTTCTAGGTGGGGAAAAAAATGAATTTGAGTGATTTAGTGTTAGGCCATCACCCTTATGAGTTTGTTGGCAGATTTTTGATGGGACTAGATGGGAAGAGGGGGTGACATTTCCTGTATCAGACTGCTTAGCTACAGGAGCTCTGTTTCCACTAGTAAAGATGATCTTTTCTGATTTTATTGTTGGTTTTTTTTTTCCCCAGAATAAAGTTTTGCAAAATGAGCTCATCTTTGTCTTTACCTTCTACCTGTTGGGATTGGATATTGGGCAAAAATGTGTACCAGATACATAAGTCATGGAGTGCATTACACACACACACACACACACACACACACACGAACTTAGAATTCAAACCTGGTGTTTGTTGCCTCCGAATCTTTCCATTCCTGTGAGACTCTCATTGAGAGCATCTTCCAGCACCAAGTGTTTTCTGCATATGTAATTTTCATGCAACACACCAGAAACATCATCTGGTTCTTAGCCGTGCAAACAAATGTCTGCCCCAGTGGTAGTGGGAGGACAGGGATAGGGTCCACTAGCACGTTCAGTGCCAGTCCCCAGTGAAGGACCTCCCTGAGGGAAACTGAATTCTGCCTCCACAGCCCAGGAGTAAGGTGGCTTTAGCACATAATAAAGGGCATCTCAAAGTCCATATTCTGGACTTTGTTCATTCTCTCAGATTCTCCCCACCCCCAGCCTGGAGCCTAGAATACTTGCCCTTTCCAGCATGTTCCCAAACCAGATGCCTGGGAAGCTCTCAGGCCCCCCTTCCCCGGCTTACCCACCACATCCCCTGGGTTTCCTTCTCAACCACCAGCATCACTTTCTTAGTTTTCTTCTGGATTTGAAGACAATGAAGGGTTAAGAGTATGGACTCTGGAGTCAGACTTGATCGTCCACTTCTCCACCTACCTGCCCTGCGAACAGGCGTGAGAAGTGTGAGGAAACCCACTGTTCTGATGTTGAGTCACTCTTGCGCACCAGAGTTCCCCAAACTCCAGTCATTCCCACACCTACGCACAACTTCCTCGCACCTGTACAAAGATTTACTTAATATTTCCAAAGCCATTCACTCCTTCAAACTTAAATTTGTTTTTAAAGTACTGATGTTCCTCTTGTAGTTAATATTGGCTGAGCCCCTGAGGGCTTACAGTACAAGATGGCGAAGAGGAGACCTTGCTGGAGATCAGTAGAGCTGTTAGCTCTGAACAGAGACTTTCCCGAGAATCACCTGGTTGGCCTTGCGGGTGGTTTTCAAGGGAATCGTTGGCTTGCGGTGATTCTGTGTTACTGCTTTCACTTTATGTCACCAAAAATAATTCAGAATCGTTTTGGAAAACACTGGGTGTTTGTATTGTATCATCTCTCATCTTTTTAGATATACTTCTTTTAGACCCACGACTTAGAAGATGCTTGGAAATATTTTTCTTCATGGATTATGAAAATTTGAGTGTGTGGAGATGAACAGAAGCCTACTCTGGTGATTTGAAGGCAGCCTTGTCCGGGTTGTACTACTTGGAAGAAGTTGGAAAAAGGGGGAATTGTACGTGTTCCGGGCCGGAGCTCCTGTCTTCTGATGACCTGAGAGAAACCGAGGCCGTGGAAGGCCTTGGGCAAAAGTGCAACACCAGAAAATAAGGACTCCTGGAATTTCAGGCAGGGACAGAAGGTGGGTGGAAAAGAAATTTCAGCTCTGTGTTCTGAAGTAAACTTGAATTTAATTAAGATGTGTATGTAGGCTTGTTGTAAGGAAATTAAATGGTAACTTGAGCTGCAGCCTTCCACAGAAACTTGAGATCGGTGCTTGTCCAAAAATAAAGTATGCCCTCCGTGAAAGCTACGCTTTAGCACCTCAACACGTTTACTCCAGTATGTGCAACCGTGCGTTGGGGCCAATGGTCCCTTTTTACCATTTTTGTGAAGAGACTGTGATAATCCAGAAGGCGTGGAACTCGGTTTCAGACAGTCAGTGGTGTACTATTTTAATCTCACTAATTGGAGCAGGTGGCCTCTATTTGAGACTGAATCTCTCGTTGGCATAGATTCTAATTTATCTGAAAATCCGAGGCCCATTCAGCAAGAGCTCTTCGGGCTGTGTATTGGCATCAGGCGAAGTGCTTGAAAGCTTCAACCATTAAAAGCACAGAAGGCTGAGAGGAAGATCGAAGAAATGGAGCTTAATGGTTTGCTGCTTTGATTCAACCGTGAAGACCGTTGGGTGTAGAGTTCGTCGGGAACATGGCGGAGTGTAGCCTGTCCAAGTGCTTGAGAAGGCTACTTACAAGTATTTCTCCAGCTGCAGATGGCATCTGAAGTATCTCCTTTGAATCCATCCCACAAGATGGCAGGGTTGAGGAGGACTTCACGCAGACCTCATGTTTTTATGGGCATTAGCACGTCTTCAGGCATGAGCCGAAGGGGTGTGTCAGAGTGACTCGGCTTACCACGGGCATTCAGCTTGAGATACTTCGAGACACCTCTAATGAAGTCGGAGACGGTCTCCAGATCGTGAACTTCTTCAACTGGACCACTCCTTCTCTTCTCTTCTCTCTTAACAGTAACCATGTGCTTCGCAAGATGTCTTATGAATATCGTGCTTTAAATCCTTCATCCTTCCAGAAGATGGGATCCCAGTTTCTCCCTCTGACACCCAGGGTATCTCATCTGACCTTTGTCTCCCACCCACCCTCAGCCCTCGAACTCTGGCTTCCTTAGCAGATCCCCCGGCTCCCCTCTGTGCCTGTGGGCACCCGCTCCCTCCTTTCATATGGGGGGTTATGGGGGGTTGAGGGGGGATGGCTGTCTTTGTTCATCTACACGTGGATCCTGGTACATGGTCGGGGCTTTGTAAAAACTGTCAGAATGAGTGAATGTGGGTATGTTGTAAAATTGCACCATCTTGAGAAGCTGGATAAACTTATTCCATGTTTGAGTCCTATCAATGCAGATTAATGTAGTTTATTTTAAAATTGCTGTCCAGGATTCCAGTTTATGGGTATTCCATCATCTAATTATTATGAAAGGACACATTATTGCTTCTAGGGTTTGGTTTTACGGGCACTTCGGTGACTGCCCTCGGACAGGCTTCTTTTTGCAGGTGGGAAGAATACGTTAGTGGGCTAAATCCTTAAAAGTGCAATCACTCTGCAAAGAGTGTGTGTATTTCAAGTTACAGTGTTGCCAACGTAAATTATACCTACTCTGTCCAACCCTGGGAGGTAGGGACACAGCAGTGAATATATATAAATCGAGAGCATTTGTATTACCATCCATGTATGAATAGGCCTCGACTCACTTCTTTCTGACACTATCACAAAACTTTTTGATCCTTGCCAATCTGATAAGTGAAAACTGGTAGCTCATTTTAATAAATACTTATGATACAAATGAGGTTAATCATATTTTAAAGTCTTTGTTTTGAAATAATCTCAGACCCCCCAAAAGTTACAAAACATAGTTTGGAGATGTCTGTGTATCTCTCCCCCAGATTCTCTCAGTGGTTACATCTTATGTAACAAAAGTGCAAAAGGTTGATCCTCATGTTCACATGCTTAAACATGTGCGTTGTGACTGTTAATATACTTCTGGCCATTTATCTAGTGGGTTATTAATTTTTTAAGTTGTCTTGTAGAAGTTTTGTGCTGATTGAGTAAGCTGTTTTGCGTGTACATTTTCTCCAGTTCCTCATTCCCAACTGTATTTTCTACTGTGACGTGGGAAATTGCCATAGGTTCGCACCAAAACGCCCCTCTCATCTCATGGTTTCCATGGGCCAGGGATCCCGGTGCAGCTTACCTGCTGCATTCTTCGTGGCAGGGTCTGGTTCACTGTTGACTGTGTGCAAACAGTCCTCCACTCAGAATTTCTCATTAGCCTAAGTAAAAGCAAGGTGTCAGCTAGGACTGCAGCCTAGTCTGAGACTTGGAATCCCTTTCTGAAGTAACTGTTTTTTTATATGGAATTATGATCCTTGCAGCTCTAAGACTGAGGCCCTCAGCCCCAGAAGCTGCCCACTGTTCTTTGCTGCTTGGCTCTCTCATAATGTAGTTTGAGAGAGCCTCAACTCTTGCATTTTGTCTCTTCCTCGAGACCCTCTCATAAAGGGTTTACCTGATTGGGCCTGGCACACCCAGATCAGCCCAAGTCAACTGATTAGGAACCTTAATTACATCTGCAAAATATTTTCACCTTTGCTATATAACATAACCTAATCACGGGAGTGAAACCCTGTCACGTTCAGAAGTCTTGCTCACACACAAGGGGAGGCTATCATACAGAGTATATACACCAGCAGGTAGGAAACTTGGGAACCGTCTTAGCAGTCTGCCTGCTACCTGCTTTGAATGATTTGCTGTGTGTGCTGAGTATGGAGCCTAGCGTGTGGCAAACACTGAATAAATAGTAACCAGACCTTGCCATGAAGAAATTTAAAAATTTGAGGGCTTACAGGATTTGTGTCATTCTTATAGTCAATCTTTTAAACACCCAAACAGCATGTTCTTCTAATACATTTTATGATTTAATAAATTTTATCTTTGGCCCATTTTTTTATAATTTAAGTAAACTCTACCCCCAGCATGGGACTTGAACTCATGACCCTAAGATCAAGAGTCTCATGCTGTACTGACTGAACTAGCCACGTGCCCCAATCTTTGGCCTGTTTAGAATTTGGTTCCCCTTTAGATGTCTACACAAGAATGACCGTTACCCCTGTACCAATTTTCGCATTGCTAGCTGCCTCTAAAATATACTGCTGTCTACATCTGTAGTTTTATAAATGTCTAATTTTTGTCTGGGTTTAAAAAAATTTTTTTTAAACTATTGAATCAGAGGTTATGGTTTTGGTACATTTTTTTCTGGATTGAAAAAAAACTGGGATTTGAAGTGAACATTTTGAGAACTCTAGCTCATGCACTTACAAACTTTCAAGTAGGCACGATTCCAGTGTCCCTTACAGTAAAAAAAGGCTTAAAGGTAGAGGGGAAGAGAGGGTGAAGTTCATTGTTTTTTAAAAATTTGCTTTCAGTTCTCTCTTTTGAACTAGATGTTGCCTTTCAACAAGTTCTATTTAACATAGAATCCTGACCTTCCACATGTTTGCAGAAGCTGTTACAGGACGAAGAATGTGTACTGTTGCTTCTTAATCGGGCTTTGCCGCCTTGATCACCTGTAGTCCACCGTCCCAGCTAGGGAGGTGGAAGAGCAGGGACTCACCTAAGTCTGTGCTCGGCTGGGCAGAGCCCTCTTTCAAGCTTGCCCTCCTTTCGCTTAGGAAACATGTTTAGTGCCCTGTGCTGTCCTCCTACTAGGACACTGATGTTGATTTGTCACTCACGTTAGGATAGTGAATACAACAGATTTTGTATTTGTAGGTTATAAGCTGTTTCTCTGTTTGGCTTGATTATCCCTATTTGTAAGTTACCCCTGTGGCTTGCAAAGGGGGTTGTTATTAACGTGTGTTAATTACTGAGAGGCTCACCTGCCTTGTAATCTTTGCATTTGACACAGAGGGAGGTTAAAACTGTTGTCTATGTCCAGAAACTAATACTTAACATTTCCTAACCTGACTCAAGAGCATATGAAAGGTGGAATAAATGTGCTTTTATTATGTGTGCTTTCATTTGAGAAAGGCATCATGCTTGTAAAAACCTCCTGACTTCAGCAACTATCAAGTAGTAGTTGCTGGATGAAGGTTATGTCCTGTGTGGAGCAATTGAAGCTGTTCGGTGAATTGGCATGTGTTGGGTAAGCAGGCACCAAAAGTAAAGCAAGAGTCGTCTTTTTTTTCATTCTTGTCCTTTTACCACCAGGGAGCCACCAGGGCTCTTAACACCCAATCGTTATGTTTCCAGCCCTCGGAAATGCTCTCTTGTTTGGGTGAGTGGGAGCATATTAAATTCTACCATTGAGATAGTTGACTGGCACTCTGGCCACTTCAAATGATCTGATGGCGAGACAGTTTTTTTACATCCTTAGGGCTCAAATTAAGCTCTTATTAAAAATTTTTGTTTAGGGGCGCCTGGGTGGCTCAGTGGGTTAAGCCGCTGCCTTCAGCTCAGGTCATGATCTCAGGGTCCTGGGATCGAGTCCCGCGTCGGGCTCCCTGCTCAGCAGGGAGCCTGCTTCCCGCCCCCCTCTCTCTGCCTGCCTCTCCATCTACTTGTGATCTCTCTCTGTCAAATAAATAAATAAATCTTTAAAAAAAAAAAAAATTTTTGTTTATTAAGTAAACTCTCCACCCAGTGGGGGGCTCGAACTCAACCACCCTCAGATCAAGAGCTGCATGCTTCCCAGACTGAGCCAGACGGGTGCCCATAATTTATTTTTAAAGCAAGACTTAGAGTTAAAATTTCAGCCTTGTTCCTGTTTGAGGGACAGTTTTGTAAACTGAGCCCACTGTTCCAACAAGCCTTGTTTAGAGCTTTTATTTCTTTGGGCAGATAGGAAATGAATGATGCAGTTTGGTGTTTCTGTGGCTATCTTTAAATGTTCCTGCCTCCTCAGCCTTCCTTTTTGAAACAATCTGTTGCACATAGGGGGTAATTTTAATGGTAACAGATTTGCTAAATAAGAATAATGCATATAATGTTGAAAGAGACACTAAATCCATATAGGAAGATTATTTTCTGTTTTCTGATACTTTGGACATTTCTAAAATCACGTTTGCATTGTTCGCAAATGATTCTTTGCAATAACTGCTCCCAGGACTCCTGGCTGGTGTAGTCGGTTAAAGCTTCCAACTCTTGGTTTCTGCTCAGATCTGATCTGCTCAGGTCTGATCTCATCAGGACCCTGAGATAGAGCACTGTGTTCATGTCCGGCTCTGTGCTCAGAAGGGAGTCTGCTTGTGATTCTCTCTGTCCCTTTCTCTCTCTCTCTCTCCCTCTGAACCTCCCTCCCCCTCTCAGATAAATAAATCTTTAAAAAAGAAAAAAAATTAAATAATTGCTCCTTAGTTTATCTACACAATAGCCTAAAGTGAGCCTGGATGTTTTTCTAGGGCCTCTAGCTTATTAAATTCTCAGTGGATTTTAATTTTCTGAAGTTTATGCTTGCTTTGGTTTAATTAAGGTTGAAGTTAATGTTCTCTGGAAGTAACTGCAGTGACATCAGATTCTGAGCTTATAAGGTAATGAAATGGTCCGTCAGAAACTGCAACTCACACCATATTTAGAAAGTAAACCAGATTCTCAGACGGGAAGATGTTCTGAGCATGCGGAAAATCCGTATCAAATCATTAACTGCATAGTTCTGGTTAAATAGTAGACATTTATTTTTAATTACTAAATGCGTCAGACATGGAAAAAACATTTTGAAAAATAATGATACCCACATACCTATGTCCTAGATTAACAGATGGCAACATTTTGCCACGTTTGCGTCAGATTTCTGCCACTTGTTTTTAAGAAATAAATGGCCCCAGATCCAGCTCTCTGGATGCCTTCTCCCTTCCTATGCCCTCAGGAGTCTCCAAAACCTAATGTATTTGGGTTTCATTCCTTTGCACGCTTTTATACATTGAATGAACTTATAAGCAATATATGGTATTGTTTTTTGTATTAAATATTTATATAAATGGCCTCTCTTTTGTGACTTGCTATTTTTTTCAGCATGCTGTTTTGATCTAGTTAAGCTTTTAGGTGTTTGGGTCTTTTAAACTTATTTAAATTTTTTTAAAACTTTATTTAAATTTATTTAGGTAATTTTTACACCCATCATGGGGCTTGAACTCACGACTCTGAGATCAAGAATTGCATGCTCTTCCACCTGAGCCAACCAGGTGCCCCCCAGCATGGTGTTTTAAAAATTTATCATACTTCATTTCCATCTTTTTTTCTTTTTAATTGCCGTATGTGATTTCAGTATCTGAATAAACCAGCGTGTTCGTAGCCATTCTCCTAGTGATGGACAAGTAGGTTGATTCAGAGGTCTGTATGCTCGTTGCAGAGTTTCTCTGGGGAAGATGCCGAGAAGTGACATTGCTGGGGCAGAGGAAGGAAGTATCTTCACCTTTACCATCTGTTCTTAAGTAGCTTTGTCAAGTGCTTGTACTTATAAGAGTGATCTGCTAAAGCCACATTTTGATGTATGTCACAGGAAATTTTCATAATGAATGCTAGATTTTCTGTGGTGCTAAATAGTATTTAAGTTTGTGTGCATTTTAATTTTGCCTGAAAGGAAATATGAAGTTATTTTGAATTTGCTGGCAGGCAGGTTTTTGCACCTTGTCAAGAATTTAGCATCTCTAATATTCAGGTCTGTAAAAGTTGGTGTGTCAATATTTTATATATTGAGATGTTGTTTACATACAGTAACCCCCTTAAGTGTAGAGTTATATGTTGACACAGTCTTGTAACTATCATTCCAAATAAGATACAGAATATTCCCATCACCTCAGAAAATCCCCTTTTGTTCCTTTTTAGTCAATACTGTGCTGTCCCCAGCAGCCATGGGTCTGATTTCTGTTCTCATGATCTTGTCTTTTCCAGAATGCACTATCAATGGAATCAGATGGTGTGAATGTAGCCTTTTCGAGTGTGGCTTCTTTCACTTAGCGTAATGCTTTTAAGATTCCTCAGTGTTGCCTGTGTTATGCTTTATTCCTTTTCAGTGATAAGTAGTATCAGTATGTTTTTAGGAGTACTGAAGTATGTGAGTGTGAGCAGTGATGAAAAATGACTTCAATCCCATGCAGCCTGTGTGACTGAATTTATCTGTTTTTCTCATGTCACTCAGCATTAGGAGAAGTTTAGAGCATCAGCTTCCAGTTAGAAAGTACATTAATTTGTAATCCCGTTACTTCTTGAATGTTCTGTTACCTCAGAATATTAAAAAAACATGCATGAAATTAGGGCCAATGTTCTGTGTCTTAACCTGGGCCTTCTGGTTTTGTATATTTGTACTTTCCTTGGCAGAGTTCTCGGTGGTGGCAGATGACCTTTAAAAGAGATGAAGAACCACAAGTCTAATGTAAGCTCTTGTTTCTGAATTAAAAACATCAATTTATAGAAGTAGATTTATTGACATGTCATTGAGTCATGCTTTTATATTAATTGGAAACGTTTACCAAATACTGGCACAGAGAACTTGTTTTTGTTTATAAAGTGGCATGAACGGAGAGAATATTTGTAGAGCGAGCCTAAGTCCACAGTTCTGCCTGCGCTGCGACGAAGGCTTTCCAGAGGTTTCCGCAGCCTTACTGCAGTGCCGGACACGAGGTACAGCTCTCTTTGGCTTACCCACCGAGAATGGAGCCTCGGGCAGTAATGGACTTGTGCAGGGTCATACCTCAAAGACGGGACAAGTGTAGGACCTGAACCCAGCTTGTTCTGCATTCTGGAGCCTTTATCCCTAACCCCTGGGCAAACTACTTCCACACCTGAAGGGGCAGTGACCCAGACCCCCAAATGTAGACACTTGTCGGGTGCTTTAGTTTCCTTCCTCTGGCTTTTCAGAATTTTCATGGCTTTTCTTAAACAAACATGTCTGCAATGAAATGTAGCTACCTGATGAGATTTTTTAAGATCTTTGTCTGAGAAGATAAATCACATCAGTGCTCTGACTTTCTGATTTAGTCTTTGTTTTGTCCTGGATCTGGGGAAGGCTCCCGAGCACCGCGATGGAAACCAGGAGCAGGGCTCGCTGTAGATACCCCAAGTGGCACAGCCTAGAGCACGGATCTGGAATTCTCCCCTGGCTAGTTTCTCAGACAGGGCCTATTTGAAGCAGGCTCTGCTCAAACTCAGTGCAGAGTATAAAGAGCAGCTGGCTGGCTGCCTTATCCCAGAGCCCCCGTCGCTGTCCCCACTGCTTCCTTGGGTACCCGGCGCTACTCCAGGCCCTGAGATCAGTCAAACACGGGCACTGCTCTTGAGCAGTTCGGTCTGGGGACGGCAGTGCTGCAGGGAGCCCTGGCCTCACAGGGACCCTTCTGGGGGGAACCAATCCAGAGCCCACTCCAAGAAGGCTCTAGACCAGGAGGGGTAGGTGTCAGCTGTTCGGCTTTTCTGGCCCAGACTCGCTTCTCACACCCTGCCGCAGGGGTGCTCCTGGTAGTTGTTTACAGGACCCCGCTGGCAGAGGAGGACAGATGGTACCAGTTTTGAAGGTTGCCGTTTACCTCCGATGAGCCCTTTGATATGTATTTTGTGTGTGTGTCTAATATGCTGTCCTCGTGCAGAGGAAGCTCTAAATCCTGGGCAGGACGGAGAGCTTCGATTTGACTCAGATGGAAGAAGGATGCTGCAGGAAAGGGAGGAACGACGATGTTCATTGTCATGGCAACCAGCAGGTTTTTATCTGGAATGTCGCCTTTGTAACCTAAACCAGTCACCTTTTCTCTCACTGAAGGAAACTGACTGATGCAAACTCAAGAAATTACAGTGCCATGGCTCAGCGGGGTTTTCTTTGCTTCTTAGAAACAGCCTTGCAAGGACTTTAGTTCCTTCATAGAATTCCAGAGCTGAAAGGCACCCTGGTGCCTTATAGAACTTTATGAAGTCAGGTGCTCTGGGATTTCCTATTATGACACGTCACCCCATTTCCCCCCCTGCCCCCTGCCCGGTCTTGCGCACACGGCCAGGATTTTCACAGGAGGCTAAGAATGAGGGTGAGTTTGGAGTCTGGCAGACAGGCGCTCCATGACAGGGGCTCTTCCTCAGGGGACAGTGTTCCATTTGCCATCCTTCAGACGCTTCTGCGGCTCCTCCTGGAGATGCTGCCGCGCTCGCTTCTCCTCCGCCCATCCATCTGGAGATTCAGCAGGCGCTGAGATGCTGAGTCCGCCTCACTCCTGCCTGTCCCCTGTAGGCGAGCTCTGAGTCTGCCCTTCACGGTCTGAAGACTCCTGGAGCATTGAACCCCTGTGGTTTTCCTTTAGTAGCTCTGGTGAGCCACCATGGAGCCCAGTTATAACAGGCCAATGTAAGAAAATAACCCCTTGTGGGGACAGGTGGAGCTCAGCCTGGGAACATAAGGAGTTTCTTGAACACCCCAGCAGAGTGTGTTGTTGTTGTTGTTGTTGTTGTGTAGCACTTAGAAGGCAAAAAAAATGTAAGCTGCCCTTTACTTCCCCTAATTTCTTTGTCTGAGGAGTCCCTGTCGCCCTGGGTGACATTGACAGTGCTGGGACCACTGGTCCTAATGGGCTTCCTTGGGCAGTAACGTCAAGATCGATGGTGTCTGGGTCCCCACAGCTTGTGGCACAGGAAAGGCATCACTCAGGCACCTCTGCGTGGCACTGGATTGAAGAATGAGGTCCCTTGCAAACCTTGGGTTGGCTTCTTCCCACCCCCTCTGCCCAGGTGTCTCCTGTTGCCTCCCTCCCAGCAGGTCGGGAGTGTGCTATGTGGAGAGCCCATTCATAAACAGCCCAGGTATGAATCATGCTTGTAACCATTCTGCTCTCAGCCTAATTCAACAAATACGTAGCAAGCACCTACTATGTGCCAGGCATCCCAGGAACCCAAGTAAAAATCGCCCTCATCAAGCTCATATTCTGGTACAGCAAGGTAGGCGGACCAGACCCATAGGTAAAATATACAGTGTGTTAATGGTAGTTAAGTACAGTGTTTGGACGCCAGTCGCTGCAAGGGGGCTGGGGAGACCTTGGGGTGGGGGGAGAAAGAAGCAGTTGTAAATAGGAAACTCAAGGAAAGCTCTTCTCAGAGATGTCATGGAGGGAGGACCTGAGGAAGTAGGCAGTACATTTGTCTGAGGGGAATTGCATTCCAGATAGAGGGAACAGCAAGCAGACTCCCTGAGACAGGAACATGCCTGTGAGGCACATCAAGGAAGCAGAAGCAGAATGAGTAAGGACACAAAGTCCAAGGGGGTAGTGGGAGGCAAGTTAATGTTTTCCAAGGTTGCCTGGGCTCCCAGACTAAAGGTGGGCTCGAGCTGGTGTAGAGGGACGTGTGACAGTGACTTGGGTGGGGATGCTAGCCGTGGAGGCAATGAGAAGTGATTAGGTCTTCTGAATGCAGGCCATTGTCAAGCCCTCCTTGCGTGTGCTTAGAGCTCGGAGGGGGCAGTGTGGTACCGGCTCTCCAGGGAGGTTAGGCCCGGTTTTTAAATTCTTACACACTGCGTGAGCTCCTCTTAGACCATTTCCTCAACCCATTCAAGCCAGTGTCCTCATGTGAAAAATAAGTATAATTCTTTCCTTAGAAGGGTGTCGAAGGCTTCTAAGACAATGTACTGAAAGGGTCTTCCCTGATTCCCGTTCTCCTCTCCCACCTGACTTGGGTGCTCCCCAACCCGACCTGTGCCCAAGTCTGTTGTGAGCCTTCATATTCTTGTCACTTGTGGTTCGCTTGTCTCTCCCCACCAGAAAGCGGGCAAGGACTGTATCTCCTGAGCTTGGCACAGAATGCACAGTAAATGTTTGGATGGATAGAGAGGGAAGGAAGTGAGGAAGAAAAGAATGAATTAAGAATTTCATGCATCGCTACTACTGTATTATTTGAGTTTATACACTTCCAACAGATAGGAGGACTGTCTTTTCTGAGTTCATTGTTTACAGACACCAAATGAGGAGTTTAAGGCACTGGCTACATTTGTTATTTAAATAAGTCTAATTAGGAAGATGTGTACAATTGTTTTCATATTTTTAAAATTTATCTTTTCCTTGCTCTTGGCTCATAGAGCAGTGTTTGTTCAGAGATACTAATTGGTGTTTTTACTTAGGTGCTCTTTAAGAATGAAGATTTCATTAGCAGATTTCCTCAACAGTCTAAGGAAATTTTCCCTGAACATTTTATTATGAAAACTTTGAAATGCATAAAAAATACAAAGTTAGTAACAATCTACATTAACACTCTCTCAATATACAGATAATCCAAATCCCTACAGGCAGGTTTTCTTTTACATTTGGAATGCTTCTCTTACCTGTTATGATGTGGAAAGTCTCAGTCCGTTAACTCTCCTGTTAGAAAAATTCTGTATGACCCCATGACCCTTCTCTCACTGTGAGACCCTTTGACCTTCATCTGGAAATGCTGCATCATTTACATTTAAAGTTAGGGTTATGGGTTGAATTGTGTCCCCTCAAAAAGATATGTTGAAGTCTGTGATACTGTGATTTACAATAAGAAATACAGTAGACCCTTGAACAGTGCAGGGTTGGGGGACTGACACCCCCCTTACCACAGTGGAAAATCCACTGTGTAACTTTGGTCCTCCCCACCTCCAAAAATAACTCCAGGTACCCTACTGTTCACAGGAAGCCTTACTGATAACCTAAACAATCGATTCACTTATTTTTTTAGGTTATATGCATCACATATTGTATTCTTCCAATAAAGCAAGTTGTGGAAAAGAAAATGCTGCTAAGAAAACCATGAGGAAGAGAAAGCATAATTACAGTACTGTACTATAAAAAATCTAATATAGGTGGGGTTGAGTCCTTCCAACTCTTGCTCAAGGGTCAACTGTATGTATTTGGTCTTTGTTTTCATCTCTGACACAAAGCTCCTAAAACCTTTGGAATTTCCTAAGTGATTATAATGATAAAAGTGAAATGGTGTCTTTTGTGATTTAAATAGAAAGCCCCTTTCAAACGAGGTGCAGTTTGCTAATTAGGCGACTTTCGGGAAGCCCCTAAGGATGGGGCCTGTTGCCAGGGGAACCAACCTTGTTGAGATTGAAATTTTCCGTCCCACCTTCCACCTCTGGGGAGGGGAAAGGGGCTGGAGGTTGATGTAATCACCAGTGGTCATTGGGTTAATCTAGCAGGGCTTCATAACGAAGCCTCCATAAAAACCTGAGAGGCTGGGGTGCGGAGAGCTTCCAGGTTGGTGAACACTTGGAGATGCGGGGAGAGCGGCTCTGAGAGCGGGCCCGGAACACCTGCGTCCCTTCCCTGGACCTTGCCCTGTGCTTCTCTTCCTTTTGGCTCTTCCTGAGTTCTGTCCTTTTCTAATAAACTGGTAAGGGGGAAGTGTCTTCGTGAGTCTGTGAGCCACTCTAGAAAACTGACGGAACCGGGGGAGAGGGTCAGTTTGTAGCCAGTGCGTGAGAATCGCAGGTAACAACCTGGACCCGGGGCTGGTGGCTGAAGCAGGGCCTGGCGGACTCGTTGTACTGATCCCTTCACCTGTGTGAGCCGATGCCGTCTGCAGGCGGATTGCGTCAGAGTCGAGTCGTAGGCTGCCCAGCTGGTGTTGGAGGATTGTGGGGTGACCAGCAGTGTGGTGGTAGGGTGAGAGAAGATACAGGAGTGACTTTGCCCTTTACCTCAGAATATGACCTTGCTGAGAGTTGGGGTCTTTACAGAAGGAACCAAGTCAAAATGAGGTCATCGAGATGGGCTGTGACCCAGTGTGCCGGGATTTAGAGACAGGCGTGCACAGAAGAGAGATGACGTGAAGACCCGTGGCGGAGTGCCTACAGTGTGAGGGCTTACTGAAGGTTGGTGTGATTTATCTGCAGGCGGAGGGATGCCTGATGAGGTTTGCAGAAGCTGGGAGACAGGCCTGGAGTGGTCCCTTCCCTAGCACCTTCAAAGGGAGCCTGGCCTTGCTGACCCCTTGATTTCAGGCTTCCAGAACCGAGACAATAAATTTCTGTTGTTTTAAGCCACCCAATTTGTGGTGCAGTCCCAGGAAACTGAGAGTCAGCCATCGTGTTTCTTGCTGTCTAAAGAAGTTCTAATACCTGGGCCCAGCGTGCGTAGAAGCACAGACGGTCTTGAAATCTCAGGATAGTACTTGGTTAGCAGCTGATTATCTCTATGCTCTCCCAATACGGTTACCTTAATATTCTTTGCCATCCAAGTAAATACATCATTTAAAATTGTTCATAGCAAACCCGTAGAAGTTCCAAGAATATGCCTGTGGAGGCAGTTTGAAAACCCCTGGTGTAGGAGGAAGAGAAACAGCCCAGACTTTGGTTCTCAGTTCATATGGTCTCTCAGCCCCTTGGCCACCTGCATAGTCTTTGAGTCTTCCACACCCACAGAATGAGAACCCCCTACCTCCCCTGTGGACTGTGGGCTTGAGAACTAGAGAGCATGAACACGGTCTAGCATCAGGACTTACACATAGCAGGAGCTCAGAAATCGGTTGAGGAATGGAAACGGGTGAAGGGGAGAGTCAGACAAGGAATACTTGGAAAGATTCTGCTAGAGTAGGTGGTCTGACTCCCCTTGTTTGTACATGGAGAGGTGTTTGTGCAAATGGTTTTTCCACCTCGAAGGGGCTAGGAGAGGACTCCCTGTTCGGGCATGAGTCTTGTTTCCTGAATGAGGCACAGAGACCCCCAGAGACAAGTGACTTGTCCAAGGTCAGGCAGTCTCGTGGCTTGGGCTGTTTTCTTATTTAATAGGGCAACCAAAAACAAAACAAAAAACTGGTTGTGTTGGTCCCCCCCTTTTTTTTTAAATAACAGCTTTATTGAGATACAACGCACATATCATACAAGTCGCTCATTTAAGTGTGTGAATTCATGGGTTTTAGTATATCTGCCGAGTTTGCAGTCACCGGGTCCATTTCAGAACATTCTGGTCACCCCCAAAACAAACTCCAGACCCATTTAGCCATCACTCTCCATTTCCTCCCTCCAAACCGCCAGGCCACGCTGGCCCCTAATTTACTTCCTGTTCCTCTGGATTTGCCTGTCCTGGACACTTTGTGTAAATGGAATCAGATGTAATGTGGTCTTTCGTGCCTGGCTTCTTTCATTCAGCTTGAGGTTTCCAAGATTCGTCTGTGTTGTAGCCTGTCAGCACTTCAGCCCTTTTTATTGCCCGAGAACCTTCCACAGCACTGCCCCCCGGCATTTTGTCCTGTTCAGCATCTGACGCCCACTTGGGTTGGTTGTTGCTGGTTTGGGGCTCTTAGGGTCACTCTGTTTCCCTAAACATCCGTGTACAAGTGTCTGGGGGGTTTACGCTTTCTTTTGTCTTGGGTCGAAGCCAAGGAGTAGAATTGCTGGCTCCCCTGGGAGCTCTGTGCTCCACTTTTGGGAGTCTGCCAGAGTGTCTCCCAGGGGGTGCACAGGTCTGTGTTCCCACCGGGCTCTCCCTGCGCTCCCTACCCCACCGCGCCCCCCCCACCTTGTGCTTCCCCTCCCCCCCACTCTGCGCTCCCCCACTCCCATTGTGCTCCCACCCCAGTCCCAACACATTCCCATGTGTCCCACTGGCAGTGGAGGAGCACTCAAGTTTCTCTGCATCTTCACCAGTGCTTACTACTGTCTTCTGACTATGGCCCTCCTGAAGTGGCATCTCTTTGTGGTCTTGGTTTTGAAATTTCTTTTAATGGAAGTAGTAGTATTTATTATATGATGAAATAAGTGGACTATCTCTAGCCAAAAAACGTAGTGTGATTAATAATACAGCTTCTGAATTAATTTCCATGCTTTTATAGATCCCTTCTTTAACTCTCTCACTTTTTTTTTTTTTTTTAAGTAAGTTCTCCACCCAGCGTGGCGCTTGAACTCAAGGCCCTGAGGTGAGGAATCCTGTGCTCTTCCCAACTAAGCCAGCCAGCACCCCCCACCCCCCATATTCCTTCTTACTAGTCCTTTTTGGAAGCCAGTTTTCCCAGACCCATGTTGGGTAGAATAACTTCTGAGTTTGCATGCAGTGGCTTTTACTTCAACACTGAAATTGCACAAGACAAGGCACCTGGAGCTTCTGAGTACCCCCCCCCCAACCCCCGCAGAGTCCATGGCTGGAAGGCCTTGTCAGCAGCCAGTCTCCTGAGGGATGGTGGTAGGTGTCTGCCCCTTGTCACCTCATCTAGGAGGCCAGGGCATTTACTCAGGATTCTCCCAAGGGCTGGCTGCTGCTGGGCAGATACGGTGCTCATTCCAAACGGGTACGGCCCGAACCGGCCCCGTGGGCTGTGCATGTAGACTCCATGCCCTCTTCACAGACGGGCTTTACAGGCTGCACGTTCTGTCAAGAACAAGAAGCCGAACAGGACGCACAGCACCTGTGAGGCCAGACACACATGTTGGTCAAATGAATGAATAGCGTTGGCTTTGGAAGGCAGACCGCGTTCTAGCACGGCAGCTTGAGCAAGCTCTTGAGCTCCGAGAGCCTTGGTACCTTATCTCTAGGAGAGAGATGCGGAAGTGCCTCTGTCGCCGGGGTCCGGCGATGACGGGGAAGTGCCCAGCCCGTGGTCGGCCGTCCGCACAGGTTCATTCTCTTTGCTTCAGTCCCTCTGCTAGGCCCTCCAGGTTTAGTCCAGTTCCAGACAGGACAGAACACAGGATCGATTGTACCATTTGGCTTATCTTTTCTTTACAGAGAGATAGTGAGCTTTTTGGCAAAAATTAAGTATTGGTGGAAATGAATATTGCAATTTGGTAGCTGCTGATTGACATATGTTTGCTAAACGACTACTCTAAGGAAGCTTGCCTTGAGTTAAAAAAAAAAAGAAGAAGAAGAAGAAATCCCAAGAACAGCTTTACCCTCTTTGCTAGGTACTTATTTATAAAATTGTCTTCTGTGGAATGTCCTAACTGAAATTTTTTTTATAAAACACTGGCTTGCTCTGTCTCCAGAGTTCAAGTTAGCCTGCATGAAAGCTTAAACTTCAATGGATGTAAAAGGGTTAGGTTCTTTTTTGGAGCCTCTTTGCCTTGGATTTTTCTTTTCTTTTCTTTCTTTCTTTCTTTTTTTTTTTTTTTTTTAAAGAAAGGGCTCTTCTTTTGGTCACTGGCTCTTTTTTTAGACTCGCAGGGAAGTCATAGTAACAGGCTCCATGTCTGATTGGGTTCCATGGCAACAAGGGTTGTGACTTTATTAGAGAAGAGTCGAGCATGCCAAGAAAGATAAAAATCGGAGTATGGAAAATGTCCGACCAGAAGAATGTGGTTTTTGGATAGCGTGCCCTGGAACGGAACAGTTTGCCAAGTTGGCACCAGTCTCTGTTACAAATTTGAATCCCACTGGGTTATCATTAGGTCATAGGGAGCAGTACTTGTTTCCGAAAGAGCTGCCTGCATCTTTGCTTTTATTATCTCATTCATTCATTCATTCACCCTTTTCTTATACGTTGGTATATTAAAAAAGAAATCAAAACAGCAATGGTAAGAACCTAAGCGGAGATGATTCTGATTTCAAAGGTAGAAAAGAAATTTAGCTCATTCTTTGTGGCACTGATTACAGCTGTAAATTGTGAGACTGTGTGGGAGGACCAATTAGAGGCAATTATAACTCGATGGAACTCCCCCTGAATTAAAACTTACCGTGTGCATTCCAAGCTGGGGGTTTTGTTTCCCTTGCCTGTTCCTCGTTGAAGCGTGTAGAGATACTGGTTCCAAGATGAGGTTGCAGTCTCTGTAGGAGACGCCCTCTTCACTCTCCCACAGCAAGGTGCAAGCTGATGCTCTCACCCAAAGTGTGATAGAGTCCTTTTTGCCAAAGGTTCTAATACTTGGAGAAGAAATAGGGAGACTTTCAAATCCTCCTCGCCTGGTTATAAACGTGTAGGGCTGTCTTTACTTTTCTATCAGATGTGCCATTTTTTTTTTTTTTAAGATTTTATTTATTTGACAGAGAGAGATCACAAGTAGGCAGAGAGGCAGAGAGAGAGGGGGAAGCACTCTTCCCTGCTGAGCAGAAAGCCCGATTCGGGGCTCGATCCCAGGATCCTGAGATCATGACCTGAGCCGAAGGTAGAGGCTTAACCCACTGAGCCAGAGGCGCCCCCCCACCCTTTTTTAAAATTTCTCCTCATCCTGATACTGAAAGTGGAAAAACTCCCAGGGCCAGATAGATGTTCTGACATGCCCTGTGGGTTCAGACTTCATTAGTCACTTACCTGCAGCCTTATGGTGATGAATCAGAAACCGCGCAGGTACTCGTGATAAACATTAGTAAGTTCCGTTGGTATAAGAGGAAGAAATGACCTCGCCAGGTTTTCGATGTCCCAGCTAATCAGGTATTAAGTCTCTCGGGGAAATTATTTAACTTTTTTGGACCATGGTTTCTTGATCTTAAAATGAGTTTGACCTGAATTGGTGTGTCCCAAACCTCCCCATTTATAAGAGTAACCTGGGGTGCTGCTTTCCCATACGAAACCTCTGTTAGAGACTTTGCTTCACTGAGTCTGGGGTGGGGCTGGGATAGCAGGGGCCTGAGATGATCTTACAGTGGGATGTTCACAAAATACCAGACTAGCTCAGCGGTTATGAAACTTCATTTGGGCATAAGAATGGGGCGGGGGTGGGAGGGAGCAAGGAGGCTGTTTAATGCACATGGGCTGGTTTGGACCCTGCACCGTTGTCCAGGTCAGGAATCAGGTGGTTGCCGCCATCACTTGAAAAACACTGGTCTACGTCCTTTGAACTCCCTCCCAGCCCCAAAGATGGCTCTTCCGCATTACTGCCCCTGTCAGCCACAGATGAACCAGAAGAGTTGGGTTGATGGCAGGGCCTGGAGGGTTCTGCATACACCCCGTGCTACTCCAAACACCGTATCACTTTTTTTAAAAGTTATTTGTTTTAGAGGTGTCTGGGTGGCTCAGTCGGTTAAGTGTCCTACTGTTGATTTTGGCTCAGGTCATGATCTCAGGGTCGTGAGACTGAGACCTGCATTGTGCTCTGCGCTGAGCAGGAAGCCTGTTTGAAGTTAGTTCTCTCTCTCTCTCTCTCTCTCTTTCTGTCTCTGCCCCTCGTCGCTCACACACTCAAATAAATAAATAAATAATCAGTAGTGAACACCCCTGTTCACAGAATTTTCTACTCTATGCTGTGTTTCCTTTGGATAAGACATGGTGTTTGCTAAGCGTAGTTACTTCCTGTGTGCACGGCACAGTACCAGAAACATAGGACTTACCTGGGGAGCTTGTGCAAAATACAGAGATTGGACTCCCAGACCCAAAGATTCAGTAAGTCCTATAAAGGGCCTAGGCATTAGTCTTGCTCGCTTTCTTTCTTTCTTTCTTTCTCTTTCTTTCTTTCTTTCTTTTTTAATTTGAGGGTGTGTCTGTATTTCTTTTTAAGGTTTGACAAAAGTGGGCTTCTTTTCCCAATCTCACTCCATTTTCCAGAGTAAAACTGATTTTAAGTGTAAACACATGTTTAGCACAAGATCCATAGTTTAATCAAGCCATTTAGATTATAGAAGAGTCTATAACACATAGAGGAGGTGCTTGAGGAAAAAACAAACTCATCTTCTGAGATGGACTCTTCAGTTCCTATAGTTGAGTGATGAAATCATTAGCTGTTGGAGCAAACACATTTTATCATGTATCTGCTCTCTTGAGTTTCTGTTTGCGCCTTGCTTGTTCTATTTCCTGTTTAACAAAGATTGAATAATACTGAATGTAGAATGTAGTAGAGCTTTAAGCCTAAATTACGAAGGTTCGCTCCCCCCTCCCACCATTAACCAGCTAATTTAGAGTGCAGGTTTATAGGAAAAAATCCCATAAAGGACATAAGGTGGAAAATGTTCTAACTTATAATCTTTATACCCAGAGATAAGAACCGTTGTTTCTTACGTATCCTTTACAGAAATGTTTTCTGCACAAAATGTATCCTTTATTTATTTAACCAATCTCCTATTGATACACAATTTAAGTTCTTTCTAGGATGATTTTTCTTCCGTGTTTATTTGCTTTGTTATACTCTACTGAATATTTTTGTACATCTTTTTTCCTGTAACCATATGTGGTTAAATTTCTAAAAGCGGCATTGTTGGGTCAAGGGGTGTGTGTCTTTTTAAATACAGAAAGATGGGAACAGAATGTCTTTCCAAAGTTTTACCAATTTAACTGGTGAAATCTTTTATTTTCAAAAGACTTTCCTGGCCCAGTTTGTTCTGCTGCTGCAGGTGAGCAGCTGACTATCCTTGTCTACTTAACGTGAAACCTGAGACTTACCTCAGGGCTGCTGGTTGGAGGAATTAATAAAGATATTTCATAAAAAAGAATTTAAAAGGTATCTAAGGAAGGGAGGGAGGGAGAAGAGAATAGAGAAGGAGCTTAGTAAAGCAAGTAAGTAACCCTGAATTTGCCAGTAGAATTCTTTGGGTTAGATGAAGTCACAGAACCTGAATTGGGTTCTGAAGAAAGGAAGACAATCTTGGAGCATAAAGTGATTGTGAGAACCTGAGGCCCTAGATTACGGTTCCCTGGGTATGAACAGCTCTCTCGGTAGATGGAGTAGGACAGTTCTGAGTGAGGCATTGCAGTGATGAGATGCTCTTCGTAATTCGTAACCTCTTATGCCTTCATGGTCTAGTTAGGGGTGTGTGTGTGTTTCAAAGTAATGTTTAAATTGAAAGAATTACTTCTTAGACATCTTCTGACCCACACTGCGTGCATCTCCTAGCATCTGAGAGATAACAGTATGGATCAGGAGCTATGTGCTCTGGGGATGCTGCTGCTGTTGCCCCAGATGCCAGATGCTGGATGCCAGCTAATCTGGCTGTCCACCTGCCTCTATTGTGCTTCCTACTGGCAGCAAGATGGGAGAGGATCTTTCACACACACAGAATATGAGGTGAATCTATTCAGAGTCTGGGAAGTTCACGTCTATTCAAGACAGCAGTAGGAGGTATCCTGGGTCTGTAGGTCAGTGAGAGTTGAAATCTTAGAGGCTGGCTAAGAGGGATGGCCAGGTATATTGTGAGTTTATTTATTTATTTTTATTTTTTATTTTTTAAAAATTTATTTATTTATTTATTTGACAGAGAGACAGCAAGAGAGAACACAAGCAGGGGGAGCGGGCGGGGGAGAAGCAGGCTTCGCGCTGCAGGGCTCGATCACAGGATCCTGGGATCATGACCTGAGCCGAAGGCAGACGCTTAACTGACTGAGACACGCAGGTGCCCTATATTGTAAGTTTAAGGGGAGCCATCCAGAGTCCACACAGTCTGGGAGCATCAAGAACCTCAGGTTAGATTTGGTGTGTTGAGGAGTGGGTACTTGCTCTGTGCCATCACTCAGGGACCAGAGTGCCCACTCAAACTGGTCATGCTTGAGGCAGGCCACATGCGGTCAGGTGGAAGACAGGAATCAGGTTCTGAAAACGATAGCCCTGAATTGAATCATTCCCTGTGTTTAATCAAAATTATTAAATGAGCCAGCTACTAGAGAGCTGGGAGGTGGTTGTCACCTGTCCCTGCTGAGCAGGGAGCCTAATGCAAGACTTGATCCCAGGACCCTGAGATCATGACCTGAGCCACCCAGGCTCCGAGGCCTGATTTTTTCATGTGACTTATGGCAATTCAAATATTTGCAAATCTGTTCATGCAAGGGAGGTCAAAAGGGATTTAAAGAGAAATGACTGACAGCAGGAAAGCTTGTAATCTGTTGCAGGGTTATAATGTGAAGCAATATATGATCACAGTATATGATCACAGAAGGGCAGGAAAAAATATGAAATATCTTGTGTCTGGTATGACAGCAGGTCCTTCTTTGATTTTTCTAGGAGGAATTTCCTCAGATGAGATCAGAGTCTCAAAAAGATTAATTTATTTGCCCAAGGTCATATAGCTACTAAATGGCAGTGGGGATTTGATCAGATCTGCCTGACCTTTCAAGTCCCTGCGTAGCCCCCTCAGTAAGTTGCCCCCAGGCACTGTCGTCGTGGGCTCCAGTTTTCAGCCCTTTCCTCCCTTGGGGCTCATCTGGACACCTGTAGTTCCTTGGACGTCCCACAGGAGCTCCAAATCCATCCCCATCTGAAGTGGAATCCTACTCTACTCCCATGTCCTCCTCCTGCCTCTCCCCAGTTTTCTGTCTTGTGAATGATCTTATCGGCCACCATTAGGAATGAAAGAGACATGGGGTTTTCCTTGACTCTCCCTTATAATCCCCACATCCACTTTGGGGCACATCTTTTTGACGCTGCCTCCTTGGTGTCCCTCGAGCACACTCTCCTTCCCAGTACTGCCCTGCCCAGCGTCCGCAAACTCTCGCCCTAGAGTCAGCCCTACAGCAGGCACCAGTGTGTTCCCGCCAGACTGCTCCCTCACAGGGACCGGTCTGACCCGGGGATCTGGGCATCCTAATCCCGTTAGCAGCTGCCACGCGTGGCCTGTGGGGTGAAATGCAGACCCCCTAGCACGATTGCGTGGGAACCTTCCAGGTCTGATCCCCGTCATCGGCCGCTCAGTTCTGCCTTCCTCACCTGGCGCTGAGTCCCCCGGGTCCTCATCTGCTGTCCGGCTGACCAGTTCAGAACTTGCTTTACCTGAAGCACCTTCTGAGTGACAAGTCTCTTCCTGCCTTGTCTCATTCTCATCCCTTCCCCCCAGCCCTCCTCCCTGCCCCCGGGGCTGGACTCCAGGCTGTCCTGTCCTCAGAGGCTGCCATTGTTTCTCTGGCTGTGCCCCCTTGCAACACTAGCACGCCTCACTGTGCCTGACACTCAGAGGCACCAGGGAGTGTCTGCCTCGTGAATGAGGCCACAGAGCAAAGAGTCTCCCGACTCTCTCACTTCTTCTGAGCCAATGCCTTTCCCGAGGCGTTGGGATCATTTCCCACTCGCTCTGCCATCATTCATGTTGGTGTTTCCTGTGCTCAGTTCACTGCTCTGCCCGGACTCTGCCTGACCAAAGTTTGTTGAGTTGAGCCCATTTCCTCAAACCAGGAGTGCCAGACTGAGTGTCTTCTGGGGTCCCTTGGCCATCCCAGAGTTGTGGGATAACAGGCCTCCCTTCCAGTCTGCACCCTCCCCCCCCCCATAGAGAGCGTCTCGCGGCAGCACAGAGAGCCCATTGGGGCAGCGCCGGGTCCCACACGGTGTCTGATGGCCGGCCGCTGTGCTGCTCACCGTGCTGGGCGTGGAGAATCTCGGAGGCAAACACGGGAATGCCCAGAGATATGCAGGCGGTATCTCCAGAGTCTGGGCTGAGTCACAGGGTAGGTGCTGTCGAAAGACACAGCCTGCCCGCCCTGCCGACTCAGATGCCTCTCGGGCAGGAAGGCACGCTGGTCGCGGTCCGGGTCTGCCCTCTCGCCTGTTGTGCGGTTTTGGTAAGTCCCTTCACCTGCTTTCCCCTTTCAGCCGCCTGTGTAACTATGTGTTGTAGAGCTTTGTGGTCATTCAGAGTTGATGAGGTACTTAAGAGAAATATAGATTATTTTTGTGCTTGCCCCAAGTCCTCCCTCATCGCCCCATGGGTTTCTAGGTATTTAAATGGCCTAAACTCCTGAACCACCAAAGCTTGTAATGCTGGGTCCTTTAAAAATGTCCATGCAGCTTGTGGGATTTAAGAGGTGAGCAAATACTTGGGTTGGAGCGGTACCAGCTCCTGGCTGGAAACTGAGCTGGCTCTCTGCCCGCTTCCCAGACACCGGGGAGGTAATCCCGGAGCTAAACAGGCGGAAATGGGTCTGACCTTGTACTCTAACCCCGAGTCCTCTCACAAGTGGATCTCCTTGAAACCTCCCTTTCCTGGAAACTTGGGACTGGGTAAAACAGACTGTGTGGGACAGTGTCAGCCACTGTCTCTCCACCATGAGGCGGACAGGCGTGGTGGCCGTCCCCCCGCCACGGCAGGGCTGGGAGAGGAAGCAGCAGTGGGGGAAGTGGACATCTGTATCACCCAGGGCCCCTCTTGCCGTCCAGGGACACCGCCCCGTGGTGATGGAGGCAGGGCTCCCCGGTGGCCAGTGTTCTGTTTTGCCCTGCCCCTGGTAGCTGCCTGATCTCCTGGGAATGTCTGTTCAGTTTGTGACTGTGTGTGTGTGTGTGTGTGTGTGCCTGTGCCATGGACTGTTTCTGTGCATCAGTACAAAACACATACAGTCTTTCTTCCATTTCCTGGACCTGACAGTACTTGAACACATTTATTCAAGTAATTTGTTTCCAGTGAGTTTGGCATCAGAGGTTGATCTAGAATATTGCAAAGGTGGGCTTACTCTTGGTAATGATTCCCAGTCTTTAGAAACAAATTATTGAGGATGAAAGAGAGGCATGGCAAATGGAATTTTCTGGTTATCATTAGATTTTTTGCATCTTGGAGATTAAATTTCTGTTACTAAAAAAAAAAAAAATGGAGGGCCTGTTGTTCTAACAACAAACCATCTTAGTAGCCTCCCAGCATTGTGAGTGCAGTGGTTGTATACCGTTTGGGTTGGAAAGAAAGGGGAATATTGCTTCCCAAACCACTGGAGAACTGGTTATAAAACTACCACTGTCTTCTGTGAGGGACTCTTCAGAAGGAAGGGGTCTTTTCTTGCTGCTGGTCGACAAGACTTTTCTGGAGAAGCCTTCTCAATGTGGGCAGGCCCCTCCTAGCTCTTCTTCCTCCCGGTTCCCATCCTGCAGCTGGCCCAGGTGGAGTGGGTTCCTCCAGTGCAAACGAGGGTGGTTTGCAGGCTGCCTGGGGGTTCATCTGTAGGATGAGGAAAACTGGGGGCTCTCACTGTTTTGACTACATCCTTTACCACTCCTGGATGTGACCCAGAAAGGCCAAGTCAGTCCCCACTGGAGTGGCCCAGAGGCCTTTAAGTCCAGATCACAAGTTAAGTCGGGTCCTCAGATTTAGACATTAACCAAGAATGAAGTACAGAGCCAGACAGACCAGTGGGATTAAAAGATAGATGTTACTCATCATGTAACTTAAACATATGTACACACAGTGTTTATTACACTGTGTATCTTATTCTATGGTGTTTATTTTTAAATGTTTGTAAATTGTAAAATGCTACACCCAAAAGATATTTCATTTAAAAAATAACATGAAACATTCCTGCACCTAAAACCCTGGGTAAGAAGTTGAACTTGACCCTATGACTTTTCCCCGATTGCATGTCCCTCCATCACAAGCCTCCCCTCCTCCAAGAGGTCATTCTGTCTTAAGGTGTGTAACCATTCCCTTGCTTTTGCTTTGTCATTTCACCACATGTGTGTTTATAGCCAAATAGGAGTTTGCCTGCGTTTGATCTTTAGAAAGAGGAATTCATACTTCATGTGGTTTTCTTTGACTCATTTGTTTAGAAAAGATTTACGTTTTAATTCTTGTAGCTATGGTTCCTCTCATTCCACTATACAAAAGCACCCAGCACATACATACATACATATATATATATATATATGTATATATGTATATATGTATATATTCTATTGCCTGTAGACCTTTGGGTTATTTCTGGGTTGTGGTGGTGGTTTTCTGTTGTGAACCTTGCTGCTATGAATGTGTTTAATACACTTCTTTAACATGGGCACTTGTTCCTAGAAATGGAATTTCTGGGTCTCTAGGTGTGTGCCAAATGATTTTTAGTGTTTTGAGAATTTGTAAACATTTAAAAAATATCTTGTAATTTGATTTCAGCATTGCTTTGTTTAAATTCTGGAACCCTCAAAAAATGAAGTAGTAGTAGTCATATCCTTTTTTGGATCCCGAGAAACTTTAACCTTGAAGAGATAGGCCTTCTCAAAGGGCAAACCCAGACTTTAAAATCTGAGAATTACAAATACAAGAGTCTGGCCCTTAGGAGCCACATGCTCTGTACGCAATCAATCACCAGATAGTCTTTCTGTAAGACTCTATTTGACTTATCATCCTGAATACTTAGGCCACTTAGTTTGCTATTTTTTTAAAAATATATATATTATTTGCTATTATTACTAAAATCATAGGGCCTAAGAGGGGACAAGGAAGTATCTGGAGTGTGCTAATGAAATTTTAAAGGTATTTGCATATTAGTCTCACTTGGAGGGGAGGGTATAAGCACCAGGAACTTTGTTAAAGATCTGAAAATAACAAAATGAGTAAAAACAAACTCTACCAAAAAAAGAATATAAAACAGAATGTATTTCTGCCCCCAGATTCCCAACCCTATTCTCCAGAGGTAACTACCGTTCACAGTTCCTGAGATATTCTTCTGGAAATTTCCATATGAGTAGAGTACACTTTATTTATATAAACCCCAACACTGTACCTCTATTAAAGCACAAATGAGTGTGTGTAGACATAGATCTTCATCTTGCTTTCCTGCCTTAACAGTTCAGCTTGGATAGCTTTCCATGAGGGCCCATTCATATTCACTTCCCTGTTAGCAGCTGCATTGTTTTCCATTGTACTAGAATTTTCTTAGGTGGTTCCCCATTGATAGGTATCTGTGTTGGTTCTTAAACAGGAAATAGATGATGGCAGTCGTGGTCATGGTGATGCAAGGAAAATGTCCTGTTAGGAGCAGCAAAGAATAGGAAAAGAGGCAAAGACCTGTAAATATTGGATATCACTTCTGTTCTTTAAATCTCTTGAATTTTTTTTATTTTTTATTTTTTTTTTTTTGCCTATTGTCATCCTTTGGAGAACTGTATGGAAACGAAAGGGCTAGGTTCTTTCCTCCATGCCCTTCCTTCCTTGTGGTCATGGTGGTGGAAGAGGTTGTTTCCGATGGAAAGGAATGTATTTACAAGTTACTGCCTGAAGGACTGGGGGACTCCAGCAATGTTCCCCCCACCCCCCAGCTGTAGTGCAGTCAGCACCCTATTGCAACAGGAGGGCTTTACCCAATTAGCAAATATTTTTTAAAGATTTTACTTATTTTTTAGAGAGTATGCAAGCAGGAGGAGGGGCGTAGGGAGGGAGAGAAACTGAAGCAGACTCCCTGCTGAGTGCAGAGCCTGACGAGGGACTCAACTGAATTGAAAGACCCGTATATCACGACCTGAGCCAAAACCAAGAGTCTGACACTCATTGGACTGAGCCACCCAGGCGCCCCCTGATGAGCAGCTTTTCTTATGCTAATTCATCTCTTTTGGACATTGAGGGTTCTCACTGTACATAACTTACCATCGCATTAATATTTCTCTAGCAGTTTATTTGCAAATAATAGCTTGCCTGTGCAAGCACCATTTCTTTCCATTTCTCCCTGGTTGGCTGAGCCAGCTCCTGCGATAAAGGCTGGAAGTGTCAGATCCTGCTTCCACAGACTGCTTGCAACTAGTGCATGGACAGATGACTCAGTCCTGACCAAAGGGACCTAAGGGGAAATCTGCTGGGGAGTTTCTGGAAAATGTTTCCTCCCTAATAAAATGTGAAAGAAAAAGCAGTAAACTTGTCTGCCACCAGAAATTGTCTACATGTGATTCTTAGAACCACAGTATCTCTTTCACCTCCGTGAGAGAATAGGCAGATGTCCTAGGGGTAGTGGAAGGAAAAAAGGGAAAAAGCCTGGGTCTTTGATAACATATTCAAGCTGCCAAAATTAGCCCTTTCATCTGATCTTTTCAGTTAGTGAGCTCAGAAGGGCCCTTATTATTGAACTTCTTTTGTTCAGTTAGTGAAATTAACATCCCTGATAGGGATTTCACCCATTGGAATAATATCAAAGTATAAGACAACTCTTATTATAAGAAGCTGAGTGCCTACTATGTTCAAAGGACATCGTGAGGCTCCAGGACTACAACAAAGGGGGGGGTAGAATAAGTTATAATATGAGGTGATGAGGGAGTTATTGCTGCTGGGAGAAACCCAGAGCAGCAGGAGTTCTGAGAGAGCACTGATGCTTAGACTGGAGGTGACAGGAAGTGACTTTGTGTGGAAAGGTTAACATGAGCCAGATGGAGGGAACCCCATGGTTTTGGTAGATAAAAAGTTGGGGATGGCAGTCGAGGAAGCCTGAGGGTTTAGAACAAACACAGGCTGTGACCTCAGACCTGAGTTGGTACTCTGGCTCATCACCCACCGGTTTGTGACCTTGTTAAAGTCCTTGACTTCCTTGATACTCTTCATGATAGACTAAACATAACCAGTAGAACCTGGGCGAGCACTGGAGACAAAATATGTCTGATAACCTGTCCTGCCGAGAGGCGGGCACTGAGTAGATAGAGGTGGGAGGGGTGCTGAGACCATGCGTGGGGGGAGCTCGTGAGGAAAGGGGAGGTGAGCTGGTAGAAACAATGTGGACATGTCTTTTTGACTTGGTCAGAGTTCACCTGGATCAGGCCAGTTGGTCTATAGGCATCAGTGTGCAAATACAAGTGCCAGGTTTGGGTCAAGACGTAGAGGGCCTTGATTGCCAGTGGAACGAATGGAGACCATATCCTGTAGACAGCCCATGTGCTGCCGCAGGGAGGGACAGCCTGAGACGGTTAAGATGCTGTGGGAGGTGGTTGTAGTGGTCTGGGGTGAGGCATTAAAGACCCATGCCTGGCAGGGATCCAGCTTAGGAGTTGGAGAGATGATCCAGAAAGAAAGAGAATTGAGTGATGTGAGACAAGGGGGAGGAAAGAAAATTAACAAGGAGTCCTAGAGACTGAAGGCCTGGGGTGCATGGGTGGCTCAGTTGTTACTCGTCTGCCTTCAGCTTAGGTCATGATCCCAGGGCCCTGGGATCGAGCCCCACCTGGGCTGCTTGCTCAGCAGGAAGCCTGCTTCTCCCTCTCTCACTCCCCCTGCTGTGTTCCATCTCTTGCTGTGTGTCTGTCTCTCTGATAAACAAATAAAATCTTAAAAAAAAAAAAAAAAAAAGACCGAATGCCAGACCGAATGCCTGTCAGTTGCTTAGTGTGAAATTCAGAGTAGACTTTGTAATAAATGCAGATAATTTAATCCCCAGGTTGGGACAAGAGTACTTGGTAAGGTTTAGTGAGATTTTTGATGAAAGATGTTATGTAAGTGGAAAATAAATGATGGTGCCCAAATCTGCTTGTCACTTAATTTTGCCTACTTATGTTTGTCACTTTCCCACTGTTTATATATAAAGTTTTGTTCTTCTGAAAAATATGCCTGTTAATAAGATAAACATACCCTTGCCTCTGAGACGGGACTGAGCACTTGGAGTCAGTCCTGTAATGTGAAGTGTACAGTCACTGATCGTCGAGCACACGTTGATCCAGGATGAAAAGCAGTCGGGCATTTTGTCTCTGGCACAGGGATTGTGGTACTTAGGGCTACATATTTACATTGCCTGATTAATAGAATGTCAGTCCTAACCACAGCTGAAGTAATGAATGACATCAGAAGCCTCATCAAGTACAGCCGTCAAAGACATTTCAGGTCATCAAAAATTCAGGGAAGTATCTTGGGCTGAATGAGGTTTCATCCTGTTCTCAGTTAGTGATTATTGAACAGATGGTTCTTTAACATTCTGAGACTCTAAGTAAGGTAGTTGGGCTCAGTTGAATTAATGAAGTACGCCACACTGGAACACTCTTACATCCTTAGCAGCCCTTGGAGTCTTTGTTAAGGCCATCAGCTTTCCCAGTGTTGGGCACAAAGAAAACCTCCTCATTCAGATATCTTAGGGAACCAGCCAGGCTTGAGTAAAGTCTCTCAGGAAAGGCATTCTTCCGACTGAGCAATAAAGTAAGGTTTCCAACTGTAATTGTGCACATAGGCAGTTCTGTCCTAAGCTCAGAACAGGTGTCCTGTCTGAGAGTTCTTGTGGTCTCATTGGGAAGTCAGGCCTCTGGGCCAGATACGGACTCAGGATTTGGTTCATTACAGTAGCCAGCGAAGAGAAGAAAAGTGTCTGGCATTGGAACTTTCCAAGGTAGCTTTCTTTTCTTTCTTTCTTTCTTTTTTTTTTTTTTTAAGATTTTATTTATTTATTTGACAGATCACAAGTAAGCAGAGAGGCAGACAGAGAGAGTGGGGGAAGCAGGCTCCCCACTGAGCAGAGAGCCCGATGCAGGGCTCGATCCCAGGACCCTGAGATCATGACCTGAGCCAAAGGCAGAGGCTTTAACCCACTGAGCCACACAGGCGCCCAGTAGCTTTCTTTTCTTCACGTGCCTTTTTTCCCCCCTTTACTAACCTGATTTGGATTTAAAATTTTTTTCAGGTGGAATTTGAGCCATAATAGATCTACAGTGTGGTTAGATATAATGTGCTTTCCTACAGGCAGAAAAATCTGGGATATTTTCCAACTATGCCTTAGAGTGAGCAGAATGTAATTTCCGCAAACACGGAAGGATTTCACTTTTCAATCCGTAAATAAAAGACAAAAGGAATCCTAGCCTTCAGGGAAGTCAACTTTAGCTCCTGCCTTTTCTTTCATTTTAGGTAAAAATTTTATCCTTTGTAATCCGTGGAGCCCTCTGACAAAGCACCAGGACCGCAATCAGTGGAATGCGTTCAGCCTCTCATGTCTCCAGAAGAGGGAGGAGTAGAGATGGCATGAATTATGTCATGTATTTGTGAGGCAAAATGCCTAGTTTCTCATCATGGAGTGGATATTATCATTTTAGATGAGAACTAAGCTGTCCTTAGCCTCAAATGATTTTTTTATTTTTAAATAGTGGGTTTGCTTGTAGGATCTCTGCATCTCACACAGAGGCCCACTTAGTGTTGGTCTGTGATGCAGGGTGAGTGTGTGGGAATATACTGACCAATCCTACAGATTAATGGAGCCTTCCTATGTCCCTGTGTACACAGCACTTGAATTGTATCCGAAATCCCTATGTCCGGTATAACCACATTTCTGTGTTTTTAAGAAGTTAGGAATCTAAACAGTGTCTGTATTTAAGGGAGGGTTTTATGGGTGATTTTCTTCCCCCTAACTTTTTGATATCTCCAAATCTCTATTTCTCAGTATATATTTTAAGGATTTTATTTATTAGAGAAAGCATGTGTGGCATTCACACAAGGGGAGGGGCAGAGGGAGAGGGACAGGCAGACTCCGTGCTGAGCACGGAGCCCAATGGAAGCCTCAATCCCAAGACCTTGAGATCAGGACCTAAGCCAAAACCAAGAGTCAGACACTCAACCAACTGAGCCACTCAGCTGCCCCTATTTCTTAATATTTTTATAATTTAAAAAAATCCCCACTTACTTTTAAAACCCTGGCTTCCCCTGGTCTACTCGGTCAAGTGTCCAGTCTTGTGTGGCCTGCAGAGCCAGCTGTAGGCTGTGTTCTTTCTCGTGCCTCTGCCTTTCAGAAATACTTGCCCTGACTTCTTTTTTGTCCTAGTCCTCAACTGTACCCTGATTTAGAACAACCCATTCAGTCCTTCTAAATTCCAGACACCTCAAGAAACCCTATTTGTTTCCCAAATATTCTACTTTTTGCCTCTGTGGGCACATTGTGTTCCTTGCTTGGTTCTTTTGGGTGATTTTTGAGTCTCCTCTTCTGTGTCCAAACCGAGTATCATCCTCTTCAGAGCTGTTTCACTGAAGGCTTCGGGTGACTTATTCCGTTTTATTCCTTACGGTACTTACTACATTCTTCTGTAGTGGTGTGGTTCTGTGTGTCTTCCTTGCCCAAGCAGGAGCTCCTGGGGCTGAGTTTGTCATATTCACCTTTCTTTCTTTCTTTTTTTTTTTAAAGATTATATTTATTTATTTGACAGACAGAGCACAAGCAGGAAGAGTGGCAGGCAGAGGGAGAGAGAGAAGCAGGCTCCCCGCTGAGCAAGGAGCCTGATGCGAGACTCGATCCCAGGACCCTGGGATCATGACCTGAGCCTAAGGCAGACGCTTAACAACTGAGCCACCCAGGCGTCCCCATATTCACCTTTGTGACTCAGGTACTTTAAGCATACCGCCCAGCTTACAGAAGATACCCAGAAAAACATTTTTTGAGTGGAAAATACGTATTTGGGGGGCTTGGTCTGGAACTTAAATGGATCAGTTCCATTAACTATCAGTTCCATTAACCTAAATTAGTCAATTCCATTAACTATCATAAAAACATTTGGCTTAAGTAAATGAATAAGCTCTAATTGTACTTTGTGTGCTTTTAGTTAAATTTGAGAAACATTGGCATTCTAAATAACCATTATGTAATGAACCAGGGCATTTGCAATCTGCATTGGCAGTGGGGTTTTGGATGTTGCTGCAGTTTGCAGAATTTAGGATTAAATATCTTTGCATCTAAATCTGGTATGTTTCATTATGCCCCAGATATTAGTCCTTTGCTAGTATGCCACACAGATTCCTGGGCTTTCTCTTTGTTTTGTGCATTTGCATTTTATTTTTTACCTTTCTGAGGGATAACTTGTGGTAAAGTGCACGCATCAGAAATGTCCACCTGGATGATTTTTACTTGGGTGTGCGCGGCCTAGCTGCCACCTGCCTCAGCACTGTTGGCCCGCTAGCGCTCCCTGGTGCTCCATTGTCCTGAGGTCCCCGACTCACCACCTAGGGTCAGGAAGAAACTATGCCTGTGTTCTGTCATAGTTCAGACCTGGTCATATGGAGGAGACCAGTCAACGGGGAGGCAGTCTTGGGATAGAAATCTGCGATCAGCAAGACTTAAAAATGTTGGCCCTTAAATGATAAGGATGTCAATTATCTAAAGATTTCAAAAACACATCACTGTTAGTACCAATTAAATGAGGTGAAATTTATTCTTTTATGAGAACCAGTTCTTAAAGGAGAAGGAAGGGGAAAGTTTTAACGAGAGCATGTGCTTTTTATGACTTCTGCAGTTTCCACGCGTGGCCTTGATCGTTGGCTGTTCCCAGGTGTAGTCATTTTAGAGCCTTGAGGAAAAGCACAGAGCTTTTCTTTAGAATGAGAAGTCTTAGGGTAGTGATATGCAATTAATGAATCATTGAACACTACCTCAAAAACTAATGATGTGCTACATGTTGGTTAATTGAATTTAAATTAAAAAAAAAGTCAGGTTTTACTTTGCAAGTAAAATGTTCCTTGATCAGAGCTACCTTACTGCTAAGGAAGTAATGATTCATGGAAAGTTTCATGGGAAGAATGTTGGAGGACAGATTAGTAGATTCAACAGTGGAAAGTTTATTGACCCCACCGGACAGGAAGTAACTATAGAACATTCTTCAGTACATTAGAGCCTCCTTAAATACAATTATCAAGCACAGAAACATGTGGGTTGTCTTTTTCCTAATTATAAAGCACTGTTTTTCAAATAGGATCGAGTCTCATTTATTGGTCATGCCAGTGAGTTTAATGCATAACAACTATCATATTTTTATATGGAAAAGTAGAAGGAAGAGTACAGCAAATACCCAACTGCCTTATCCAGATTTAACAATTAAAGTTTTTGAATTTACTTTATGTAGTGTATATGCAATCCGTTTCAGAATAAGTCATCTGCAGACGTCAGGGTACTTTGTTTCTGACGTGTGTACAAAAAGAAGTTTTTCTACATTCTAAAATTAACATACCCTAACAAGATTAATTATTTCCTAATATGCAGTGGTCCAAAAAAATGAGCTAACTCTATTTTTTTAAAAATATGCTTGTAGTTGGGTTGCATGTAGCAAAGATAAGTATTATTTCATAAAACTTGTTTCAGTTACATATGTGTATATATGCACACATATATGTATGTGTGTACTGATCAATACATATTCTTAGTGTGGGTCTCCTTCAGAATTTGGAACTAGGGCTTTATAGCAGTAATAAAGCAATATGGAGAAGTCGGTTATGTAAATAAGTGTTCACTGCTCAATGATACTCCTAATTCTGTTCTGAGTGTCATATGGCATCTAGAAAGAGTGAGTACTTTGAGTAACCTAAAAATCCAGCAAGGAAGATAAAACAAGTAGGGTCCCTCTCAACAGTCTTAATAAGAGACAGAGTGGATCGGAAAGGAGCGGAAGTAAGATGGGCAGGAGTCGGTGGAAGAAATCTTGCAGAGATGTAGGATTTGAATCTGGCAGAGGACTAGGAAAGGGTATGCCCAGAAGGGAATGACGTAAGTACTGGGGAGGAAAGGTGGTGCAGAGATGTGTTCAGTGCATTGCGGTGCTGAGGCCCATCGGGGAAGTGGTAGAAGGACGGAGGGAGACTGAGGGTAATTGGAATAGGAAACATTACTCAGGGACTGAGTACCAGCAGGAGGAAGAACCCAGTTCCTTTGTTAAAGGAAGAGCCATTGTACAGCTTGTCCCGTGCTCTCACTGGAGGCAAGCAGAAGTGGAGAAGGTGAGTGGAACGGCTCTCCATCCCCGTGCAATGTGTTTAAACTCTTGCCCTTTGTCTGGATGAGGAAGTGGGGTTGTGGGGTCAGGAAGGTGGATCTGGGGATAGCAGGGAAGGCTCGATCTAGGGAGCAATTATTAGGCAAAGAAGTCAGAGGATTTGGTGACAGCATGAGTCAGGCGTGGAGAGAGAACCTGGATAAAATCATATCGTGATGCCATTGAGAGAGTTCATGGAATTCACTCTAGCCTGGTTTGAAAACGCACGTATCTGTAAAAACAAGCTTCCATGACCTAACGCTCTCAAGAATTAGTTTAGGAGGCTTCTTGCAGGAAGGAGCAAGTTACAATCATTAGATAACTTTTTCTAATACAGTTTTTCCTTATTTTGCTTAAAGCCTTGGGGAATTGTTAGACATCTCCCTTTAGAGCCTGAATTTAGGGTCCTCCTTTCATCAAAGTAACAACATAGGAGATGATGATCCCTATATAAAAACTTAAGGACCAGATACTGAGATTTTAAATTTTAGTCATTTGAGGTCTTGCACCTTTTCAGAAGTTGGATTTAGTCCCTCAAATACTAGATGTTCTGCTTTTGGGTAAATGGGCATCTTTTGGAAAAGTTCTCTTTATTGTTCAGTTCAGGCTCATTGAAACTGCATTCTGAAGGGGCCTCCTGTTTGTTTTGAGACTCTGCTTGTCTTTGCTCCTCCTGCCTTTCCCCTGCAGGGCACACATGTGCACACAAGCAGATTCCATAAAGCGGGGTGGTGAGGGAATTATCATCTTCCACTGGAAAAGCTTAATCATGGTGACAGCCATACTGTGGCTCTTGGCTTTGGACTTTCTGAAGTTCCCACTCACTTGGGGTACATCGTGTTGGACAAACGATAGCCTGCACTTAGAGCACCTAATTCTGCACAAGGCCCCCTGTTCCAAGCCCTTCACAATTATTCATTCATTTAATCATCATGACTGCCCTCTGAAGTAGGTACTGCTGTCCCCACTTTACAGATGAGGAAACTGAGGCATCGAACAAGCAATTTGCCTGTGATGATACATTTGATATGGCAGAACTGAGATTTGAACCTATACAGTCTGGCTCTGAATCCTCTTTTAACCACTAACGTGTGCTACCCCTGGGATATCATTAACCTCTGTTCAGGACACGTGGCTTTGGAACTGGGGCTTTCCTGGGCATCTCCGTGGGCTGGTTGCTTGCAAGTGTTTTGAGTAGGCCCTAGAAGGCTGTGCCCTCTGTTTGGAAAGAACTGTCAACCCAGATAGAGGCCTGGGAGCTTAGAAGGATCATGGGGTGGTGTTTATCTTAAAAATCACAATCCACAGTTCAGTTTATTTCTTTCTAGTGATTTTTTTTCCCAGATTATAAAACAGTGTGTTCCTAGAGGACTGTCCTCTATCCGAAATACAGATCTTGAGTGCTTTTAAACTGCTGTGGCTCTGGGAGGAAGAAGCCTGCTCTTACCTTTGTCTTGGTAGCCGAGCCTCTAATGATCATCCGCCTACCAGGGCTTCAGCCAGAAGGGGGACTGGATGTGCAGGCCTGTTTCACTGGCACTGAGAATCATCATTAGTGGTTGAAACAGAAGCAGCCGACATGTTTTATTCAGGATATCTTGGGGTTTACGCTAGTTTCTTTTCTGACTTATTAATGTGAAATTGGGAACATCTCCAGTAATTGCCCTGTGGCCCCAGGAACTGCCTAAATCTGTTTGTTCGTATTTGCTCTTCTGGTTGCTCGCCCATACGTGTTTTCACTGAGCAATATTTAATGGACACACAGTGGTTTAAGTAAAGTAAATGTTAGGGGTTGTCAGGGTGTGGGAAACTAGGAAAGGGTCTGGCATATCACATTGGGCTCCCGGTGGAAGGTGGGATGCCCACTCAGACCTTGGAGCCCTCTGGACTCCACGCTCCGCTGCTCGCTGGCTTTGTGACCGCAGACAAGCCACTTGGCTTTTTCCATCTGTAAAGTAGGAGTCATTAATCTTGTATTCTTGAAAAGGAAAACTAAATAATGTATGTGAAGCATGTAGAAAATTATACAATGCTTAAGTCTTTAACTGGTAGCATCTCTTTTAAAAATTAATTTGTACTATTTTGCCAAGATCCTGCCCTCTCTCAAACCATTCTTTTTGAGGCCTGCGTTTGTCCTTTAAAAGAAATCATTGCCTTCTCAGACTTTGGAGTGTAAAAGGACTCCTTTATTTTGGGGTTCACCTTCTATCATGATTTCCTAGGGAACAGGGAACTACACTTGTTCCTGTTGCTGGTGCTGTAGATCTGTTATTTTTTCCAGTTTCTCGTGTAATGCGGAGCAAGCCTGCACACATCCTTAGGCCATCACAAATAATGGACTGTTGTGTTAAAGGAAGCAGGCACGTGGTCTCAGCAACAGTTAGGACAGTGACCACAGGGAAACTGTCACTTAGGAAGGGACTAGTACACCTGCATGTTCTGTACATCGCGGATCTTAATATTTGTCTTTTGTTAATTGGTCACTTGTATTCCCTTTGGAGGAACACACCATGCAACACATCAGTTTTTGAATATTTGATCTTTGGCATGAATCATGGGCCATTAACCGCCTGCCGTCCAGTCTGTCTGGAAGATAATCCTGGATAACCAGGTTTTCCTTGATCTCATCGATAACAGCTGAGAGACTGTGAACACCTGGGACACCTGGCTGCCACAGCTGGCCGTTTGTCTGCCGTTGATTGAGCAATAGAAACTAAGGTCCTATTGAGGAAGGAACGTGGGACAGGACACAGGTGGCTTCTTAGACATCGCGTCCCTTTGAGGCTGCGGTACATTGGGGTGCAGAATGTTCTACAGATGCTTGGGTACGTAGCCAAGTAAGCACAGTTAAAGGGGTAAAGGCAAATTTTGTGGAGAGCGAAAAGGAAGCAATCGGTTCTCGCTGGGCATGAGAGTGGGGGTAGCTTTGTGGAAGAGGCCATGTCTGAACTGGTCCTTGAAAGGTGAATTAGGGTGGAGGCATGCGAGGCCACACTAGGTGAGGAACTAGCAGACATTTAACACGCTGAAACAGGCAAGTGTACGGAGCATTCAGGGGCTCATTGGAGTAATGGAATAAGATACAGGCCAAAAGCTGAGAGTCTGGTACAAGTCCTGGTTCCTGAGTAGCTATAACCACAACTTATTTGATGCCTCCCCATTCAGTCTCTAAAGCACACCTATGGACACCTACTTCGTGGCCCCACAGGAGTTAAATGAGTGGATATAAAGCTCCAGCCTCACGCTGGTACCTCGTGCGTAGATGTGCTCAAATAGCATTGTGGACATACCTCCTGGAATATGGCTAAGACAGGGTCCCGATCAGAGAATTCCACACTTGGTCTTCGCCAAAAGGCCGAGAAGTGATAGAGAGTTCTAAATTCTTTGCTAAGGATTTCACTCTTTAGGGAATTTTTTTAATTATTATTTTTTATTTTTTAAATAGGCTTCATCCCCAACATGGGCCTTGAACTCATGACCCTGAGATCGAGAGTTACATGCCCGACTGACTGAGCCAGCCAGGCACCCCTAGTCTAGGGAATTTTTTAATGTTTTCAGAAGGAACCCAAGACATCTGTTTATCTTTTAAAAACATAGTTTTATTTAGCCCAAGGCAGTCAGTTTTAATACTGCTTGGCCTCATTTGAAGCCTAACACAACTTCTGCACAAAAAATGAATGTGTTTTTCATGGGCATTGAAATTTTTTTCCTTGACTATGATGGTATTTATAATTTTGTAGAACGAAAGGGGAATTTTTATTTCTAATTGCTGTTTGGTGATAATACCCCTGGCTTACATTAGAAAAAATAAAATTGTATAAAGGAAATAAGTTCCATATTGCAGAAGGGAAAGAAACTAAGAAAGGTCAGTTTTTTCTATTTCAAAATTAAGTATATTATTTCTAAGCCCTGTCTGATGGCTAATTGCATTCTGATCTATTTATAACAAAACTGATACTGCAGATTATCAGTACATATGCAGTTGGTGTTTTTTTTGTTTTTTTTTTTTTTTTAATAATACCCTCAAAATTTAACCCTGACCCTCAGAGAATAACAACGATGAGGCTTCGGTTTGCTTTGGGAATGTACTTTGGGGCCCGAGTATCAAGTTCTGTTTCCTGGCTCAGTCTTATTAAGCAACTTTTTGAAGGATATGAGCCAAACTGTGACCTTCAGTGTGGCTTTCTCTGGGTGCCCTGGCAGTGCAGGACAGAAGTAGCTCTGCCAGTTTTTGAGCTGGGTTTGTCTGACCACATTCCCCCTCTTATGTATGGGAGTGAGAGCGTAGCCTTCACAGCCAGGCAGAATGATGTACCGTGGTTTCTATAGAGTAAGGGCTGCCTACCTCTTTCTCCTAAGGGGAAATAAGGCAGATGGGAAATAGAGTAACAATAATATTCCCCCCCCAAAAAAAAATTTAAAAAGGAATGCAAGGCTAATCACCAGGTCTAACAGTTACTCATTTGGTTCTGAGCTTCCTAGCACCCAAGGCACAAAGGGAAACATGATTGTTGTCTGATGGACACCCCTCTCGTGTTGACTATTATCTTCACTTTATGTATTTGTCTAAGAAGCTGTACTGTAGTAGACAAATTACTTTCCCTTGTAGGAACAATTACTTTTCCTGGGGAAGGTACCTTAATGAACAGAATGTGGATTGAAATGAACGTCTCTCGGGTTCATCGTCAAGCTGCTGTTTTTTTTTCAACGGGCATTAAGCCAAGTGAGATTTGCAAGGATTCTCTCAGGGCTAAGAGTCTGACTTCTGTTGCAGGTCAGTCCCCTCGTGTGAAGTTAGTTATTGTCATATGTGTCTGAGAGAGTGCTGAGAAGTCCTCCTTGGCCTCGTTTGGATAGGAGATGCCAAAAGACTGCAAGACAGTGCTGGCTCAGGGTTATCATTTGGAAACGTAGATTAAGCGCACGTTCTTCCCAAGAACCCCCACCCTCTGCCTTCTGGGGATGAGAGAGGCAGTGAGTAAAGGCCATTCATCTTGTTCACTGGCTAACGGCTTGCACACCCATCTTTCACTCCTCCTTCAGAGCTGCCTCTCCTCTCTTGGTTCCTGGCATGGTTCTCCTGGTGTATCATGTGAAATTTCCACCTCTCCTCCAGCTCTCAAGGCAAGCGCTCGATTCTCTTCCCAGGGCAGGTTTTAGGGATACACGCTGCCAGAAACTGGTGCAGAATAACTCCCGTGGGGGGAAGGGTTCCATCCTGCACCCCGGGAGTGGGCAGTTCAGTGCCCAGGGGTACTCACATCCCTCAGTTTCTTCTAAGTGTAGGAACTAAAAGCCACAGTAATGTTTATTCTGCATTTAGTCCTAAAATTGGGGTTTCCTGCCTCCCTTTCTTTAGATTGCAGAATCCCACGTGTCCCCACCAGAAGGAACTGTGAGCCCTTCCTTCCAGAAGGCTGTAGAGACTCTACTGTAGAGGGGAGAGGTAGGAGGTAGGGGCTCACTTCCTTTTCCCAAACTTGCCTGTCTTTGAGGTACGGATGATGCCCAGAGAACTCCTTTCTCCTGGAAATAGCCCCCTTTTGGTGTCGCTTGCCACGCCTGTACAGTCCCTACCACAGGGAACCGTGGCTGTCCTTTACCTGCTGTCGGTATTGGGCGTACCTTGCCCAGTTTTCATTCCCCTAGCCTTCTCCACCCAGCCTTCCCCCCACTTTCATTTAATTCTTCTGTAGATTAAATGACATCCAGTAAATCTTTACCAGGTCCGACTCATTTCGTAAGGGATGAGTTTGTATTAATCAAAAGTGTGAGTTAGAAGCTATTTTGAAGATACCTACATTTTCGAGTGCATGTAACTCAAAGTAGGTTACCATTGCTGCCTGGTAGAGGCTTAATGAGAAGCTAATTATTTCTAATTACAGTATCAAGTGTTTGTGAGTGCTTGAAGATGCTTGAAAAATTTGTTTTTGAGAGCCTTAAACACTTCGTCTAATCGCCTTCCGTCTGTTAATTCGCAGCGTCTGGATAAAGGGTTGGGCCAGTGAAGGGTCCTGTGCTCCTGCCCCTGCTCCCAACCATCGTTCATCCTGGAGCAATGAGAAAAATGTTGCCTGCAGGCCAGAGCTAGAACTTGTGATGCTGCCGAGTTTCTTTTGTCATTGATGCCAAGAGAAGAGGAGGCAGAGGAAAAATTAAAGCTCTGTGATAAAACCAGTGACTTAGTTCCTGTCCTGGACGCCATGAACTTTAGAGAAGTTCAGTCCTTTTCCTGATTAGGTCGTACTGACGCACGCTCCTTTCAAGCTCACGGCATACTCTTGTGAGACCTGAACTACAGAAGGGAGTGTTCTTTGTCTAAACTAATTAGAACAAATATTTTATGAAGACACTTGACCAGCAAAATATCCTTTGGGGCACTGTATGGAGGGCGTTAAGGGTTTTCGTGTGTCGCAGGTAGTGGGAGGCAAAGTGACATTCTGCTAAGCTCCAGGCCTTGACTATTCCATGTTGGAATCCACGTGAATGTGTTTACTGGGTCATGATTAGGGTGCTTGGCAGGCCTCCAGACTTACTTCTCCAGGGCTGGTTAGCTCATTTAGCGCGGAAACGAGGTGTTGAGTGCTAGGGCCCGGGGGCTGCTTGGGCTTCCCTGGGTTCCATGTTTCTTGAGTGACGTGATACTTTGTGAGCCCACGTCCGGTTACCACAGAGCTGCAGGAGGGAAGATGGCTTAGCAGTGTCGTCTGGATTCCTAGCAGCAAAGTGAGAGGCAAAGCTCACATGTTTTTGTTAGAGCATAAAAAAGGTATCCCCGTGCTGGCCAGCACCTTATTCTCTCAGCCGAATCACTCGGCCTAGGGATAGGCTTTTCTCCAGGCAGATTCCTGGCTCATCTGCTGAGTGCCTTTCCCCACATGCCCCCAGAACTGAACCCCTCAGTCGCTAGGGCCTCACATGTGGCTTGCCTCTCCTACACAGGTCTCTCAGCTCCCTTCTCTGGTTTTTGCCTTGTTTCTCTCATTCTCTTTCTTGTCTTAGTGACTGTCCGTGCTTGCATGTGATTGCGAGAAAAGCAGTGATTTCAAGTTTAGCCTGCAGGAGGAGAGTGCTGGCTAAAACAAACACAGAGTGTTCCCACAAGTCTGGGTCACCTGCAGAACCATGGAAGGGATGCCGCGGAATGGGTTCTCACACAGTTGGCCGAGCTTATCTTAGAACGTCTTTCATATTTCATACATCGGAGTTAAGCCCCAGCTAAGTTATTATCTATGGAGGACCTCAAGAAACATATATATTCTTATTTTTTTTGGAAGATTTAATTTATGTATTTAACAGAGAGAGCGAGCACGGGTAGGCAGAGGGGTAGGCAGAGGGAGAGGGAGAACCGGGCTTTTTGCTGAGCAGGGAGCCCAGTGCGGGGCTCGATCCTAGCATTCCGGGATCGTGACCTGAACCGAAGGCAGACCCACTGGGCCAACCAAGTGCCCCACATATATATATATATATATTCTTTATAAACCTTGCTTTTCTTATCAGATAGGATTAGCATGAAGAATGTATGAATACTAAAACTATGTAGCACAATGCGTGACTCATCTCCCAAGTACTCCGTCATTGGAGACAGTCAGCCTAGGTTTCAGTCCTTACTTGACCGTTCACTAGTGTGTGCACTTGGGAACTTCCCTGGGCCTAGTCTTCTCATTTGTAAATTGCTTCTCTGCCGTGTATGGCCCTTGAGATCTGCTAATCCCAGTGCAGTGAGCAGGGGAATCTGTAGGTGTCTCTGCTGCTGGGAGTCTAGGCCCCAGCAAATGATTCGCCGAGTCCCTGGCCCGGCCCTGGCCACTGGCAACATTGCAGAAGGTCGGGAGGCCCCCCACACAGCCAGGGGCCCTCGGCTCAATGTCAGCCATCTTGTTAGTATGCGCGAGAAAGGAACCTTTTCTTTTTTCCCTTTTTTCCTTTTTTTTTTTTTTTTTAAGCCACCGAGATTTCATCATTATTCCTACAACAAAGCCTCGCACATTCTGATTGGCATTGCCACATTAGCAGCCCTACCTCAGGACTTGAAGTTAGATTCTGCCTGAAGTGAGTGAGAGTCCAGAACGTCAGCCGTGTGGGCCCAGACACCCGGCCACAGGGACTTGTGGGTGCCTCAGGATACTTGTAGCTCCTCTCAGGGCCTCGGAAGCACCCTCATGCGTGCTGGGACATAGCTGTTAACCTGGGAACTGACAGCGGTTTGAAGGACCTGGCGCTTTCCTCATACGACCAAGCTCCAGCAGCTTTTGTTAACGCCAGAGGTTCCTTGTAACCTCAGCTGTTCTCCCTCCCTAGTTGTGACCTCTCTGTGCCTCTGCATGTTTGGGCCCCTCTGTGACTTTCAGAGCCTCAGTCTGTGCTCTCTAGGCGCCCCCCATCCTGGTTCTTCTCTTTCCCTTTCCCTGTTCTCTTGGGTGGGGTTTTGGATGGTGTACCTCTGCCTGGCCGGTCCTTCCCTCTTGTTCATTTTCCTCTGGAGCTTTTAGGGGTTAATTGTGAACCACGCTGTAGAGAGCCTCTTTGGAAACCTGCCCAGTGTGTTGGAGCCGCGCTGTAATGGACTGAGCTGGGCCTGGCTTCCGGTGGGCAAGGTGAGCTCACTTACATGTGCTGGAAGCTTGGATCGTTGCAGAGATGACTCACTGTCTGTTTTTGATGTTCGTCCAGGGCTTAGGCTTTTCTGTAGCCTTTGTTCCAGAACACTGAGGTGAAGGAGAAATGTTTCTGCTGCCGGAAGGAAAACATTTTTAGGGATGGCGTTTCACTGGGATGCTGGTGGTCTGCCTTTCACATAAACTTAAGAATAACCAAGTAATTACAAGAGTACTGAAAGGGGCTAGCAGTCATTTTTTTAAAAATAGCATCTATTCTGCTGAAATAATTTGTGTTCATTTTTTTTTCTGAGTTGGAAAATATGGAAACATCATAAAAAGAATGACTCTTCTTAACCCCACCGTGCACAGATAACCATTGTTTGGAGCTTGTTTTCCTTTCCATTTTTACATACAGGTACATTTCTTAAATGAAATCAGAATGACAACAATAGCAAACCTTTTTTGAAACCACTCTCTGTGCCAGGAACTCTTTAAGTACTTTCTGTGCATTATGCCATTTGTTCCTCACAACTCTTGGAAGAGGGATTATCTCTATTTGACAGAAGAGGAAACTAAGACACAGGTGAGGTCATTTTTCCAAAGTCACACAGCTCGTAAGAGTGACATCAAGACTGAAACCAAAAGTACTCTTATCTCCAGAGCTCAGGGTCTTGACTATTTCCTGATAATGTCTCACAGAAAAGATAGCTTGGATTAAATTTCATGGAATTTTGCCATGTTAGCTCTGAGGGGTCTGGCTTGATCTCTTTATAGATGAGGAGGTTGAGGACTACGAATGAGTTGATTTAGCTAAGAACACAAAACCAACTAATGTCAGTGCCCAGACTGGACCGTGCGTCCCCTGATGCGCGCAGTTCATGTGCAGATCAGCTCTGAACCTTTGTCCTCCCTGGGTCCCGCCCCGAAACAGCTGTGCCCAGTGAGCGCCCTCAGGGCTGGCTCCCGACCAAACGGAGGACGGAGGACGCCCACAGCTTTCTCCCCTGAGATGAAATTTCACTTTGAGTTTAGGGAACGAATGGGCATCTATCGAGTAGTGATGTGTACAGCTGGCTCTTAATTACCCTGCAGAGTGAGGGCTATAAAAGGCTGTAAAAAGGTGTGGCCCAGCAATAGTTTCAACCTTCCAACCTCGTCAAACATTTTAAACTGAGATTTGCTGACGAGCAGTAGGATTGATTGATTTGAGCTTTGAATGCTGTTGCTTTCCCCAGCCTGGACTCCCGAGGACATGCCAAGCATTGTTACAAGTTTAAAGTGAGCCAAAAGTCAGGCAGCTCTCTGTGTGCGAACATTCCTGAGTGTTCGAGGCTGTCCTGGCCCAGCTGACTCCAAGGGACGAGGCCGTTGCCTTGGGTCGCCAGCGCTGGAAGGCCCTCGGCTCTGGGGAGGAGGTTTGAAGGAGGAAGAGGCGGGGACGTACCGCTGCCTTTGGGAAGGTAAAGGAGAGAAACTTCTGTGTCTTCCAACATCGCGGACTTCTCAGTACCAAGCAGGTTTGGGTGGTTTTTCTTAAACTCACTCTATCTGATCTTTGAGCTCCAGAGGGTAAAAACAGGTCTTAGGCAAAAACAAAGTGCAGCAAAAAAGACAAGAAGAGTGAGTGATAATTAGTCAAAACTAAGGCGTGCTGCTAGAGGTGAAGCGCATGGTTATCCCCAGCGATGGGGGTTATGGATTTATGATTGAAGGGGGCATGGGGAGCTTGGGTTTTGCTTTATTGGGTTTTTTTTGTTTGTTTGTTTTTTAGAGAGGGAGGGAGGGAGAGTTAGGGAGAGGGAGAGAGAAAAATCTTAAGCAGGCTCCATGCCCAGCTCAGAGCCTGACTCAGGGCTTGATCTCACAACCCTGAGATCATAACCTGAGCTGAAACCAAGAGTCAGAGGCTCGACTGATGGAGCCACCCAGGCGCCCCTTTGTGTTCACTTGTTTGTTTTGTTTTACTGGATCCTGATTATGTGTTCTTGAATGTGTTCTTTTCTGTGTGAAAATTATACGTCAGTTAACGTTTAAAGGTCTTTGTTTGTATTTGTGTTACCTTGTTGCACACAGATCCTCAGAAAAATCTCCATTTAGTTGAACCCGTTTGAAGTGATTTAGAAATTACTACCCAGCTGTTGGGGAAACCGCTCTGCCTGAAATGATCAGATCCATATGGGCAGAAGGTCCAAGGTCATTTTCCTGATTCTGTTAAAATCTATCTTAAGTGATTTCAGTGTGACTTTCCTAGAATAAAGAAGGATGTCATTTGCGTTCAGCCAACATTATTGACAGCCTGCGGTGAATAGGGGCAGAGCTAATAGTACAGACCAGGTGGAGGTATGACACGTCTCTCCCCTGAAGGAGCCTGTACTCTGTAGGGGATAAAATCCACGGGTCAGGGACACAAGGACACGTCAGGTGGTTCCACAAAAGCATCACGGATGATCGCAGAAAGAATGGGCCACTTTCTGATGGACTGGGAACAGCTCATGGCAGTAGTAGGATTTTAAGTGGATATGTGAGATTTTGATAAGCAGGAGTGGATGGGTGGGAGGCGTCCTTTTTATGAGAAAATCCATAGATAATTCACATGCATTCTGGGAACTTTGGGTTGGATGGCTCATCAGGATGAATGGCATCCATTAGCTGTAAGGTGAGGCCTGAAAGGTAAACCAGGCCTTATAGTGGCCAGATTGTATTATTTAATTTGGGAGGCTTTGGGGAGCCAAAGAAAGTTTCTGAGAAGTTAGATGAGCATAGTCAGATCAGTGAATATCTCCAGTGAAATCAGATTTGTAGCCTCAGGATTGTACGGTTACCACAGATTGCCCTGTCTGCCCCAAATAATCATTTTCTAGATTCAGTGCATTCTGTGTTACTGTAATTTGAACTTACTCTGTGGCTAGCGAGCCACGGGTACCTGGTTCCCTTGAGCTCCCCATCGCCATCTTTCTAGGACTTGAACATGATGGTCATACACCTTCTTTATTCCCTACCCCCATCCTTCCATCTCGACCAGCTGATGTCACCATTTTTTTTTCATCCATTTTCCTAGTTTTACAAGTGATTTGGCATTTATTTCCTTCCAGCCTTTCCTGTGTGATGTTCTTCTGCCAGATAAAAAAAATTCATAGCAAAATTGTGTGTTGGAAGAGAGGGCCCAAGAAATAATGTTAACAAACTTTTGTGAGTTGTGTAGGAGGACTGACTCACCAACCTGGGACTGTGTCCCACTGTGCCATCGGGCTCCTTTCTCTAGGAAAAAGCACCGGGGAGGATTTTTCGTGGGACAAAGTGTTAATACTTCATTGTTGGAAATGAACGCATTCAAGTCTGGGTCACTTGGGCAGGGGAGAAAGTGTGTTAATATCTTATTAATATTTTGCTATTTCTGCCTGCTGTCCCCTAAAACACAAGATGACTTGTGCTGAATATTGTCTCCCATTTGGTCTCCATTGAGCCAGTGGAGTCAAGGCTCCTCTGTGTCAAGGCATCATTTTAATCAAAGGGTAGTTAACTTGACAGGTAAGCTGCATCAGCTGAGATGTTACTAGTCTTTGTTCAGAAATTGCATTAAGACCCTATAAAGGCTTCTCTTTAGTCCTTTGGGGACACCTTGGTAGGGTGTCCTGGTGTAGAATAAGAACCCAGTTAGCGTGACTTGGGTTCAGATCCTGCCTCTTGCCGTCTTAGTTCCTCCGTACATGGGTTTAACTTCATCTTTACCTGGCACCCAGACTACCTTTGCCTTTCCTTTCTGGAGCAGAAACTAGTTACCCTCCTCGCCACGATGCTCAGTGATCCTTTGTACTTCTTCCCAGATGGCCCCCAAGTGAGAAAGCCATTTCCCTTGGTATTACCACTTGTTCTTGTTTTTTAATCACGTCAGTCATGATTTGGGGTTGTTCATTTCCACCTCTAAATAACAGTCGTAGTACTCAGTAAAGTTAATCTTATCACATCTGTTAAATGATTCCGTTAAGAAGATAATTCCTTGTGTTGATGAAGGTACCTGCTGGAACTGTTTTCTCAGTCTTCTGTTACCTGAGCGGGTTCTGAATTGGATGCATCGCCCCCCATGCTGCAGTTCACATGGAGCGGGGCGTGGTAGACACCCCAGTTACCCAGGCATTTTGGGAAACTAGCACTGCTTGTTAACCTCGTGCCATTATGCATTTTCTACCCTGGCAACTGGCAGTTGTCATCTAATGAGACAAAACATCGGACACCCTGCGGGACTGGCCTCTCATAGTTAGTTAGTATACGTGGATGCAGGACAGGGTTGGTCTGTCCTCTCTTCCACTGGAGAGGATAGTAGGGAGTTTTTATCTTAGGAATACCTGTAGTTTGAAGATTTATTTATTTGAGAGAGAGAAAGAGCATGTGCACAAGTGGGGAGCGGGAGAGTCTCACAGAGGCTCCCCGCTGAGCTCAAAGCCTGTCACGGGGCTTGATCTCCCGACCCCGAAATCATGACCGAGCTGAAACCAAGAGTCTGACATTCAGCCGATGGAGGTCCCCAGGCACCCCCGAATACTTGGAGTTTGAAAATCTGGGACATGAAGTGTGTCTGTTGCATGTACACAGATTGTGTCACAAGAACTCTGCCTTTGATGTCAAACCTTAAAGTGCTTCTTCCCTGTCTCTCGTGCAGGTAGAACGTCATGACATGAATACCTTAAGCTTGCCCCTGAGCATTCGCCGAGGGGGGTCAGACACCAACCTCAACTTTGACGTACCAGATGGCATCCTGGACTTCCACAAGGTCAAGCTCAGTGCAGACAGCCTGAAACAAAAAATTCTGAAGGTGACGGAGCAGATAAAAATTGAGCAGACGTCCCGCGACGGCAACGTCGCGGAGTATCTGAAACTGGTCAGCAGCGCGGACAAGCAGCAGGCCGGCCGCATCAAACAGGTCTTCGAGAAGAAGAATCAGAAATCCGCTCACTCCATCGCCCAGCTCCAGAAGAAGTTAGAGCAGTATCACAGAAAGCTCAGGGAGCTCGAGCAGAACGGAGGCTCCAGAAGCGCCAAGGACATTTCCAAAGACAACCTCCACGCTCTGCGAGATGCCGCCGCCAAGTCTCGAACTGCCCCCCACAGCACAGAGTGCGCGAAGTCGGGCATGCCAGGCGTGTCCCTCACTCCGCCCGTGTTCGTCTTCAACAAGTCCAGAGAGTTCGCCAACCTGATCCGGAATAAGTTCGGCAGCGCCGACAACATCGCGCACTTGAAGAACTCCTTGGAGGAGTTTCGGCCCGAGGGCAGTCCCCGGGCCTACGGGGGCAGCGCCACCATCGTGAACAAACCCAAGTACGGCAGCGACGATGAGTGTTCGAGCGGCACGTCGGGCTCCGCCGACAGCAACGGGAACCAGTCCTTCGGGGCCGGCGGCGCCGGCGCGCTGGACAGCCAGGGCAAGCTGACCGTGATCCTGGAGGAGCTGAGGGAGATCAAGGACACGCAGGCTCAGCTGGCCGAGGACATTGAAGCGCTCAAAGTGCAGTTCAAGAGAGAGTACGGCTTTATTTCTCAGACCCTGCAAGAGGAGAGGTACAGGTACGTCCGCTTCTTCTCCCGCCTTCTTTCGAGAGCCTGACTTACCCTGACTTGCGGGATGGCCTCCGTGACAGGGATGTCCTGAGAGTTGTATTTTCCACGAGTGTGGATATGGATCCAAAACGTGGAAAATCAGCAGTTTCCCCCCCTGCTTCATGGTGCCAAACTTAATAACTTGTGACTTACTGTTCGACACTTTAGAGCAAGTTGTGTGAGTCTTTTCAAATACCGCTGTGTGGTCTGTGACGCGTGCACACCCTGCCCTGATTCAGGAGACTGTCATGAAGAGGTTTCGTTACACCGATTCACAGATCTCTGTTTTCTTTTCCTCTCTAATAACCGTCAAGGAAAAGAAGCCACTGCATTGCTCATCAAGGTCGATTTTCTCTGCTACCTTAATCTTAAAGTCTTTATGTGATGAGTATTTCTTTATATACTGTATTTTACTTTGGTTAAACTTTTCTCCTTAACTGAAGAGTTTTCAAAAGAAATCTTAAGAGTAGAATATAAATTCAAATCTTGTGAATTACCTTAGCTAATTTTAAAAGGTATTTTGTAGGCTGGCTTTTATGTGCTTATAACTTATTAATAAAAATATTAATAGAAGTGATTTTCCACCATTTCCCCAGTGAAAAGATTCCCCAAGGATTTTTTTTTTAAGACTTGATTTCTTTTTTAAGTTCTCTCTCCACCAGTGTGAGGCTTGAACCCACAACTCTGAAACTGACAGTCACACATTCTGCTGACAGAGCCAGACAAGGTGCCCCTGAAAGTTTTGATGGGTTTTGTTGTTGTTGTTGTTTTTGTTTTGGCCAAAATGAAGATTTAACTTGTAAAAATGTAGATTAAAAGAAATTCAATGCCCATTACATATTACAAGATTAAACTTTAAATTTTACTTACACATTTTATATTTCCTACATGGTTTTAAATCTATTAATTTAGAGATGTGGCTTTTTTCAGCTCTTACACTTTATGAAACAGTTTTTTAAAACTTGGTAGCATACATCTTTGGCTTTGGTTTCTTTGTCACATAACTATTTTTGAGTCACAGGTTTTCCAGAGAATATTTAATTCCAACTGAATAGTTTGGGATACAGAACTCTTTGGATCCAAATTTTATCCCAAATCACAAATATCCATTTACATAAATTTAGGACTGTTCTTGTTCTCCTTTGCCATCTCGTCATGTTTGTGGTGTTCAAGAGTTAGCCCCTGACTGTATTGCTTGCAGTAAGAGATCTTTAAAAGGCTTTTTCGCCAACATTGGATATCTTTGAAGTCCTATCTGAGAATAATCATTAAATCTGCATTTAATTTTTCTTCGGTCTTACTTTTTTTCCTGAGGTATAAGGGACATATAACCTCTCAATTTCCCTCCCTCCCTCCTGCTCTCTCTCACCTTTAATGATTCTGTCAGGTGACCTCTATAAGCATCTAACACAGATTTTGATAAGACCAGTCCCTCTTCCATGAGGAAAATGGGAGGTGGGAATGGGAATCTTTGTTCTTCTGTTACTTAGGATTTGGACTTTTGGAAAGGCCACCCGATGAGCCATTTATAATTTGCAATGAGCTTCCAAGTTTTTACTGGCACTTAAGTTCCCAGAACTGAAACATGTTTTCGTAATTAGCGGATGCATTGGGAAATGGTGGAGTTGGCTCTAGCGTAGAAGTAGGTTCTATCTTTGTGGGCTCTCTGGCGTGTGCGAGCCGTGCCTGTGAACCAGAAGGCTCTGTGCAGGCAGGAGACGGGGGAACCCTGGGGTGCCAGACAGCCTGGCCTCTTGAGCAGTCCTAGTGAACACGTCAGGTCTGTTCTGTCACCAACCACAGCCCGTGAAGGTGCTCGTCCAGTGTGGGTGGAAATGTCGCATTCGGTGTACGTGTCACCTCAGGAGTTGAGGCCAGAGAAGTTAAGACGGCAGAGACCAGTCCTTTCTAGAGCTGGACTTCAGGTTCTCCAAAAGCATGACGCTAGACGTATTCTTTTTTTTTTTTTTTTTTTTAAGATTCTACTTATTTATTTGACAGAGAGCATAGCATGGGGAGCGACAGGCAGAGGGAGAGGCAGGCTCACTGAGCAGGGAGCCCAAGGTGGGGCTTGATCCCAGGACCCTGAGATCGTGATTTGAGCCAAAAGCAGATGCTTAAGGACTGAACCACCAGGCGCACCTCGATATATTCTATCAGAAACATAGTCTTCCAGGGAATGAGAACAAGGAGACCTGTGAGGTGTCACACTCAGAATCAGCTCCTTTCTTTGCAAAGGTACGAGCGCCTGGAAGACCAGCTCCATGACCTAACTGACCTGCATCAGCACGAGACTGCCAACCTGAAGCAGGAGCTGGCCAGCATCGAGGAGAAGGTGGCCTACCAGGCCTATGAGCGCTCACGGGACATCCAGGTACGTTCCTCTCGTCATGACACACTCCTGCGGGCTCCTCCCAGCATCGAAGTCAGCTAACAAACCGTGAGTGCGTTACCCCTCAGCCCTAAAGCATTTCTGGCGTGTTGTTTCCTCCACAAAGAGCAAAATGTTTTTTCCACAAACATCCTCTACCTTAATAGCCCCATTAGCTTGTGTTACATGTGTCACTGAGTAAACAGGCTATTCTCTGTGTACCTTTTTGGGTTAACAAATATTTATTATCTACCCAAGCCCACCGCCTATAACCTCTTCTCCTCCCCCAACCCCACCACCAAAAGTGCTTCAACTTTCTAAACATGAGGCTGACCTTGCCTTCGAGACGCTCACTGAGCGGGGGAGGGGGGTAGTCAAGATTAGGTAAACCGCCAGACAGCTCAGGGAAACACGAGCAGGGGCCAGGTGACATGGCACAGATGGTGAAAGCCACGGGATTCCGACCCACAGCGGCCAACAGGCTAGGAACTGGTGGGGCGGCCGGTCATTCCATGACCAAGCGATGCATTTCAGTCTCAGGTCTGGCATTTCCCATTGTGTAACCCTGAGCAAGCCTTGAATCTGTTTACTCCTCTGCAGAATAATAGCTTTGACAGCTGTAAGAAGTTCAAGGACTTGAGTGCACCCCGTGTGCCACACGCTAGCAAAACACTCTCCATGCCTTTTTCCTCCCCATCCACTCCTTACAACAGCCCTTTAAAGCAATTCCAACCATTTTCCCCATTCCTCAGATGTAGAGACTAAGGCAGAAAGGTTAAGCGACTTGGACCAAGGTCTTGCAAACAGTCGGCGAGTAAGGAGTGTGCAAGAACATCCATGTGGGGGGACTCGCTGGGATGGTGGGATCCGGATGGTTGGAAGGAAGGGCTTACTGCGTCAGTATGCGCAGAGGCATGTTCCAGTATTAATGTGATGGTGTCACTGCAGTGAAACAGCCCTTGGCTTCTGGAATGCTTTTTTTTTTTTTTCTTTTTTCTACTTCCAGAGGGGCTCTTTTTTTCTCCCAGTTTTACTGAGATATAATTGACATATCACTTCACATTGAAGTGTACAACATAATGATCTGATATATATATTATATATATAGTGACAGGGATCACCACAGTTAGTCCGGTTAACGTCCATCACTCACAGAGTTAACTCATTTTTTTCTTGTGATGAGAACTTTCAAGACCTGCTCTCCTGGCTGCTGTCAGATATGTAAGACAGAATGGTTAACTTGTCACCATGCTGCACATTACGCCCTCAGGACTGACTTACCTTATAACTAGGAGTTTGTCCCTTCTGCCACTCTCACCCATTTCCCCTGCCCTTCCTCCCCATACCCCCCGCCCGGCTGTGGCAACCACCGGTCTGTTCCTGTGAGTTTGGTTTTGTCAGATGCCACATAGAAGCGAGCTCACAGAGCCTGCTTGTCTTCCTCGGTCTGACTCATCGCACTCACCATCCTGCCCTCAGGGCCCATCCGTGTTGTCACCTGACAGGATTGCCTTCTCTCTCCTGGCCTGGTAATACTCGGTTGTGTGTTGTGTGTGTGGGTATCCCATTTTCTTTATTCATCCGTTGACGGACTCTGGGGTTGTTTCCCTGTCTTGGCTATTGTGAGTAATGCTTTCGGTGAACACGGGGGTGGGGAGATCTCTTCTAGAAACTGATTCCATTTCCTTCGGGTATATATACTCACAAGTAGAATTGCTGAATCGTATAGCAGTTCTATTTTTAATTTTGAAAGGAACTTCCATACTGTTTTCCATAGTGACCGCCACAATTTACATTCCCATTGAAAAGGCAAAAAAGTATACTCTCCAAGTAGTGCTCAGCTGCATTTTTACAACTTTTCTTTGTAGGCCATGGTTATTTTTTCCAGCCCCACTCTAGGAGGGAGAAAACTGAAACATGAAGGGAGATTTTTTTTTTTTCCTCGCAGCGTGTGAGCTGGAGTCTCAGCCGCCCACGTTCTGTTCTACTCCGTGTCGTGGGCTGTGAGTCTGTGCCAGTCCCAGGCGACGACTTGGACAATTCTGGGAGCTGGAGTGCCCAACAGAGCTGATAGGGGACATTGGCCTCTGGGGACCGTGGTGGAGGAGACACTTGGGGGATTTTGCCCCTGCTCTGGGTTAGGACATTGTCCTCACGACTGACTGGTTTGAAGAATTTGACCCACTTAAACATTAAGTGTAGCAAGGTGAACAGTGCAGTCTGTTTTATTAGAACATTCTGTTTTTAGAACATGCCTGGGATGCCACTGGATTATATCTAAACATGTGGTTTTCTTATTTAGGGGATAGTTTGGGTTAATGTTGTTCTTCCTTTTTTAAGGGAACCCCCTTTAGGGATGCATAGGTAAGACAAAGGGACATCACAGGGGGAGCACCACAATTTAGAAGAGTTCATATGAACATTTTTTGGCTTTCGTCTCTAACTCAGAAGTGCAAGGAGGACATCTGTGTGAGCGACTGGACAGTCGTCTTTGTTAAGAGAGGGAGAATCCTTGCTCTACACTGTGTGATCCCGGACAAGCTGACTCCCTCTGCCTCAGTTTCCTCATCTATAAAATGGAAATAGCAATGAGCTTCCCCTCAAAAGGTTGTCAGGAGGACTAGATAGGATAATACACAGAAAGCCCTTAAGTCTTTGCCTGATGCGTAGTAGGCAGCCGGAAAATAATTACTATACTGGTGAGAAGCCGTGTTCCTCGGGGCTCTTGGCATTCGGGCCTGCTCAGCTCTGTCGTTAGTTCTCGGCTCTTTCGTTCTCACAGGCAGGGCTCCGTGGCAGGCCAGCTGGTGCAGCCAGGGTGACTGTTGCCCCAGGGACACCAAATTTCGAGAAATTGAGTTTTGCTTTTTATCACCCTTGACTTCCCAATTAAAAAAGGCCTAAGGATAATCTGGTCTGTCCTCCATCCTCATCCCCGTAAGTTAAATACTGGATCCAAGAAAGTACTAAAGATCATGGGGCCAAATAGCTCTGAGTGGGAGCTGTAACTAAAATTCCTCCCCATTCGCTAAATTTTCTTGTATTTTTTTTTTTTTTTATAAAAAATGGATAAAGTTTCCAAGGCCATTCAATTCTCGGATCAGTCCATTTATATATGTAATTCACGGACCCAGCTAAAGATAAATGAATTTGCTAAGGACGCTGACCTTCTGTCTTGGCTGTCCCCTTTTCCGTGGCGTGTCTCAAGTGGAGGACACGTTGGGCTGGGGCAGTTGTTTCCGGGGCAGGTGCCTGTCCTGGAGGCCAGCGCTGCTTCAAATGTAAACACCTTCTCTGTGCTGACTTGTGTAACGGAAGTCACGATAGTGCCAGAGAACCCTGATCTCTGGCGCAGAGAGCACGTCCCGCAGAAGAAAAGCGCATCCGTGTCACAGCTGTTAGGGTTGTTTAAAACCCGAGAAGACGGCTGTGTTGTAACGGAGCAAAGAGTTCTCGGGAAGTGAGTCGGATGGCAGGCCAGAGCGCTCGGCAGGGCTCCCTCTGCCGCTGCCAGGTTCTTCTCTCTCCGGCCTCCCAGCGCCCTTCCTGGCATGCAGCCCACCCCCAGGGGACAGCCACCCCATGCGGGGGCGTAGCAGCAGGGCCTGGTCCCCATCCTCCTGAGCTGTGGACTGTCGGTCGGGGGTGGGAGGGCTGGGGGAGACTTTAGCCTCTGCTGGGGCCAGACAGGACAGTGGAGGAGGTGGGAGCTGGCAGGGGAAGAGAAATCCAGGTGAAGAGGGGAGGGAGCGGGCAGGCAGTCATTTCAGGCACAGTCCAGAGGCCCCTAACGTGGTTCTTTTCTGAACTTGAAAAAGCCGGTATGGCCAGAGCATGGTGAGCTCGGCAGGGGGCTGGCGTTCTGTGAGGCAGGAGGGAGTGGGACGGAGACCGAAGTGAGAGAAACGGACCCCTGCAGATAGATGCTGGCTACTGTGTCAGTGGGGCTGAGTGACACATCAGAGGAGAGGCGGGTCTGGTTGGAGGAACTGGGTAGATCAGGTGCTGTTTTCTGAGGAAAGGAGCACCAGAAGGGGAACAGGTACAGGAGAAGGCGTGGGACGTGAAGCCACATTGGCAAAGGCTGCATCTGAGATGATTTTAAGAAGCTCAAATGGAGAAGGGCGTCTGGGTGGCTCAGTTGGTGAAGGGTCTGCCTTCGGCTCAGGTCACGATTCTGGGGTCCCGGGAACGAGCCCCACGTTGGGCTCCCCGGACAGCAGGGAGTCTGCTTCTCCCTTACCCTCTGCTCCTCCCCCCTGCTTGTGCTTGCTCTCTCTCATTCACTGTCCCAGATGGAGCTATCAAGGAGGTACGTAGATATGTGAGTCGATCTTAAGAACCAGAGAGGTACGTGGACTCAGCTGTGACTTCGTAATTGAAGTGTTGGAAAGAATGAGATCTAGGAGAACGTGTAGCCTTGGACGGTGTCCTGAGTAATAGGATTCAAAGAGCAGGTGAAAGCAGAGATGCCCCCCGTCATTCCTGTCCCCGTCCCTTCTCCCTTCATCCTCTGGAGTTTGCAAACGGCCGCACCCACGGTCTGAGCCGTGGAAATAAGGACTGGCGATCCGAGCTACCACCTGCTCTGTGGCCGAAGGTCGCCCACTGTCCCAAACCAGAACCCCACCACTCCTCTCCTTTGACCCCGAGGAGACCAACAGATGCTAGTATTTTATGTAATTTATTTCAGATACAAATAGACTCAAAATACTCAGCTGTAAAGCCCCCATTTGTGGTATTTTATGGTTATGTACACATGCTCATTCTGTCAAAAACAACAGCGTAAATGAGCCTGGGGATTCTCGTTTTACTTCTTTGCCACCGTCCTCATCACCGTCATCATCTTCACTGTCAGCTTGGCTGTTGGCTCCTGCCTTGGCCTCGAGCTGCCTGAGCTGGGGCCTTGGTGCCTGTTCGCGCACGCGCTCCCCCGCGGCCCCTGAGCCCAGCAGCGTCTGACCCCCGCTCTCCCTCTTGCCCGCAGGAGGCCCTGGAGTCCTGCCAGACGCGCATCTCCAAGCTGGAGCTGCACCAGCAGGAGCAGCAGGCTCTGCAGACGGACACCGTAAACGCCAAGGTCCTCCTGGGAAAGTGCATCAACGTGATCCTGGCCTTCATGACCGTCATCCTCGTGTGCGTGTCGACCATTGCCAAATTTGTCTCGCCCATGATGAAGAGCCGCTTCCACATCCTCGGCACCTTCTTCGCCGTGACTCTTCTCGCGATATTTTGTAAAAACTGGGACCATATCGTGTGTGCCATAGAAAGGATCATAATACCCAGATGAAGCCACCGGTGCCCATCTTCACGTTCACTCACGTTTCTGTGTTAAGGAAAACTCTGTGCTTAACCACCAAATCTGAAAGCGAACCGTTGTGCTGACTAGAGCCCACCAGCTGGGGCCGCGCCTTGTAAATATCTCCAGGCCTCCTCACGCCGTAGCCGCCGCCGGCTCAGCCCCTGTGCTTGGTGAACGTGGGCCTGTTGCCAAGCTCGCCCCACGTCGCTCACTGCCTTAATCAGACCAGATTTCCTGCCCACCTCACTAGCCCAACATGGTAAACCTCTGGTCCTTGAGCGTTTGGTGTGATTAATGACCCACAAGAAATGGGGTGTTAAGTCTCTGTCTCCCTTAAGTCTCTGTCAAAATTGAGCTTCATAGTCGCTGGTGGTGGTGTTTTCCCCAAGTCCCATAAGCAGCAAGGCTGTGGCAGGACTTGGGCAGGGGACAAAGCGTGGGCGTTGGCCACGGGGAACGCTTGTGGCCTACGGAAGTACAGTAGATCCTGTGTAATCCATTGTGTCGGTTCCCAGATGACACTGGATCCCAGGTGTTCCCCTTGTCTGCAGTGGTCCGTTGTGCAGGGCTCGCCCCAACGTGGAAATCTTACAGCACACCTGTCTGTCCGTGGAAGTCTAACTTAGGCGTTCTCTTGCACTTTAAATGGTAAGACAGGAAGATCCGAGAGTGGGGCTTTCTCCTCCTTACACCCAGGAGGCCGCACGCCCAATTCTATCTTAAGTAGAAGGCTCTCGAGTGCCTGGCCTTTAAGCACGTAGAAGTGCTTCCAAATACCACATCAGACTGCGGCTTGAGCGTGAGTGTAGGCTCCGGAGGTTTGCGCTGCGGTGAGTCTTGATTGTGATAACCCCCTGTGGGGGTGTGGTTCACTTTACTCATCGGCCTGGGGAGGGTTGTAAAACTTACCACACAGGTGAACACCAGTGATGCTCGTGTTGTGGGTTTTTTTCTCCCTCTTTAAGAAGGACGACAGAATTGTACCGTGTGAGGTGAAAGTGCACTGCGGTAGGGGCACTGGAAGCGGGAGGAAAACAGGGCATGTGGTCTCTGGGGGTGGCAGTCAGATGAAGACCAAGAAGGTCTTCTGAGGACCCCCGCTGAGACCAGCCGCTGTCTGATGAATTAGATCCAGTGTCTGCACCAAGGTTGTCCATGGTCTCTTAGGGGCTCACTGAGGTGCCACGGGAATGGAGTGGCCATGCTTCTTCCCCTGAGGTGAAAGCCTTCAGAAGTTAACATCTTCTGCCTGTTTGGGTGATGCTGCTTACTACTTTCAGCCCAGATGACACTCCCCTTTAAATCTTTTTCTCTCGGATGAGACTCCCCTTTGAATCTTTTTCTCTCAGTTGATACTTGCCTTTAAATCTTTTTCTCTCTGCACCTAACGAAGACGAAGATAGAAGGTTTTAGTATATGTGCTGCCGAAGCGAGCACCGAAGATAGAAGGTTTTAATGGAAACTGCTGTTCAGTCCCTCCTCCCACCATCCGCTCTGTTATCTGAAGGCGTAAAGATGTATGTTAGTGTACATTTTCTTCCAGAAAACATCGAATCGCCTGGATTTAAATTAAGTGCAATATTTTGCGAACAGCTGCTCTTAGGGAAACTCCTGAAAAAATGTGACAGTGTGCCGTGGTTTGAGAGAATGGAATAGTCGAGCATTTGGTACAAGTCCAGTGTGTGTGAGACTCAGACAACTCAAGCTTTCTTCTTCATCTTTTTTTAACTTTCCAGTTCAGTGGTTTTAGTAAATTCAGAAATTTATGCAACTCTCCCCACTATCTAATTCTGGACTCGAGCTTTTTCAAACAGTAGGCATCACTCGACATCTCCGGCTGTACAGATTGTGGACTCCGGGACGAAGGAGCTCCCAGCCCCACCCCCATCTCATGGCTGTGTCCCCTTCCACTGTCAGACCGTCCCTTGTTCTGCCAAGTTGGCTGTAAATACACTGTGAGCCATCGAATCCAGGGGACAAAAGAGTTCCAGATCCAGGGAAGAGAGGGAGAGAAAATGGTGTGCTTCCTTTTGCTTCTACGTTTTAATGGCCAGCATTCCCCATTGCCTGTGGGCCTCAGGCTTCATTTGGCCGAGGGCTGGCTGCCCCTTCCCTTGGATCAAGCTAGACGCTGGTGGGCACCCTTCATGTCTGTGAATCTTTCTGAGGCACTCTGGATATGCCAGGGCTTGCAGCGGACGTTGCTGCCGCTGTTTAGAGAGAGTGAGGGAGGCGGCTAACCCGCAGGCCGCCATGCTCTGCTCATCGCTGGCTTTGACGCTTCCCAGACCTTTCCAGATGCTTCCCTGACGCTTCCCAGACCAGTGGGGAGGAGGCAGCGTGTCTCCTCCCCACTGGGAGAAGCAGGGAAGAAAATGGAAAGCGGCACACTCCACCCCCTCCAGTCTGGAGCTGTGAACAGAAGCTGCTAGAAACTGGCTCTGTTCTGAAATGTTCTAGGGTCTAAATCATCCCACCTGATCATGACTTCTTTGCACAGAATTTATATTTCCAGTGATTCTCATTAGATGTCAGATAATCTTATTTTCACCTGGATATGTTCAACCTACATGGCATATTTATTTTTGAGTCTTGTTGAAAGTTCATGAAGCTTTTTAATAAGCTGATACACTCCAAGGAGACCTTTCTTTACTCGCTGCAGTTTGCCGTTCTCTTCTTAAAGAAATAAACCCTCCCGTTGTGTGTTTTCTTGCCTGCGTAAAGGGAGTAAATAAAATTTTATAAATTATTCAATTAAAAATTGTAATCCAGCTAGGACATATCCTGGAATCGGTCATTTACATTTAAGTCAACTAATCCTTTCCCCTGACCCTTCGTTGGTAGGAAACCTCTTGTACATACCTGAGGACAGACTCCGTCGTGAGGTGGGCAAACACCTGCTCCCTTAGCGAACTGGACATTGCATTCTAGCACAGGATTTTTTGGTGACCTACTGTTTTCATGATCACCAAGATAATGATAGTTTGCTGGGGACAAAACAGAAACCCAAAAATACTCTTCTGTGGGCTTTAAATTGGTTACTCCAGCTTAGGTTTTGAGTATGATGGAGCCAGAACAAAACATCCTACCCCCCCCCTCCCCGATTCAGACCGCAATGAAGCAGTAAATAAAAGTACTCCATTGCTGGTTTTGTGTGGAGAGTGGGATCAGTCCCAAGTTTCTGGCATGTACCATTAGTGGTTTTGCTTCTGTGATCATCGTGAGCTATTGATAGACAGATTCTCTGAAACTTCCCACCCCTCCCCCCCATAATGCAGTTACCCCATCAATCAATTAGCATCCATGGGACCTCAGCCCCTCTGCTTTGTCCCTCTTGTTTTCATGGAAATATTGCCCTGCTAGGTATGTTGATTGCCCTGCCATTTCTCCAGCATATCAGGTTTAATTATGGGATCGATAACAGTGACGGGAATTGGATTCCCTTGGGCACCTAATTATTTGTGTCCTTTGGGGTTGGATTTTAAATTCCAAATTGTTTTGCATCAAAGAGGAACATCTTTGTGTTGAATCTAAGCATAGATGCATTGGTTTGGAAAAGCATTTCAAGGTGCTTAATAATATGAAAACGTGTGATTCAACAACCTGTTTTGCATATTTCTATAATTTTGAGGAGTGAGCCGGGGAAGAGCGAGATGGCATTATTTCAAATTCAGAACTTTATCTGGAGAGAGGAATTTCAAAAAGTTTAGCCCATGTGTTAAGGAAGGAGTTGGTCTAAAAAGATTAATCACTGAAAGGAATGATATTGGTCTATTTACATCAAAAGTAGTTAAGAAGCTAAAAGGTACAGTTAACATGAGTTTGGTAACCCAAAAGATACAAAGCAGATCTAACCTATAATTTTCTAAAGTCAGTGCAATCCTTTGTTTATAAGAAGCTGAAAAGTAATGTACCTTGATTGTTCTAGGAATAGTTTATGTGTTACCATTTTAATTTATTTAAAGCGTGTCTCCTGTCTTTGTCCTAAGAGAATTGTTTCAACAAAATGTGCTCTGTGTTTAAGATATGTTTAGGCAGTAGTTAGCAGTTCCGAAAATGGAAACTAGAAATGTTTGTTGTGAGGTCTTTTGCAGAATTTCCATTTTGTGAGATACTGTGTAGTCCCACGTCAGCCTACAGTTGTAAATCCCATGTAGATCATCACCCTCTTCAAAGCAGGTGCCATTATTTTTTTAAATAAACATTTGATGTTAGCTTTGATGTTCAATAAAGAGTTCAATTTCTTAAATTTCTGTATTTGTCACGGTACATCTCAGTAACAAGTGTGTGCATGTGGGCACGTGTGTAATAAATCTTTTAATGGATTTTATTTTTTACAAGAGTTTTAGGTTCACAGCAAACTTGATCAGAAGGTACAGAGATTTCCAGGGCACCTGGGTGGCTCAGTTGGTTAAGTATCCCACCCTTGATTTTCTGCTCAGGTCATGATCTCAGGGTTGTGAGATGATCGAGTCCTGCATTGGGCTCTGTGCTCAGTGGGGAGTCTGCTCGAGATTCTCTCTCTCCCTCTGTCCCTTCCCCCTCCTCTGAAATAAGTAAATACATTTTTTTTTAAGAAGATATAGAAGGTGGGACACCTGGGTGGCTCAGTCAGTTAGGCATCTGCCTTCAGCTCGGGTCATAATCCCAGGGTCCTGGGATTAAGTCCCACATTGGGCTCCTTGCTCAGTGGGCACCCTGCTTCCGCCCACTGCCTGTCCCTCTGCTTGTGCTCGCTCTCTCTCTGACAAATAATCTTGAAAAAAAAAAAAAAAGATATAGAAGATACAGAGATTCCCCATTATCCCCTGTCCTTACACCTGTATAACCCCCCTACTATCAGTGCCCCCCTGCCCCGCCAAGGGTATGTTTGTTAAATAGTGGCCTGTAGCCTGCACTGCTGCATCACTGTCACCCAGAGTTCATGGTTTGTACAAGGGTTCGCTCTTGTACATTCCATGGGGTCGGACAAACATATAACAGCATGTGTCCGCCAGGCCGTTAGTATCACACACAACAGTTTCACTGTCCTTAAATTCTGTGTGCCACCTGCTCATCCCTACCCGCTCCACAATAGCCCCACCACCAAAAATTAATCAATTTTTAAACTAACTTCAAGTCTGTGTCATTGAAAGTTGTTGGTGTGGGATGTACGGCCCATTCCTTAATCCCCGCGTGGAAGGAAGGATGGTTTCCTCACAGTGCCCGGAATGGTAGGAAATGTGTCCCAGCATCGTGGAAACGGGGAGCATGGAAGGATGCTGAGGACAAGGCAGAAGCCTTCGCGGGCTGGAGTAAGGAAGAGGGCGCTGCTCGGACAGCTGTGTGCACAGCGGGTAGGGGAGGGCCGAGCAGACCCCTCCGGCTGAAGCAGTCTGCCTAGTGGGGTTTCTCGTTGTGGTGCGCTCATCTGGACCAGTCCTATGATGTGAGGACCATCATCCCCATTACCTGGATGAAACTGAAGCTCAGGCATGTGAACTTTCCCCGAGACCATCGTTAGCGAAAGGGAGTCAGGATTCTCATTGCTTTTGCTTTGGATCCTGCCTCGTTAGCTCTCTGCTTCCCGTTGGCTCCACGTCTGGAGCCGTTTTCTCCTGGTCATCCAGTTCCCATCCTCTACAAACAAAACAGAATGCTTACATGATGGAAAAACCCGGCACAGCTCAGCCCATCCCCTGCCCTAGAAAACAGAGCACATTTGAATCTTAGGAAGCCTTACAGGGCTCACCGCTCTTTCGCACAGCTGTTGCTATTTGATGTCTGAAGATGGAAAGACGGGACATGGGAGTGATTGCATTAATGTGTGTCCAGACCAGCTATTCCTAAATGTTGCTTTAGGGAAAACACCTTACCGAGTCTGTATTGCCTTAAAAAGGAGATTGAGAGAAAGTTTAATTAGTGGATTCTAGCTAATAATGAAAATAACATTGTGGAATAAAGCAGTATTTTCTAAGGTTGAGTAACGTGTAGACTCCCAACCCCAAATTTGGGATGCCTGGGGGTGCGCAGAGTCACAGCTTGATGAAGTTACTTAAAGCCTAATAACCTTTCATAAAAGCTTTTCTTTTCCGGAAGTCCTACTTGCAAACTTACTTTTCTTTTTCTTTTTATTATTTATTTTTTTAAGATTTTATTTATTTGGCAGAAATCACAAGTAGGCAGAGGCAGGCAGAGAGAGGAGGAAGCAGGCTCCCTGCTGAGCAGAGAGCCTGATGCAGGGCTCGATCCCGGGACCCTGGGATCATGACCTGAGCCAAAGGCAGAGGCTTTAACCCACTGAGCCACCCAGGCGCCCCTTTTTCTTTTTTTTTTTTTTGTTTTTGCAAAGTTACTTTTCTTTTTAAAGATTTTATTTATTTGAGAGAGAGGGGGCGATGCGGGGCTCCATTCCACCCCCCACCACCACCGAGATCACGACCCGAGTTGAATCCAAGAGTTGGACACTTAACCGGCTGAGCCACCCAAGCACTCCACAAAGTCACTTTCTCATAGGTATGGCTATGAGATGGAGAAATTTACAGGACAACATGGTGAGAGCAAACAGCAGCTCTCGGGGCTTTCACGGGCCGGGAGGACTGCTCACAGCTCATGTTCTTTGAGCATTTACCGTGTACTATGATGCTATGTGCCGAAGGCTTTGCATGTAACGTCATTTTTCCAACACCCAGTGAGTTAAGCACCATTACCCCTGCTTAACAGACGGAGAAACAGGTTCAGAGTGGCTATGACAACTAACCATCTCTTTGGCCCCATGCTCGTGTGACCTGAGAGCCTATCCAGGGAGCCACTATTCCGTGTTGTAATCAAAGGGATTGAGCAGTTGGCTCGCAGCTACTCACTAGCTCCCAGCTCCGCGAGCCGTGGGAGTCACTTGGACTCCTAGGACCCAGAAGTCTGCACGACGGCTGCCGACCGTGCATTTACACATTCGCCTCATTGGCACGCCGTGCGGAGGGCAGTAACCTGGGCTGACGGATCTGTGGCTTAAGAGAATGGAAAACTGCTAATTAAAGAAACTTCTACACCCCTCTGGCTTCCTGAGCTGCTTTTGGTGTAATACAGGCAGTTGGCACGGCTGAGTATTTATCAGCTTTTTTGCTTAGCTTTGAGACAGCGAGGCCCCTGGTAGCTTCCGCTCTGTGCTCCGTGACATCTGCTGCTGCCTTCGGTGACTACCTCTGCTACGGTTTTCCTTGCAGAGCCGGCCAGAATTTCTCTCCTGCCAGTCCTTGAGCTTAACTAAAACAGCTAACGGGAATGAGTGTCGGCCACGTTAACAGCTGTTTTGTTAGTGGTTGTTTGGCTCTGGCCCAGGCATTGGGAATTGGATTTCTCTCTTTCTTTTTTTTCCCCCCCCTGTTCTGCTTAAAAATAAGCTACTGAGTAGTAGAAAAAAGCAAAGTCATGCCTCGATCTGTACGAACAGTTAAGGGACTCCAGTTAGCAAAGAAACTCATGGACACCTGGATTCTTCTCTGATTCTTGGGCCGTCCATTTACAAGCAAGGACGCTGACTGACTGAACCCCAGGGGTGTTCCCTCCCCAAAGTGACTTTGACAACTATTCACTCATCAGACTTCCCCCGTGGTTTGAAGCCCAAACCCTCTAGCTGTGGGCAACAGAAGTATAACACAGACAGCCAAAATTGAGGTCTCGGGCGGGACAGGTACACCCCCTTACACAGCGGCTCAAGCCAGCAGCAGCCCAGACACAGGCCGGATTCCCTGAGCGGTGGCCTTCCCCAGACGGTGTGGTCAGAGTCGTTGCAAGGTGACTTCCCGCTGGGTGTCGGGTCTCCCCTTGTCAACAAGACACAATTACCGGAGAGACCGGAGGAACACTGTGTGCGGAGTTGGGATGAAGGAGCCCCATTCAGCTGCTCAAGTCTTTTTCCTAAAAGGAAGAGCTGGAAAGATGGAAGGAGGCTGCAGGCCGGTGGCTGGGTCTCCCGGAGAGCTGAGGAGTGGGCTGCAGGGACCCCGACAGGCCACCAGCAACAGGTCTTCTGTGTGTCCAGTTCGCGGAGCTGGTGCATGGGCTCCGGGAGCGAACTCGGCTGTGCGGGCTTCTGGCCACCCTGGGGGACATTTGGTTTTCTTGAGTGGCCCTGTCCTCCTGGGGACGGACTGGGCTGGCCAGCTGGCCAGAGCGTTTCAGCTCCTTGGAAGCTGTTTATGTTTGAGTGGAAATCAGCACATTTGTCTTTTCTTGTCAGGGATGTCCTCGGCAGGGTTGGGTTAGCAGGAATCGGTTACACGGGAGGAGTCACCTAATAAACTCTGAAGTTGTTTCTGAATGACTGCGCGACCGTGTGGGAAGCCCAGCTTGAAACAGCGGGTGGCTTCCCCCTTCCCTGCGATCTGATTAACCCAGGGAAATGTTCCACCTCTCACGATCTCCCTTTCCTCAGCGGTGAGGTGCTGAGAGGCCTGGAAGCATCAGGGAAGGTTCTTGCAAGTGGAGTTGTCATCATTTCCTGTGTTTCTTAAATAGCGGTCGTGTGTCAGGCTCCGTTCTAGGCACAGGCTTACCAAGAGTGTTCCTGTCCTTGTGGGGCTTATGTTCTGGCGGGACAAGATAGGTGATAGACAGAAATCTAATATCTGACGGGGGGAAAGGCTGTGCTCGGAGCACTTAACCTGAAATTAAAATTTACCTCTGTATTTTTAGAGCGGAAATGAACTTCCTGAGTGTGTGTGTGTTTTTTTTTCCTTCTCAGCTCAATTTCACAGACAGCCATGTGGGCATGACTGAATAGAGCCCCTTAAAAAGGAAATATGTCTAAGTCAGAGAGACTCAGCCCAGCAGCAGGCGCACTCAGAAGATCTGGGGTGGTTCTCTTTGGAAAGGGGGTGAGATGCTCCTGGTATTCCTGCTCATTTGGCTTGAAATGAATAACATGCAAATGAGCACCTGGGTCTGAGTCAGCAGTGAGTAACCCCCTCTGCTGGGTGCTGAGCTGGGAGCACACAGGGCCTCCCTGCGGGCTCCTCTGAATCCCCAAGAGCTACTGTCCCAACCCCCGCCCCACCCCGGACTCCAGCCCTCGCCCCTTCCCTCCTCCCCCCTGCCCCCCTCCCCCAGGCCACCCAGGCACAGCCCCGCCTCAGGCCACCTGCTCCCTGCACCTGAGCCCAGGCCTCTGCTGGAGTGATACCTGGGAACCCTGGGCCTCTTCAACCCTGGGGCCTGGGTGTGCCCTCAGGCAGCAAGTGCCAAGGACAACACTCACTCCCAGAGCTTCCTTCCCTACTAGCTCACCCTCCACAGAGGCTGGGAGCCCCATTCCTGGGGCTTAATCTCTCTCTGCGGCTCCCTCCTTCTCCCCTTCTTTGCTCACTCCCAACAGTGGTCCCTCCTCCTGCCTCCTCCTAGAGCTTGCCAGCCCCAAGCCACACTGCTGTTATCCCCAAGCCACTGAATCCTGCCCTTCCTCATCTCTCCTCTTCCCCTTTACCTCCTTGTCTCACCCCCCCTCTTCCAAGACATCTTCATCCACTGAAGCCTCGCATCAGCCCCCGGAACTCCCCTGGAACTCGCATCAGGGGTCACCAGGGACCCGTTTCCATCTCTGACCCCCAACCCACAGCCTGTATCTTCATTTAGTGCCTGTGCCTTTTGTCTTTGCGACACTCCCTTCGGTCTGGAGCCTCCTGCTCCCGTTGGGTCTCTCCAGGCCACTGTGCTTCTGGCTCTCCCCCCACCCCTTGACCACTCTGCTCTCTGTCCACTCACCTCCTTTCTACCGACCTTCATGGTTCAGCCACCAACCTTGGGACCAATAATCGCCATCTCAGGCAGTGAGTACCTGGCTCTTTTTCCAGCCACAGACCCATCTTTCCAAGATTCACCTACCCCTCGTTTCTACATTGATACCTGCAGGGCTCCTCAAAATATAAACCCCAAACCATTGTTTTGCCCTTGTGTCAACTCTGCTCTTCCTGTGCTGCTGTTAACAGCCCCACCCCCACACACTCCCCTACCTGGACTAGGACCCTTGGAGCCATCTGTCCTCACTAGCATCAGCCTTCCAAATAAACCCCCAAATCGCCCACCTCTCTCTACCCCACCTGCCAATACCATAGTTCGGGGCACCATTATTTCTCCCTAGGACAGCCATAATAGCCAGTTTTGCCTGCACCCAGTCCATCCCCCTTGTGCCTGGATCTTCTAGAATACAAATCAGAAGTTCTTGTTCCACTGCTGAAATCCTTCCGTGGTGCCCCACTGCCCACCACCAAGTCTGAATTTCCAGCCAACCCAGCTCCCAGCTTCATCCTGTCCTCCTGCCCCATGCCCCGCACGAGCCCTCGGAATCCAGTCTGCAGTGTCACTCCCAGTGCCTCCTTCTGCCTGGGGTCCCATGTCTCCTGATTATCAGTCTCCCGGATCCTCTCATAGTTTCCCTCCTCATGGTTTCTTGTGAGGGAATGCTCTGGTAGAAGACCTTTATCCGGATGCTTGGGAGGTGTCTGTGTTCTGTCTCTCTCCTGTGGTAAACGGTGAGTTTGTGGCCAAGCCACACCCCACCCTGAGGACCTCACCCAGTGCCAGGCGCAGGGGTGGTGGTCAAAGACACAATGAGTGTAGGGATGGACACTCTCTGGCGCTATCTTCCCTCCCCTCTATTCTGGGAGCTCTTGGGCTGGGACTCTAGCTCTTTCTTCTTTATCTGCCATTCCTAGACTGTTGTTCCATAGCCATTGTTGAACATGGACTGAGTTTACTCAAACTTTCTACCAGAAACTCTTGCCAATGTGAAGGGATAAGGATATCTCACTAGAACAGCGACATCTCTTTTTTTGGGGGGGGGGGATTTATTTATTGATCAGGGAGAGAGAGAGAGGGAGAGAGAGGAGGGGCAGAGGGAGGAGAGAGAGAATTTCAAACACACTCCCCGCTGAGCACAGAGCCTGATGCATGATGCCCGGAGCCTAGGACCCTGAGATCATGACCTGAGCCGAAAGCAAGAGTCTACCACCCAACTGGCTGCGCCACCCCGGTGCCCCGGAACAATGACACTCCTTAAAAGCTTTCCTTCAGCTTCACTTTCCCTGACACTGACCTTTACCTCACCCTGTCCCAGAAGAAAGTCTAGGACCATAAAGCAGGTCTCATAAAACCTTGCTGGGGTCAGAAGTTGCTCCTGGCTAAAAAGAAAGCACACCTCGGAGCCAGGCCTAGGCTTTTCACTTTTATCTAAATGGCCAGCCACATTTCTAGACTTAAAACAAGGAAATGTGAACTTTTTTTTTTAAAAAAAGATTTTATTTATTTATTTATTTATTTGTCAGAGAGAGAGAGAAAGAAAGAGAGAGCGCACAGGCAGGCAGAGGTGGAGAGAGAAGCAGGCTCCCCGCTGAGCAAGGAGTCCGATGCGGGACTTGATCCCAGACGCTGGGATCATGACCTGAGCCGAAGGCAGCGGCTTAACCCACTGAGCCACCCAGGCATCCCAGAAATGTGAACTTTTAACTGATAAAGAAAAACCGTTCCTGTTCTTAGACCTTGTCATCTACCCGGCTCAGGGTGTGGGGGCTTTCGGGTTATGTGCCTTCAGCTACCGCACCCCGCTCCACCCCGCCATGGCCCTGGGAGAAGCAGCTGCCCTTCAGTGTGAAGGGACCGAGCACAGCTCCGACGGTGTAGAACTGGGACCCAAACCCTCCGCTGTCTGCCTCCAACCCCTCAGGCCACCAGAAGAGCACGAGGCTATCTGTGTCCTGAGTTGGGGATCCTGAAATAGGAGAATCTCTGGGATTTCAGTGACTTCTGAGGACCGTGGGACAGAATGTTGGAAATTTTGAATTTCTGATAGTTCAGAGTTTTCTAGGATTTTTGGAAGCCTTCAGAAGTGGGTGTCTAGGTGCTATAGCAGGGCCCAGCCTCCAGCTGCAGTCATCTGGCCCTCCCAAGACTGGCCCACCTCTCTAGAACTTTGGAACCGCAGGGTCTTGCCAGCCACTGTTTTCCCACCAGGAGGTCCAGGTCTGTCTCCAGGTCCCAGAACTACATGTTTACACATGTGGCATGTTCAGAGGCTATCAGTGTGTTAATATGTAGTATATAATCACATATATTACATATTTAGGGATATTTAATTCAAATGTGTAAATAGAAACACTTTCTATGTTTTAGAAATAGAAAACACTATTTTTGTGCTTTTTTTTTGATGAGAGAATTTTTTTTTTTAAGTTAATTTATTTATTTGAGAGAGAGAAAGCACAAGCAAGGGAAGGAGCAGAGGGAGAAGCCACCTCCCTGCTGAGCAGGGAGCCCAACACAGGACTTGATCCCAGGACCCCAGGATTATGACCTGAGCTGAAGGCAGATTCTTAACTGACTGAGCCACCCAGGCACCCCAAATTTACTGTTTTTTTTTTTTAATATTTTTAAATTATGAAAGGATCACAGAGAAAAGTTGGATATTTACTACAGAGAATTATATTTTTCCTAAACCTCTTGAGAATAAGTTGCCTACCTGATGTCCAGTCACCTACAATACTTTAGTGTGTAATTCCTGAAGATAAAGACATTCTCCTCAATACAAACCCTATAACCATCAACAATCAGGACATTAGATGCATATATTACTGACATCCAACTCTCAGATCTCAGTCAAGTTCAACAACGTCTTTCATAGCCAAAACGTCCCATTCAGAATTATGAGTTGCATTGGGTTGTCACTTTTGTCCTCTTCCTATCCTTGATTTTTGTGATCTTGGCACTTTAGAAGATGACAGGCCAATTTCTTTGGCCAATGTCCCTTCTGGTGGGTTTGATTCCATTCAGGTTATCTGTCTTTGGCAGGAACATCACAGAAATGGTGCTGTATCATTGTATCCTCTCACATGGGCTACAATTTTGGTTTGTCCCATTACTGATGATTTCACTTTGACCCCTGGATTAAGGTGGCATCTGCTAGGCTTCTTCATGGCAGAGATGGTTTCCTCCCTAGTAATTAATAATTATTTGTGGGAAGGTACTATGTTCCTCCTAGTTAGTATCAAACTTTCAATTTATTCACTTCTTATATCAGTATGAAATCATACTTCCTCTTTGAATCTAAGGGTTAAAACCCATGATTATTAGTCTTCATCACAATGGCCCATTGTCCCCTGTTCGCGGTGAGAACTCACTCAAGCTGTCTTTTGTGTCCTTCTGACAGTCCTTTTGACCCACCTTGCTTTTCGCTCCAGGCTCATTTTGTGCTTTCCCTTCCTAGCGCTGGAAAGGGCCATTTTCTGCACGGAATCCGACTTTCGTAGAGTGGAAAATAAGAATGTAAAAGCCAAGATTTTGGTGCTAGTTTGGCTCTTTGCTACTGAGGTATTGCCCCTCCCAGGCCCCCTCATTGTCGGGGGCAAGGAACCCATGTGGTGCTTGTATATGGATCGAGGCATGGTATGTAATATAAAATATGATATATGTTCACGCCTCTACATCTGGTGGACTGAATGTTGGTGTTTATATGTTGAAGCCCCTACCCTCCAGTGTGCTGGTGTTTGGAGATGGGGCCTTTGGGAGGCAATTAGGGTTAGATGAGACCATAGAGAGAAGCCTTCCGGATGGGATTAGTGGCCTTATATATACCAGACATGAGAGATCTGTCTGTCCACACCTGGGTATGCTGAGGAAAAGCCAGGTGAGCTGAGAAGGTGGCTGTCCACACCCCAGGAAGGGCGCCCTCACCAGGAGTCAGGTCTGCCACAGCTTGCCCTTGGATTCACAGCCTCTGGAACTGAGAAGTAAACACCCGCTGATTAAGCCACCTCATCTGTGATGCTTTATTTTAGGATCCCAAGCTAAGGCTACATCTCTGTTTGCTTAAACACAAATTCATATAGATACACACTTAGTTCTAAGCTTGTTTCTGCCTCTGTCTGTGTTTTGAAAACCATGAGCACACACCCACATCTCTGATCCCCATAACTCCTGTGAACTCATTCTCCTCTTCTTTTTCCTGTTTGCAAAGTCCCTTCTCCCACAGTGAGACACTGGCTTCCATTGCTTCTCCTATACTCGCCCGCTTGCCCACCCCCTGCGTGTCCCTGATTTCTGTCTCTGCTCCCCACACCTCCCCCACGGGTGGTTTTGGGTGCTGACGCTCCTCGCCAAGCCGCCTCACCCTCCCACCCCCTGCACTCAGAGCACCCTGGCTGGGTGGCCCCCACTGCAGGGATGATCTCTCCCTTCCCGGGCAGGCTTTGAAATACAAGGAAGCTGTCTTCACCCGTCTGGGCTCTTGTGTCCTCCACCAGTCTACCCCCAGCTGTGTCCTCTCCCTCTGCTTGGGCTCTACTGCCCCACGCAGGGCCATCCACCCCTCCCTCCCAGGATCCCCATCCTGCTCTGGTCTTCTGCCTCTCATGGCTTTAGGACTCAGTTGTTCAGTTCCTGAATGGGGCTGGGGGGGGCAGTTTTATCGTGTATGTGTGTGTGGGTGTTTATTTTAGTAGTACATAATGATTTGGAGATACAGAAGAAACAAAGAAAAAGATTTTTTTTTTTTTAAGATTTTTTATTTATTTATTTGACAGAGAGAGATCACAAGTAGGCAGAGAGGCAGGCAGAGAGAGAGAGAGAGAGAGAGAGAGGAGGAAGCAGGCTCCCTGCCGAGCCGAGAGCCCGATGTGGGGCTCGATCCCAAGACCCTGGAATTATGACCTGAGCTGAAGGCAGAGGCTTTAACCCACTGAGCCACCCAGGCGCCCCAGAAAAAAGATTTTTTTAAATGCCCCTTAATTCTTCCACCAAGGGGAAAAAAAAGTTATTATCCTTTTCCCTCCAAAAATGTCAACTTAAAAAAAAAAAAGAACCCAAATCCACTGACCTTTTAGTTGAAAAAGGAACACTTGTGTAACACCTGGGTGACTCAGTCGGTGAAGCATCTGCCTTTGGCTCAGTTCATGATTCTGGGGTCCTGGGATCGAGTCCCATATCTGGCTCATTGCTCAGTGAGGAGCCTGCTTCTCCCTCTGCCTCTGCCTGCTGCTCTCCCTGCTTGTGCTCTCTTGCTCTATCTCTCTGACAAATAAAAAAGTAAAATCTGAAAAAAAAAAAAAAGAAAAGGAAGGAAGGAAGGAGGAAAGGAAGGAAGGAAGGAAGAAAAAGAAAAGAAAAAGGAATACTTGTATACAGTTGAGAACTTGGGAGGTGAGAGTCCCCTCCCCCATACATCCTCCCCACTCCCCGCCCCCGGCGGGGCAGGTGTCCACCCTGCTACTTTCTTTGCAGATAGAATGCACCTGTGTTACACTTGCCACCAAACTGGACTTTGACCTTTTTTTTTTTTTTCTTTTACGTATTTCCTGTTAGTCTTTTTCCTCTGCCTGTATGTAATTTAACAAAATGTGAACTTCGTCCTAGGTCACTGTGTTTAGATACTTCTGAAGTATTGTTTTATTTTTTTTTTTATTTTTTTTTTTTTAAAGATTTTATTTATTTATTTGACAGAGAGATCACAAGCAGGCAGAGAGGCAGGCAGAGAGAGAGGAGGAAGCAGGCTCCCCGCTGAGCAGAGAGCCGGATGCGGGGCTCGATCCCAGGACTCCGAGATCATGACCTGAGCCGAAGGCAGCGGCTCAACCCACTGAGCCACCCAGGCGCCCCTGAAGTATTGTTTTAAATGGCAGTGGAATTTCCCATCCTATACATGTTTTGTTTGTTTCATCTCTTGTCGGACGCTGACCGTTTTTCCCTCGTACAAGCTACCAGCTTCGACTTGACTGTGTCAGGAGCGTCACACAGCCACTCGGCCTAGCGAAGTTGCTGGGAGGCTTTCCGGGCGGCCAGGTGATAGACGTGAGCTAAGACAATAGGGGTTTATTTTTCTCACTAAGAAGCATTTCAGAGGTGGGTGGTTAAACCCCAGTTTTGAGCAGGACACCAGAATACAGAAGGTCACACTGCAGAGCCAGGCTGTCATGGGCAGGTCTTCCAAAGAGGGTGACAGAGGACCTCTCCAGAAGCTCTTGAGCCACTCCCAGGATGGAGAACACAGAAGGATTGAGAGGGGAGAGACAGAGCTTCCTCAAACAGTTTTTCCTTCAGATTTTTTCTGTGGTGGCTAGGGTAGGGGTTCTACCATTTTTGCCTTAAAGCAGGTCTCAAAGAGAGTTTTGACTGATAAGTGAGAAAGCAAAAGAGGAGGCCTGTGGCTGGCAGAGAGATGGGCTTGTGTTGGGGTCAGCCACAGGGTGCCCAGGGCTTCCCCTCGGTCTGCCATAGGCCCCACAGGAGGCAGATTGGCATGGGCTAACTCAGACTGGGTGAGGTGGTGGGTGGGGGGAGTCACAGTGAAGGAAGCTAGAGGGGGGCACAGCCTTGGGGCCGAGGAGAGAGACCCCAGCACTGATGCCTCTCCTCAGGTCAAGGGGACCCTCAAAGAAGAACCCTCAGATATGGGAATATTCTAGGACTATTCCGCCCTCAGAGGCACCTGCAAGAAAGTCAGCTTTCACATCTGCCTTGACCAGAAAGCCTCAACCTACTTATGGCAGGACCTGTTCAAGAAAGACCCTCCCATTCCCTCAGGGATCAAATGCACCTGTGAAGGCTCATAGAGGCGAGTCGGGTGCACAGAGGAGAAATAAGAGGTAGTAAAAGAGAGAAGCCAGTGATGTACTACTTTCCATCTCAGGCTTTGGGCCTGACACAGGGCTGGTGGTGGAGGGGAGACTTGATACAAAATCAGGTTCAGGTTTTGTTTTTTTTTTAATATTTAAATTAATCTTGGACCATGTGAATTCCAGAATTGTGACTGCATTTGTTGAGAGTGACTTCAGACTGTCTGTCACCTAAGGGTCTGCCATAGTTTTCATCTAGGAATATGGAGATGTGATCTCCTCTGAGTAGTTTCCAGGGATGTTGAGAAACAACTATAAAGTCCATTTTTATCCCATCTCATGCACAGTACATTCAACATACAATTTATAAACAGAGTAATAGTGGCTTGAGCAACAGGGACTTATTTTCCTCACTTAAAAAGAAGTGGGGAGGTAGGTGGCTGCAAGGTTAGTTCATCAGCTCAGTAAAGACCAAGGATCGAGCTCGTGTCATCCTTCTGTTCTGTGAACCTCAGTGTATTAATGATGTATCCCCTCCCGGTCACAAGATAGCTGCCCCAGCTCCAGCCATCACATCCTCACGGAAAACCACAATAGGAGCTGTAGGCTCTCCTTAATCCTTGCCTTTTACTGAGGGGGGGGGGAATCTCTTCTATAAGACCCTCAACAAGACCAACCTTACAATCCCTGGGCCAGAATGGCTCATGTGACCACACCTCTCAGGTTTCCCGAAGAAATATGTTCTACTATCTCATTTCCTAAGACATCTCAAACCATTATAAAGTAGAATCAGTGCCTCCCCCCCATCAGTGCCTCCCTCCCCCAAAGAGTGAATTTTTTGTTGTTGTTGCTGAGTAGTGTGTTTAAGAGATAATGTACCCATCTCTTGATATGAACCTTCACACGGTCCCTTATTTGTCTCTTTCACTTAAAAACTGCTTTTAAGTTTTAAGATAAAGCAGCATTTTGAGTAATTTCATACAGGGTGTTATAAAATGGTCACATGAAACATCTTGTGGGTCAGAATGGTCACATGGAACTGGCCTCCCTCCAATGTGCCTTTGAGGTAAAGACGTGCAGAGGCAGGAATGTGTGGAGTCGGTTAAGGCTGTAGCAAGTTGTCCCCTTTGGCCAAGTGCACAGGCCCTGAGCCTGGAGAGTGGGTGGGGTCGAGGGGGGGGGTCTGTCTGCACTCAGAGAATAGGTGATCTGAGGGTAGGCCGGGAGTAAACTATACGGAAAGCAGGGCTTGGGAAAGATAGAACCCTACTTTCCCAAGTTGGGGGCATTCTTGGGCTCCATCTCATTTAGCCTCTCTGTCCTCAGTGTACCTCCTACTTGACTTCTCCCAGGTCACCCATGGGACACCCAAAATGTGGCTGTCCCCGTGTCACACAGGGACCGTGTCCATCTCCTGCACAAGGTCTGAAGTCCAGGTTGGGGTGTAGGAGCGGTGATCTCGTCAGGAGCAGGGCTGAGACTTGTCTTGAATCTCTCGATGTTTCTGGAGGCTGCTGTTGGTTGCTCAGGGGACGCATCAAGCAGAATCCCTACTGCACCACAGACTGAGGAGATGCAAAGCTGACATCCAGCTCAGGGAGAGAATAGAAGAAGCAGAGGCCACTGGGGACAATGCAGAACTCTGAGCCCCTTTGGAAGCACGCCTGCTCATACTCAGAAATGTGGATTGATTTGAGCGCGTGTAGATAAAGATGGTGGGCTGTCCCGGCATCTTTACCGATGGACGAGACTGGGAAGAGAGAGTGAGGCCTCCATCACACAGTACAGAATCTCTGGGGCCAGCAGACCCCTAAGTCCTAATCATGAGACTGGTCCCCCCAAAGACAATGGTCCCTGTCCCCACACTTCACCACTCCTCAAACGGCTCCGGCCACGTAGCTGTTCTGGCCACAGTATTTTCCAGGCTTTCTGAGACACCACTCATTGTGGCTGGTTAGTTATTGCTGAAGAAACTGTTTCGAGTCCCAGTGTTGGAGAAATGCCCTTGAGCAAACGGAGAGAAATACACTTAATAAATGTTCAGTTATTAAACGTTGTGCAGTTAATAACTGTTGGCCACTGGAGAAGTATCATATTTGTTCACATCATTTCTTCTATTGTTTATCTTCCTCTTAGAGAAGGGTGCTTGGGGGTTGGGTATTTCCCCCATCAGACCTGCCCGAGCGAGAACTGCATGTGTGTGTAGGCTGGGCGCGATCTCGTCCCAGCTCAGCCATTTCCGTGTCTGGGGAACCAGTGGGTTCCCTGGGCACAGCTGTCCTCATAGCTGAGCTTGCAGCAGCCTCTAGGGGTTGCCATGGGCTACTGAGTGCTTGGGACTGGTGTCTCAGATGGATTTGAAGCAAGAATTGTCAATCAGTGTCTCTTCCTGGTCTCCCCAGGGGGCAAAGACGATCCCATGGCTGGACCATAGGACCACCTCTGCTCACTGATGGGGCCTGGACCTGGTTAGCAAAGGTGTAAAGGAAGGAAATAGGCAGAACCCATGGACAGTCAGCTCGCTAAGATCCACCTGGGAATTACTCCAAATGCACGTGCACGTGCCACCCCCCTCCCAGCACGCATGCACATATACATAGACATGCACACACATACACGCATATGCACACACAGGCACACATATGTATGCGCACACACAGCAACCTACTCTGAATGGGGCCCACATTCAAGGGTCACCCCTCTCATCGAGGTCCCTCAGGCTTCCCCAGTTCTCCCCAACCCCCCCCCACCCCGGGATGCCAACCTCCCCATTCTCCAAACACAGGCAGGCGAGGCTCCAGAGAGCTGAGCGGAGGGGCGTTGAGCTGTTCCCTGAGCGTCATTCCTGGGCTCCAGTTTTTGTTTTTTTTTTTTTAAGATTTTATTTATTTATTTGACAGAGAGAGATGACAAGTAGGCAGAGAGGTAGGCAGAGAGAGAGGAGGAAGCAGGTTCCCTGCTGAGCAGAGAGCTTGATGTGGGGCTCCATCCCAGGACCCTGGGATCATGACCTGAGCTGAAGGCAGAGGCTTTAACCCACTGAGCCACCCAGGCGCCCCCTGGGCTCCAGTTTTTATGATTTGTATGATTCATCTCAGAGTCAAATCCGGTCCTGTCCCTCCGTGCTTAGGGGCCTTCAGGGCTGTCCCCCGCCCACTGGGATGGCAGTGAGGCTCCTCAGTGTGACTTCCGAGATCCATTTTCCCGACCCACCTACCTGCTGGGCCTCTAGTCTCCTGACACCATTTCCACGTCTGAGTTGCAGGGATGCCCTCTCCTCTCCTGAGCCTCCGCAGTGCAGCCCCCTTTGCTCACAGCTCCATGTGCTGCACAACTTTATCATAATTAGGGGTGTGTGTGTGTTTGTGTGTGTGTGTGTGTGTGTGTGTGTGTGTTGTCAAATATTTGGCAGGACACCTGTGATTTGCCCACTGCAGAGTCCTGAGCACCTGCTCTAGTAGATATGAAAGGAGTTTTGTGTTTTATTAAAGATTTTATTTATTTACTTGACAGAGGGAGAGAGAGACGGAGTACATAAGCAGGGGTGGGGGCAGCAGGCAGAGGGAGAAGTAGACTCGCCACTGAGCAGGGAGCCTGACGCAGGGCTCCATCCCAGGACGACGAGATCATGACCTAAGAAGGCAGACGCTTAATAGACTGAGCCACCCATGTGCCCCCAAAAGGTGTTTACGATACAGCTCCTGCTTCCATAGAATTTCACCTCCTTGTTGGGTAAATAAGATATGAACACACGAAACAACTAGAAAAACTTAAGTGTTAAACCAGGGATTGCAAACTGGTAGCCCATGGGCTCAACCTAGTCCTTAAATGTGTCTTATTTGGCAGTAAAAATTGTAGCCACCAAAGTCTCCCCCACCCTTTTTTTATTCTAGTGAAATATACATACCATAAAATTTACTATCTTAACCATTTTTAAGTGTGCACTTGAGTGCTATTAAGTACATTCGTAATGTGCAGCCATCACAGAACTTTTCTGGTCTTGCATAACTCTGTGTCCCACTAAACACTAACTCCCCGTCCTTACCTCCCTGCCCCAGCCCCTGGCAACCACCATTCTACTCTATGATTCTGACTACTCTAGGGATCTCATATAAATTGAATCCTGTTGTAGTTGTTTTCTTGTGAAATAAAATAATAAGCCGGGCTCATTTCACTCAGTGTATTGTCTTCCAGGTTCATGCATGTTGTATTCATCCAAATGGATGTGTTCATCCATTTCCTTCCTCTGGAAGGCTGAAGAATATTCCATTGTATGTATATACCACATTTTGCTTCTCCATTCATCTGTCAGAGGACACTGGGTTGCTTCCACCTTTTGGTTATGAACATGGGTGTACAGATATGTCTTTGAGACTCTGCTCTGCTCTCAATTTTGAGTATATACCCAGAAGTGGAATTGTGGGATTATATGGCTATCTTATTTTTAATATTTTTAAATGTATAAATGGTTTTATTTTTTTAATTTATCTTTTATTACATTATGTTAGTTACCATAAAATATATCATTAATTTTTGATGCAATGTTCCAAAATTCATTGTTTATGCACCACACAGAGTGTTCCATGCAATATGTGCCCTCCTTAATACCCACCACCAGGCTCAACTATCCTCCCACCCCCCTCCCCTCTAAAATTCTCAGTTTGTTTCTCAGAGTCCACAGTCTCTCATGGTTTGTCTCCCCCTCCGATTTCCCCCAACTCACTTCTCTCCATCTCCCCATGTCCTCCATGTTATTCCTTATGCTCCACGAGTAAGTGAAACCATATGATAATTGACTTTCTCTTCTTGACTTATTTCACTCAGGATAATCTCCTCCAGTCCCATCCATGTTGATGCAAAAGCTGGGTTTTCATCCTTTCTGACGGAGACATAATACTCCATTATATAAATGGACCATATCTTCTTTATCCATTCGTCTATTGAAGGGCATCTTGGCTCTTTCCACAGTTTGGCAATTGTGGACATTGCTGCTATGAATTTTTGAGGAAGCTCCATGCTCTTTTCCTTAGTGGCTGCACCATTTTACATTCCCACCAACAGTGCACCAGAGTCCGGAATTCTCCACATCTCTGTCAATACCTTTGTGTTTTGGTAGTATCCATCCTAATGGGTGTGAAGCAGCTAGCACAGTTTTTAAAATTTTTGAATAAGCTGTCAATATTTAAAAAAAAAAACAGATTTCCTGTGTTTTGTTTTGTTTTGTTTTGTTTGAATGGAGATTTCTAGCTTCTTTTGAAAAATTGGAAAATTCTAGCAGCCCTGGTGACAACTTGTTGGAGCCGAGCAGTGCCTACCCCTGTGCCTGGCTTGCCTCGGCCCCTCCCCACGTGCCTTTGCACCTGGAGGATGGGGGCAGGGCCCTTGCTCCCCTCCTTCTGCGGCTTTGACCCATAGCACTGCCAGGGAGGGAGAAGAGTGTTTCTTATACCCGTCCTCGGTGGGAGGTGAGGAAATGGAAGGCAGATGGGATGACTGGGAGCAAGCTGCTTTTTGTGACCGTGTAGATCACATAAGTGCGATTTATGCGCATGCAAACACCGCGTTTCTTATACTTGGCCCCTTTACTTCCTGGCCCCTGTAGGTGTTAGGGTTTGTGATCCTTGTATTAAACTGGGGTGACTCTCAGCCACCAGGTTTTCTGAGACAACGGCTGCACTGTGATCTGGGCTCACCAAAGGCAGTTTGTGAAGGGGGTAGAACGTCACCACCCTGGGGGATGGTATATCTGTTTGCTGCCATAACAAATACCCAGATTGGGCGACTTCAGCAACAGAGATGTTGTCTCCCACTGTTCTGGAGGCTGGAAGTCAGAGAAAAGGTGTCTGCAGGGCTGGTTCCTTCAGAAGCCTCTCTCCTTGGCTTGGAGACGGCTGTCTTCCATGTCCGTCTTCATATCACCTTCCCTTCCTACGTGTCTGTGTCCTAATCTCCTCTCATTGTAAGGACACTGGTCTGGCACGAGGGGCCATCCCATGACCTCATTTTACTTTCATCCTGTCTCCCAGTACAATCCAAATACTTCATATACAGCTTTCTGAGGGACTGAGGGTTTGACGTTCAACTCATGCATTTAGGGGACACAATTCAGCCCATAGCAGGTGGGTAGGACTAACGGGGAGCAGGGAAAAGGCCCCGTGGGCTTGCATTTCATCATCTGCTCAGGAACTCTATTAGTTTCCTTCTGCTGCTTTGATTTTTATTTATTTATTTATTTTTTAATTTATTTGACAGACAGAGATCACAAGTAGGCAGAGAGGCAGGCAGAGAGAGGAGGAAGCAGGCTCCCCGCAGAGCAGAGAGCCCGATGCGGGGCTCGATCCCAGGATCCTGGGATCATGCCCTGAGCCGAAGGCAGAGGATTTAAACCAATGCGCCACCCAGGCGCCTTCTGCTGCTTTAACAAATTGCCACAAACGTGCTAGCTTAAGTGATATGCATTCATTTTCTTACAGTTCTGGAAATCGTAAGACCCCATGTTGGGGGGCGCCTGGGTGGCTCAGTGGGTTAAGCCTCTGCCTTCAGCTCAGGTCATGATCTCGGGGTCCTGGGATTGAGCCCCGCATCATTGGGCTCTCTGCTCGGTGGGGAGCCTGCTTCTCCCTCTCTCTGCCTGCTGCTCTACCTACTTGTGATCTCTCTCTCTCTGTCAAATAAATAAATAAAATCTTAAAAAAAAAAAAAAAAAGACCCCTTGTTGGCAGCGCTGCAGTCTTCCTGCAGGCCATTGGGAAGAATCTGTTCCCTGGCTTTTTTCCAGGTCATGGCGGCTACCAGCATCCCTTGGCTCAGGGCCCCATTCCTCTGATCTCTGCCTACAGCAGCACATCCCCTCCTCTTCCTCTGACTCTCCCACCTCTTTCTTATAAAGACCTCCGGGGCACCTGGGTGGCTCAGCTGGTTGGGCCTCTGCCTTTGGCTCGGGTCATAATCCTGGGGTCCTGCTCAGCGGAAAGCCTGCTTCTCCTTCTCCCTCCCCCACCGCTTGTGCTCTCTCTCCCTCTCTCAAATAAATAAATGAAATCTTAAAAAAAAAAAAAAAAAGACCTGATTCTATTGGGCCCACCTGAATAACCCAGGATAATCTCCCCATTTCAAGATCTTTTGCTTTATCTTGTTCACGAAGCCCCTTTGCCATGTAGGGTAACACATTCTCGGTTCCAAGAATTAGGGCTTGGACATCTTCGGGAGACTGTTGTTCTCTTTACCACAGCCCCCACTCCCTTCTTCCCTACTCCAACCTTGAATGTCTAGTGGGGAGCTACCCCTCACGGTCCTGGAGTGGCCACGTGATCCAAGCTGGCTGAGTCTGAGTCCCTTGAGGGTTTCCCTCGAGTGGCCGTGCTCTGGGGTTGCTGGAGATGAACGGTCCTCTAAGGGCGAGGCGTGAGTCTGCGCTGGTGGAGACGGAGACCGAGCTGTGGAGAGAGTCCTGGGAGCATGTAGTGCCTGGTTCTGGTAGTTCCCAAAGCCCGAAGTTTAGGAATCAGTGTATCCTTCGTTCGGTCGGTTTCAGTTGGATTACTGTCCCTGGAAATCAAAACCGTCTTGACATGTACACAAGTTATTTTGCATGATGGCCAGACAGTGGGGGGTGGGGGGTCCAGCAGGGGTGGAAATGCCTCTCTCTGGAAGCTAATGTGGTGTAAGCTATAAGGTCTCTCATTCAGGGGAGACCCTGCACAGCCCTGGCTGGGACCCCAGTTCATATGTTCCTGCACCATTTTTAGGAGATACGTTAGCTGCAGTGAGGAGGACCTCGTCAGTTTCCATCTCCGCTTCCCCTCTAGGAAATCCTCCCTCCCCCTAGCTTGGCCGTGACCATGGGCATTTTTGAAAACCAACGAAGAGGAAGTTGAGATGAGAATACATTTACTGTGTGTTAAGTGCGATATGTTTCTGTGGCCTCCAGTTGTTTTGTTAAGTTTGCCTGTTGGCCGGGTGTAGGGACGGTTTTTAGGGATACTCCCACGGCACTGACTCCCCCGCCTGGTGACAACAAGGAGCAGGGCTGGTGGTGGCATTGTGATCTCAGGGTGTACCATTGGCAATTGCCACCAGAAATATGTGGGGTGGGGAGGAGAAACGAGTTGGAAACATACAGAGTCAAATGTTAGTCCTTTGAAAAACTCTTCAAATCATCAGATGTGTAGAATCATAAAATGAGGGATTGAATTCTTGACTTCTGGCCAAAATTTAAATTCTCCTCTATCAAGAATATACCACATAAAGCTACATAAACGCACTATACATGCTTTGCTTTTTTAATGGAAATTGTGGAAGAATGGAATTTTTCAGGATTCCTGTGGATTTAATCTTGCAAGATTAAAAAAAGAGCCACATTCTAACGTATTGGACCTGGTCTTAGCAAGACATCACCAATAAAGCACTTTTCTAAATGATTAGCCATGCTGGAAAAAAGCCAAAAGTCTCTCTCTATGCTTTCTACCGATCATGGTATCTCACACTTACTGTCATTGTCATACAAAGAGACAAAGAGTCTGTAGCCAAAAGGGAGGGGGAAACGTGTTTGTTTGTTTGTTAGATTTTATTTTATTTATTTGACAGAGAGAGAGATAGAGAGACAGCGAGAGAGGGACACAAGCAGGGGGAGTGGGAGAGGGAGAAGCAGGCTTCCCGCTGAGCAGGGAGCCCAACGTAGAGCTCAATTCCAGGACCATGGGATCATGAGCTAAGCCTAAGCAGACACTTAACTGACTGAGCCACCCGGGCACCCCAGGAAAAAGTATTTAAGAAGCATGTCAGACAACCAGCACAAACTAATATGTAATTCTTCTGTATTTGGTGTTTTTGTGGGTTTTCCAGCTTTTAAAACATTATGGTTTTTGTTATGTTCTCCGCCTATGTATTTTCATATTTAATTTTGGACTGGTAATTTTGTATTCATCTTCTTTAAAAGAGGAACATCACTCAGGCCCCAGTCAACCTGGGTGAGCCCCCACGCATGGGGAGATGGAATGACCAGCCTGCTGAGGGCGGAGGCTGCGAATGAGGGAGAGAGGGGGAGGCCGGGAACTCCGATGGTGGAGGCCGTGGAATGCCAGGCACGGGGAGAGCGGGCCCACTGAGGTGACAATAGGTGTATGGGTGTGCCTTGTGTGGTGTGTCAGGGAGAGTGACGTGGCGGGTGTGGGGGATCCTTTTCTCTGGGAACAGATGCTCTCCAGCTGCTTCAACCTTCCGCACCTGTAACGACTGGAGAGATGATTAAAGACCAGAGCAGGTGGTACATTCTGGAATCCTGAAAAAGAGTCAAAAAAATGTCACTTTCTGAAACAGATTTATAAATGCTAACATCAAACAGATGAGGGTTACCACAGTTTGGGTACTTTCCAAAATCTCAAGATTCTTCAAGGTATAGAGTTCTCAGTTCTTCAAGAGTTGAGAATCCTAAACTCCATCCGGGAAGCACCAATTTCAATGTAATTAATAAAAGACGCAGCTTTCAAGAATACTGCTAAACACAGAATGACATCTAGTCAAGGATTTAAAAGGTAAACTAGAAGGGAGAGCTCTCACTCTCACACACACACACCTATGAATGCAGTAGGCCACAAGTACTCTGTAAGACAGAGAACCATGGCTTTATCCGAAGGCACATGGCATCTGGGGGAAATATTTGTGTCCTCTACCACAGCCAACGTAAATTTTTCTAATACGTCAGTGTTCCTATTGATTGATTTTTTTTCAAAAACCAGCCGTCTAACAGAAAAATGGGCAGTTCATAAGAAAGGAAATACAGATGCCTCTCAGATAATTGGAGAAATAGTGACCCTACTCAAGAAGAAAATGCAAAATAAGATTACACTGCAGTATTTCTTATTCAACTATCCAACTGGCACAGATCAAAGAAAGTTCGGTGAAGGTGTGGGGAAACAAAGTCCCTCGTGAATTGTTGGCAGGAGTGTGGATAGAGTTTCTGTCCAGAGCACTTTGGAAACATCTATCCACATTACAGGTACACATGCCCTTTGACTCAGCAATTTGACTCCTAAAGATTTATCCTATAGATGTGATCATATATGCACAATGTATCATCTATACAAGATTATTTGCAACATTCTGCAACAACAAAAGATGAGGGACAGCCTGTGTATCCATCTGACCAAACACAGAAATTCCTGCACTGATGGGCAGGAGTGAATTCCATACGCTGGAACATTGCTCAGCCATAGGAAAAAAGGAGGAAGCTTTATTTGAGCTGATGAGAAATGATCTTCAAGATATACAAAGGGAGAAAACCAAGATGTAGAAGAAACGTGCAGTACTCTACTATTACTTTTTTGGAAAGGACAGTTGGGAGGAATACAGCTCTGTATGTGTGTTTGTTTGAATAAACATAAACTATCCTTAAAGATACACCAGAAGCTCCTACATCAGCTCCTCCAGAGAGAAGCTCCAGGTGCCTGGGGCGTGCGGATGGAAGCCTTGTGCCTTCCTGGACCAGAACGGAAGCACAGGAATTGTGACTGACTCCGCAAATGTGGGTTGAGGGCTGGAAGTGGCCGTGCTCTGGAAGGAAGGAAGGGAGGGAGGAAAGAGGGAAAGAAAACTCAGGGACTTTGAAGAATGTTAAAAATGGCACGTGGGGAGAGCAAGTGGGGGTGGCCGATCTGTTATTTCAGGCAGGGTAGGGTGAGAGAAGCTCTCGTGTCCGGATAACCGGGGTAGGGGCATCAAGGGGACACATGCCAAGGCCTGGCATGGGGAGTTTTGAGGAACAGTAAGGAGGCCAGTGTGACATAAGCAGAGCAGCGGTGGGGGGAAGGGGGGGCGGAGGGACAGCAACAGGTAGTTGAAATGTGTCCCTCCTTCAGGAGCAGCACAGCCCACCTGGCCTGCCGGGGGTGCTGCCCGACATTCAGGGATCCCCAAGGAAGACAGTTCCTCTTCCAGGCTTCAGACATTCAATCAGGACAGCTCTCAGACTGTGGGAGTAAGTGCCTTGGTGGTACAGTCCACATTCTGGGGCGATGTCGATCTTTTCAATGCTGGGAATGACTTTTTTTTTTTTTTTTCCTGAAATAGATCAAGGCAGCCCTTTGACCAGTCCAGTTCCACATCCCAAACCTAGTATTTTGCCCTCACAGCACCAAAGCAGCCCTCTGTCATCCTCGGAGTCCTGTGTGCCTTAGAAGGAAACAGATGCAAACACCTAGTACAATGCCGGCCGGCCGTGGGCCCGTGCATGGTGTGCAGACACGACAGCCATCTGCGCTTCTGAAAGATGACCAGAGCCCTGTGAGACCACGGTGTCCCCAGTGGGAACATTTTCCCTGTAGGACACGTGCTGTGTAAACTCTCTGGTCACACTGGGTCCTTGCTCTTTAAGACAACAAATCCCCAGAGGACGAGGCTTACATCTCGCCTAATTGGACAGTTGGCTGTATCCGGAGAGAAGTGTTTGCAGAGCACGCTGGAAGGCAGCCCGGGGACCCACATGTTTGCTCAGCATCCACACGGCAAACAGAGAGAGCCTTCCCTGAATGCAGGGGTCAGGAAGGGATTTTCCTCAAATCTGAGCAAGCCTCTGGGGTGATGGCTTATTCAAAAGGCCATAGTATAGGGAAGGGTGTTCTGGAATATTGGTGCCAGGCCTTCCTCCCATCTGAGATGGACACAAAGAATCTTTTCTCATTTTGCTTTCTTGCTGCAGAGTCCACCCTGAATTACTGAGGGGGGTCCCGGGCCTTTTCCAAGGTCCAGGTGTCTGGAATCAGAGCCCAAAAGCCGGCTGTGGGGAGCGGGGAGTGGGAGGAGGGGGGTGGCCCACTGGCTGTGTGGAAAACGAAGACCCAGGGCTTTTATGCTCATGATTAGTGATGAGGAGCTAGTTGCCTGGCAACGGCAGCCCCTTCCTCCTCTATCCGTACCCCTCAGGCTATGTGTAATGTTTGGTGACATTTTTCTTTTCATAGCAGAGACAGGGAGTCACCCCCTTAATTAGCTGAAGATGCCCCCCCAACTGGCTTATTGATCAGACTCCTGTTTAGAAATTATTCCCCCAAAGCACTTAATTATTAATTGCACATTAATAATTGCTGTACCCGGATAACTCTACAGATAGCTGTTCATGTAAGTGAAGAGCTTAGACTAAGACCTGACACATGAAAATGCTGTAAAAAAAATTAGCTGCTCAAATAATTAACATTGTCTCTTTCTTCTAGGAGGTTCGAGTAGTGAAACCTATACAGGGCAGATTTTGCTGTTTTCAAAGAGCTTTGCTATTTTCTCTCAGACTCTCAGAATGCCACAGTCAGAAGGGCCCTTAGAGAAACCCTACCCCTTCCCATCCCCTGGCCCAGCTGCCTCCTTTTGCAGCTGGGGAAACCAAGGCCCAATGAGGTGAAATGACTTTGCCAAGGTCACACAATTCACGATGCCACAGAGACTGAATCCAGACCTCCTGGTCCTCAGCCTCTGTCCACTGCTCCTCTGGCCTTCCCAATCCAGTGCTACAGAGAATATTGCCAGGAGTCCGTCAGGAATGACCATGTGTGGTCACCACCCTCCTTCCCTGGCCTTCCTTCAGGGACTCTGCCCCTGCAGCAAGTTCCTGGACCCTGCCATGTGTCGGGAGGAGGCTAGAGTAGGCTCAGGGGGGCACCTCAGTTTCGCTCAACCTTCGCAAGTAAAGGATGCAACTGCCAGAGCAAGGTCACTGTTTCCATTTACAAGATGGGAAGCTCAAGGCCAAGGAAGGTGAATTTCTAGTCTGAGAGTAGGACTTGAAAGCCACATCCCTCTTCCCACACAGTCCAGGAGAGATCACCCACCCCCTTTGCTTTCTCACATGGAGGTTTATCCTAACCAATCTGCTGAGAAACACTTTTTAACACATAATAAGATGGATGTGCTAAATTAATTTCAAATACACGAGCCAGAAGCAACATCTGAGCCTTTGGGTCGGTTATCTACACAGAACAGACTGATGGGGGTTAGGGGCTGGAGAAGACGGGGTGTGGGGATGACAGGCCTTCTCTGCTCCTGTCCTAGGAGGAAAAAAAAATGACAAAGGAGACTCTGAGGCGCAGGTGCCCGAGTGTGGGAGTGAACACTAGGGGGCGCGGTTAGTCCAGGAATGGGAGCACCAACGCACTTCTTTGGTTTTCAGGGAGGTTTTGAAAGAGCATGCTTGTAGCGCGAAGGGTCATTGCCTTTAGTACAGCCTTAGTCAATAGGTTTCTAATTGGGCTATTAATCTGGAAATAAGTGTAAAATAAGAAACCCAGAGGGTGGGTTGAGCGTGGATGCAGTGTGAATAATGAACACCCCAGGAATGATTTTTTTAAAGGGTCAATAGTCCCATAATCTTTGTTCTTCTTTAATGTGAATTGACTCCTGACCACGACTTGGCAATTTGTCATAAAGCAGTAGGTCTAAGTATTAAGAAACACGAAATAAGATTTTAAGAGTTTCTGGTACATGGTCTCTGCAAGTAGAAAACATAAACGGTAATTGTTTTTTTTTGGCAAAAGTAATGTGTTTGTACCAATCCATAGCTACTCCTCCTCGCACCTGCTTCCCACCCTGTCTCACCATGGAGCAGGTGGTAAGAAGAGGTGAGAAGAAGGTCACCACAGAGGTGGAAGGACCTCAACAACACACCAGGTCCCCTGTGAGGGAGTTAACCCCGGGAATACCACTCAACCCTCTGAAAGGCGGTGACCTTTGGACCTATGTGAGTTTAGCCATGACCTAAGCATACTTGCTTATTTAGAGCAACAATAACTACTATATAACTATAATTAATAATACCATATTGCATATTTGAATGTTGCCAATAGAGAAATCTTTAAAGTCCTCATCAGGAGGGGCACCTGGGTGGCTCAGTTGTTAAGCGTCTGCCTTCAGCTCTGGTCATGATCCCAGGGTCCTGGGATCAAGCCCCACATCTGGCTCCCCGCTTGGTGGGAAGCCTGCTTTCCCTCTCCCACTCCCCCTGCTTGTTCTTGCTCTCGCTGTTTCTCTCTCTGTCAAATAAATAAATAAAATAAAAAAAGTCCTCACCAGGAGGTTTAAATCATAACTATGTATGGTGACCGATGTTACTGTGGTGGATGTTTGGCAGTATATACAAATATCTAATTACTATGTTGTACACCTGAAACTGATGCTATGTTACATGTCAATTATGCCTCAATACAAAAACAAAAGCCAAAATGAAACAGCTGCCATCAGTGAGAACTCATTAGGTGTCAGGCCCTGGGTTTTGCTTATGTGGTCTCGTTTAAGCAATATAAACCTATAAGACAGATACTGTTATTATTCTTCTGATTTTACAGGTGAGGAGACTGAAACCAAGTAAACTAAGTTGCCCAAGATTGCCCGGCTAGACAGTAGTAGTTCATCCAGGACTCAGATGAGACCTGACAGCAAAGCCCAGGTTCTCAGTTCTGATCCTTCTGGAAGTCTGACCAATCCTATCCTGATGGAAAAATCTTGGGTCCTATACTCTGACACTAAATCCTTTTTTTTTTTTTTTTCAATTTAAAATTATTTATTTGGGGCACCTGGGTGGCTTAGTAGTTAAGCATCTGCCTTCGGATCAGGTCATGACCTCAGGGTCCTGGGATCAAGCCCTGAGTCTGGCTCCCTGTTCAGCGGGAGGCCTAGTTCTCCCTCCCGCTGCCTATGTTCTCTCTCTCACTGTCTCTCTCTCTCTCTGTCAAATAGATAAATAAAATCTTTAAAAAAACAAATAAAATTATTCATTAATTTGAGAGAGCAAGTGAGCAAATGGGAGAGTGTGCAAGCCGGGGAAGAAACAGGTAGACAGACAGGCTTACTGTGCTCTGAGGTTTGGGGAACTTGTTCCCAGGACCCTGAGATCATGACCTGAGCAGAAACCAAGAGTCAGTTAACCAGCTGAGCCACCCAGGCAACCCCCCTCTCCTTTTTAAGACTATTTATTTATTTATTTGAGAGAGAGACAGAGAGCAATGACACTACATTCTAATCTGAGCATGGTGCCGATTTGGTGGGTGGTCTTAGGAAAGGGACTCTGCCTCTCTGTCAAATCTTAAGATCTTATAGTGAGTTACTTTATAATGCAAGTTGTCAAAATAAATGTACTATAGAGACATTTAGGGCATCAAGAGCCCAGATAAATGTACAGAGACTGGGGTTACCCCCAGCTCTGGGATCTGCGGGAACCTGGCTCCGGCGTCTAGCGGATAGAAATGTAACAGGATGGTGTGAGGCAAATGGGGTCATCCTCTCAAGCTCTGGGCTTCAGAATAAGGATGGATCCTTCTGCTCACAAGCCCTAGAGTCAGGGGCCGTAGACATGCAGGAAGATGGCCACCCACTGGGCAGAGCCGTGCTCATTGGAGTAGAGCTGCACAAGGCTGTCCGCTGGGGGCAAGCTGGGAGAGGAAGCCACGTTTCTCAAGAGACCACCGGAAGCTGCTCGGCACTGAGGGGGGCACTTGGTGAGCCATGCGGACCCGCAGTTCTGCCACAGATCACAAAAGGCCATATTCAGCTTTCCCCAGAAGCCAGGGGATAAGCAGGAAGGAGAGGAGTGGCAGAGAGGAGGCCATGACCTCACTCCCCTCCCCACCCCCAACTCTCCTAAAGCCTGCAGCCTCTCCTGCGCTGGAGGCAAAGAGGAAAGCTTTGAATCAAATAGAAGACTGTAATTTTAAATTGGACAGAGCTGAATCTTAATAACTGGGGAGAAACCATTTTGACAACTAAAATGATGAAAAGTTGTAGAACCAGACTGGGAGACACACACACACACACACACACACACACACACACACACACACAGCTAATGGGGGCTGCTACCCAGCGGGAAAGGGAGGTTTCACAGAGCATAAATGATAGATTTGAGGGGGAGAATCTATTTCATGTTTATCCCCCCAGAGAACTGACAATCTTCACTAAACCTGTTACTCAGAGGAAAATCAATAAATATTATATATTCTGCCACAGGTGAAAGACTGCAGCGCGCTGCTAGGTGCTGGGCGGACAGTGGTCCCACGGCTCTCTGGGACTCCGGTCTGGCTGGGGCGCCCTGGGTGCCTCAGACAACTGCGGGAAAAGCCATGTTTCTCTCCTTATCAGGATTGTAATTATGGCCCTTTTTTCTGTTCTCCCAATAAATGCTAGGTGAGGATACTCATCTTTTTAAGTGCTCTCCCCCTGCTCAAAGCCTTTTGCCGTCGGAGAGGTCTGGATGGATCCCCCCATGACTCCCTCCTGAACTTTCAGAGCTCATCTTGAGTCTTCAGAGAAGTTATGCAGTATGACCTTCACTTGCAGACACAATGGCGATGATCTCACCCAACCCTGAGTTTCTTCCACCCATTGCCTGTGTAGGTTTGGGCCGTGCAAGAACCCACAGACAGACACGTCAGTGGAGCAAAGGCAAGAACCGAGAACCAGACCCGAGGACTGTATCACAATCCACTCTGTGATAAAAGGTGATACCACTAATCCATGGGAAAAGGAAAGAATATTCCATTAATGGTGCTTCGATAATTGGTTAACTACATGCGGAAACGCCACCATTTAAATTCTTACTTCACATTCATCAATTTCCACTGGATTAAAGACTTAGAGATAATAAATGCAAGAACAGAAATCTAGAAGAAAACCCAGGAGAATATGTATCAGACCTTGGAACTGGGGAAGAACTTTAACAGCATGACAACAATAAAGAAATCGCATAGGGAAAAAACGATAGCTTTGAATATATAACACAGTTAAAGGTAAACCAAAAGACAATAGAAATGCAATTTTAAAAAAAAGGTATGGTAGTAACACTAGCCAGTGATCCTCATGTGCCAGCTGGCAGCGCGCCAACAGCCGATATGTGAGCGAGACCTTCCCAAATCATCTGTTCTCTACCCATACCACCAGCAGACAGCAGATGTGTGAATGAGCCCAGCAGAGATCAGCCATGCCTGGTCCGGGTCATCAGACCCATCCTGCTGACACAGATTCATAAGCCATAATAAATGTTTTTTTGGTTTAGAACACTGTTTTAAGGCAATTTGTTATGCAGAATTAGATAAGTGATGCAAAAGGGAAATGATAAATTGGAACAAATAAGTGTAACAAATATGAAAGATAAAGATTAAAATCTTTAATATGTAATAAGGCCTTATAAATCAACAAGAAAAACAAAATCTGCCTTAGAGCAGTAGATAGAGGACATGAGCAGACAAGTCATTAAAAAAGAGAAATGGCTGGGTCTCATTGAACGCGGGGCTACACCTTTGGATTGCTGTCTTCTCAGCCTGAGCCAGGCCCACACATAAGCAACCATGTCTAAGGGACCTGCAGTTGGCATTGATCTTGGCACCACCTACTCCTGCGTGGGTGTTTTCCAGCACGGGAAAGTGGAAATAATTGCCAATGATCAGGGAAACCGGACCACCCCAAGTTATGTCGCCTTCACGGACACCGAACGATTGATCGGTGATGCTGCGAAGAACCAAGTTGCGATGAACCCCACCAACACAGTTTTTGATGCCAAACGCCTGATTGGACGGAGATTTGATGATGCTGTTGTCCAGTCTGATATGAAGCATTGGCCTTTCATGGTGGTGAATGATGCTGGCAGGCCCAAGGTCCAAGTAGAATACAAGGGAGAGACAAAAAGCTTTTATCCAGAGGAAGTGTCTTCTAAGGTTTTGACGAAAATGAAGGAAATCGCAGAGGCTTATCTTGGGAACACCGTTACCAGTGCAGTTGTCACAGTACCTGCGTACTTCAATGATTCTCAGCGTCAGGCTACCAAAGATGCTGGAACTATTGCTGGTCTCAATGTGCTTCGCATCATCAATGAGCCAACTGCTGCTGCTATTGCTTATGGCCTAGACAAGAAAGTTGGAGCTGAAAGGAACGTGCTAATCTTTGACTTGGGAGGTGGCACTTTTGATGTGTCCATCCTTACTATTGAAGATGGGATCTTTGAGGTTAAGTCCACAGCTGGAGACACCCACTTAGGTGGAGAAGACTTTGACAACCAAATGGTCAACCATTTTATTGCAGAGTTCAAGCGCAAACATAAGAAAGATATCAGTGAAAACAAGAGGGCAGTTCGTCGCCTCCGTACTGCTTGTGAACGTGCTAAGCATACACTTTCTTCCAGCACCCAGGCCAGTATCGAGATTGATTCTCTGTATGAAGGAATCAACTTCTATACCTCTATCACCCGTGCCCGGTTTGAAGAATTAAATGCTGACCTGTTCCGTGGCACCCTGGACCCTGTAGAGAAAGCCCTTCGGGATGCCAAGTTAGACAAGTCTCAGATCCACGATATTGTCCTGGTGGGTGGTTCTACCTGTATCCCCAAGATTCAGAAACTTCTCCAAGATTTCTTCAATGGAAAAGAACTGAATAAGAGCATCAACCCTGACGAGGCTGTTGCTTATGGTGCAGCTGTCCAGGCAGCCATCCTTTCTGGAGACAAATCTGAAAACGTTCAAGATTTGCTGCTGTTGGATGTCACTCCACTTTCTCTTGGCATTGAAACTGCTGGAGGAGTCATGACTGTTCTCATCAAGCGTAATACTACCATTCCTACCAAACAGACGCAGACCTTCACTACCTACTCCGACAACCAGCCTGGTGTGCTTATTCAGGTGTATGAAGGTGAGCGTGCCATGACCAAGGACAACAACCTACTTGGAAAGTTTGAACTCACAGGCATACCTCCTGCTCCTCGTGGTGTCCCTCAGATTGAGGTCACTTTCGATATTGATGCTAATGGTATCCTCAATGTCTCTGCTGTGGATAAGAGCACAGGAAAAGAGAACAAGATTACCATCACTAATGACAAGGGCCGCTTGAGCAAGGAAGATATTGAGCGCATGGTCCAGGAAGCTGAGAAGTACAAAGCTGAAGATGAGAAACAGCGGGACAAGATGTCTTCCAAGAATTCACTTGAGTCTTATGCATTCAACATGAAAGCAACTGTTGAAGATGAAAAACTTCAGGGCAAGATAAATGATGAAGACAAACAGAAGATTCTTGACAAGTGCAATGAAATCATCAACTGGCTTGATAAGAACCAGACTGCAGAGAAGGAAGAATTTGAACACCAGCAGAAAGAGTTGGAGAAAGTCTGCAACCCCATCATCACCAAGCTGTACCAGAGTGCAGGGGGCATGCCAGGAGGAATGCCTGGAGGCTTCCCTGGTGCCTCCTCTGGGCCCACCATTGAAGAGGTTGACTAAACCAACCTGAGAATAAATAGGTTGAGCATTGTTCCACACACAATATTCAAAGGACCCAAATTTGTAGCAAATTCCATGGCAGTTGTAACGTTGAGCTGCTATAGCAAAAAAAACTGGGCATTCTTGATACTTGAATATGGAATATGTGCACAGGGAAAGGAAATAAACATTGCACTTTATAAGCACTGTATTGTTAAGTGGAAAATGCAATGTCTTAAATAAAACTGTATTTAAAATTGAAAAAAAAAAGAGAAATGGCTAATAAATGAATAAAAAATATTAAACCTCACAGAAGTAAAAGAAGTGTAATCCAAACATTAAACCACACGCATATATATATATATATACATATTTATATATATATATTTTACTTATGAAATGAGCAGCACTGTAAAAATATTCAGTAAAGATGAATGTGGCAGTGTGACAGGCACTCTCAGATCTGGGGATGGAAGTAAAATTAAACCCTTCTGGAAAGCGATTTAGCAAGATTTAGAAAAAGCTTTTCGGGCAGATGTCGTTGTTCGGCGTAGAATATTGTGGTATTGTTCCCAATTCTTCATCACGTTCTTTGCATGATTCTGTAGTTCCTTTCCCTAGAAACAAAGTGTATTTTCTGGCAGGTTGATGTCGTCCTTGGCTTTATGGCTGTTTTTGGGTGAAGCAATGTTAGTAGATGTGTGCTGCAAGCAGAGGCTGAAGCATCCTCTGGCTTGCAGTTTGCTCTCTTGCGTTTCTGCCTTTACCACAACGGCCTGTGTATTTCTCCTGTGTATATTCCCGCCCCTCAGCCTGGGCGCCAGAGTGAACACATGGATTGGGGAAGACGAAGGGGTAGGGTCAGAACAGTGTTTAGCACTTGCGTAATCTCCACAGAAAAACAGAACAATTAAAGAGCACAACCAAAATCCACAGGCATTTCCAACAGAGCCAGGTGGGAAGGGGTTCCCACGAAGTCGGAAATACAATCTGGTGGGGCTAAGTCATTGACGGTCACGAGAGCCTCGTGGTCTCAGCAGCCTCGTGCCGGAGGAAGCAGAGGGAAGCAGCAGGCCATCTAACAAACCTGCCAACAACCCCCCCACCCCCCAATATCCAGGACACATTTCCTGGAAAGCTCAGCAGGCTCATTTTAGAACAACAGCTGAACCCGTTTTGCCTGCTCCAATGAGCAGGTGCGTGCAGGGGGCCTGTGGTAAGGTCTAGAAGTCTGGAGCAGCATAGCCCCAAGGAGCAATCAGAATTCACTCGCTAGGGAAGCTGGCCTTTCAGGACGCGGCCCGTCCCCGAGGATGCTGCTGGGAGCCGAAAAGCCATGGTGGAGATGAAGGAAAAGAAGGTCCCCGTAAAAGTGGGTGAGGGGAATATGGCCAGGAAATCTCACAAATATTGCACTACATGAAACACAACAGAATAGGTAACTTTATGAAGAAGAAAACTTATTCTGAACGAGGTTTCCTTCTGAATGTTCGTACTTAATTCATACAAAAATGATCAACAGAAATGTATTGAGACTAAATCTCATACAAAGTTATCGTAAGAAAAATGAGAAAATATTATGTCACCACGGATAATGAAAGCAGGCATAAAGACTTGCTTTAAAACATGAGACAGAAAAAGGAAAAATGAAATTAATGAAATATTTCAAAATGAGCTGAAAGACTAATATCTTCAGGAAAGAAATGTCATTAAGAAAATGATATAAAACATGAAAGAAAAAGTTAATGAGAAATAGAGAAACTCAGAAGTGAAGGGAGAGAGATCAAGAAAAATACAGGAAAAAAATGGGTACTAAAGTATGAAGAATCCAGTGAATAAACACACAGATATGGCCTTAAGAGAAGTAGAAGATGAAAAGAAGGGAATTTAAAAAAACATTTTATTTATTTATTTGAGAGAGAGTGAGAGAACACAAGATGGGGGAGGGTCAGAGGGAGAAGCAGGCTCCCCACTGAGCAGAGAGCCTGAAGCAGGGATCGATTCTGGGACCCTAGGATCAATGACCTGAGCTGAAGGCAGATGCTTAATGGACTGAGCCACCCAGGTGCCCCAAGAAGGGAAATTTTAAAAATAAAAGATAAATTAGAAAGTGATAAAGAGTTGAAAACCAATACAACTATTGAATGAGTTTGGGAAAAGAAGATCCAACATATGGTGAGCAGAAGTTCCTGGATAAGCAAACAGAAGCAAGAGAATTGAACAAATACTACATGGTATAATCAGAGAAAAATTTTCTGTAATAAAATAGATTTGAAAGCACATATTAAAAAGGCACACTATGCATATGAAAATATTGAACTGAATGGCCAACACTAAGACATAGTCTAGTGAATTTTCTAGACTTTAAAGAAAAAGGCTCTTTAGGCATCTAGGCCAAAAGAACATGTGGTTTATAAAGGAAGGAAGGAAGACTTTAAAAAGATTTTTTAACTTAAATTCAATTTAGTTGACATAGAGTGTATTATTGGTCTCAGGGGTAGACTTTAGTGATTCATTAGTTGCATATAATACCCAGTGCTCATTGTATCAGGAGCCCTCCTTAATGCCCATCACTCAGTTATCCCTTCCCCCCACCCAACTGCCCTCCAGCAACTTTCAGTTTGTTTCCCAGAGTTCAGCATCTCTTACAGTTTGCCTCCCTCTGAATTTTCGTCTTATTTTATTTTTCTTTCCCTTCCGCTATGTTCATCTGTTTTGTTTCTTTTATTGCACATATGAGTGAAATCATATGGTATTTGTCTTTCTCTGACTGATGTATTTCGCTCAGCATAATACCCTCTAGTTCCATCCATGTCATTGCAAATGGCAAGATTTCATTCTTTTTAATGGCTGAGTAAAATTCCATTGTGTGTGTGTACCACATCTCCCTTATCCACTCATCTGTTGATGGACATGTCAGCTCTTTCCATAGTTTTGCCATTGTGGACTTTGCTGCTATAAACATTGGGGTTCATGCGACCCTTTGGATCATTACATTTGTATTTTGGGGGTAAATACCTAGTAGTGCAATTTTTGGGTTGTAGGGTATCATTAGACTTTTTAATGTGAAACTTTGTCAGAAAAAAATATTTGGATACTTAAGAAAATGTGACATTCAAGTATAAAGGACATGGACAAGCTGTTATGAATATGCAGGCACTTAGGGAATATTATTCCTGTGAGTACTTCCTGAGGAATTTATTAGAGAACAAGTTTTAGGCAACCAGGATAACTAGAGAGAGTTTTTGTTGTTGTTGTTGTTGTTGTTTTAAGTAGGTTCTACACCCAATATGGGCCTTGAACTCATGACCCCGAGATCAAGAGTCACATGCTCTACTGACCAAGCCAGCCAGGCATCACTAGAGAGAGTTTGAGAGAAGGAATTGAACTGGCAAAGTTCTATTTCTTAACCTGGTTGGTAATTACATGGATGTTTATCTTACAATAATTCACTAAGATAGCTATAGCTATATCTATATCTATATTTGTTTTGCATTGTTTTCTTTACATTTTATTTCACAGTAAAAGTAAAAACAAAGTGACCGTGCATAGAACAGACCTGAGCCCAACCATAGACAAGTTTAGCAAAACCCAGCCTAGTTTAGTCAGTTTTCAATTGTTCCAAGATGTGAGCAAGAAAAAAAAAATGCTTATTATTTTTTAACTCTAAGTTCGTGGTGATTTGTTATCCAGCACTATTGTGAGTTTTGCTATCTAATGTAATTGAATCTTCAGCAGCTCTATCAAACCTCTAATTTTTTTATTGAATCTGGAAAGGACCAGATCCTTGTTTTCCTAGATTCCCTAACAATTAATGAAGGTTATGTGACAAATATTGGAAATGATCCAGTAAGAGAATTCTGCTAGGTTTATAGGGAAGGTTTTCTTTCCTAATTAAGGATAGTGGTGTATGAGGAGTCTTGTCTCTGTGTTGTCTTCGTACACCTCTGCTTTCCTGAGTCTTGCTTATGTAACCAGGGGAGAATTGCAGCCATCTTGCTACCATAAACAATAAGCACATAGATAAAAAGTCAACATTCTGAGGATGCTGGAGCAAAAAAAAACCATGAAATTCTGATTTCTCTACCTTCTTTCAGACTTCTTGGTTATGTAAGTAATAAATATCCCAGCTGTTAGCTAGCTTTTCTGTTACTTGCAGCTGGCTTTCTATTACTTCCTAACTTAGACAGCTTTAAAAATGTTTGTTGTCAGGATATGGGGGGCTCAGTCGGTTAAGCATCTGCCTTTGGCTCAGGTCATGATCCTAGAGCCCTGGGGTAGAGTCCCACGTCGGGCTCCCTGCTTGGTGGGGAGCCAGCTTCTCATTCTACCTGCTTCTCCCTCTGCCTGCCCCTCCCCGTGCTTGTGTTCTCTCTATCTCTCTGACAAATAAATAAATAAAATCTTTTTTAAAAAGTTTATTGTCTTAAAACCAGTATTCCTGGATCCATCAACCTAGATTAAGGAAGGATTCCAAGATACAGTAAAAAAATATTTATCAAAGCATTATCTATAGAGAAGCAAAATAGGAAGTGATCTAAAAGTTCAATATAAAAGAATGATTAATTAAATAAAATCAATTCGATGATACATTATGCATCTGTTAACATCCATGTTTTTTGGAGAATATTTAAGAGTATGGAAAATGGTCATGCATAATAAAAAATTAATATTTAAAACTGTATAGGTGAGGGGTGTCTAGCTTCCTCAGTCACAAGAGTATGTGACTCTTGATCTTGGGTTTGTGATTTTGAGCCCCACATTGGGCATAGACCTTATTTAGAAAAAACAATAAAACTGTATGGGGTGATGTCAGAGAAAACAGCAGAGTAAAAATGTTCAAAGTCTTCTCTTCCATAAAAGCCATGAGAAAACTGGCAAAATTGTCAAAATCAACCAGATAATGTTAGTTCAAGAAAAATGATTGGATTGCAATAAAAGCAGTGAGCTTTGTAGCATTTTAATTTGCCCGATTCTCATCCTCCTCTTCCTAGTTCTGCAGTTGCCTTGAAAATGAACACCCACAATCATGTCGAAAACCAGCAGACTGGCAGCCACCAGAGGGAGCAGAACAGTACTGGAGCTCCTTCATAGACCCAGACCCAGAGAAGTGTCATTATTTGACCTGTCCGGTGGTTCCCTGGAAGATACTACTCACAAAGCTGTGTGATGTGACCCAAAGGTAAACCATTGTTAACAGCCTTTTCCCCAGAGGCATTTGTCTAAAACAATCAGAGATAACTGCTTAACATCGATGGGTGCCTTAGTTGGTGGATTACATTGGGCAAATAATAGGCTAACCGAAAAGCTTAAAAGGAAAGTCTAGCAAATGAGATCATCATATGGGACTTTGAAAAGCTCCAAATATTTCTGGCAGTCAAGAAGGCTGTGTTCATGCATATGGCTGTGCATATGACCAGGGCTGTGTGCATGCTCAGGAAGACACAAGAAATGCCAAAGCTCTCACCTCTGGCTAACCTTAAGGCTCTGTGAAAGCAGGAAGTGAAAGCTGAGGCAGAACTGTAAATTGCCTTTCCACTGTTTGAATGTTGAAAGCATTCTCCCCAATATACACACAGAGACCCTCAACAAAAATTGGGCAATGTGTTGGTTTCAGGCATTTTTGGGGGGGTGTAAAGATTTTTTTATTCATTTATTTGAGAGAGTCAGAGAGAGCATGAGCAGTGGGGAGGAGTAGAAGGAGAGGGACAAGCAGACTCCCTGCTAAGCAGGGAGCCCGATGCGGGGCTCTATCTCAGGACCCTGGGATCATGACCTAAGACAAAGGCAGAAGCCTAACCCATTGAACTACCCAGATGCTGCTTGGTTTCAGGTACGTCAAGAAATTGACCATTAAGCTAAGTAGACATTGCAGTGGTCACACACAACAAAGAAATCAGACTTTACAGAATTAGGTCACAAGGCCACTTGACAAACAAACAACAACAATCAGAAGCAATGACACCAACAAAACCTGGGATTTCCAGAGTTATCTCATTATATTATTTTGAAGTATGTTTGGTTATCAATAAAAAAGGAGAAACACAAAAAACATACCTAAGAAAATATGGCACTTTTAGATATATACTTAAGAAAAATGAAAACATATGTCCACATAAAAAATGTTTATGAATGTTCATTGCAGTATTATTCATAATAGCCAAGAAAAGTAGAACAGCCCAAATTTTCCTCAGCTGGATGAATGGACAAATTAAATGCAGTATATCCTTACAATGGAATACTATCCACCCATAAAAAGGAGTGAAGTGCTGATAAATGGTATGGCAGGGATGAACCTGGAAGATACTACCCTAAGGGAAGGAAGCCAGATACAAAAGGCCGCATATTGTGTGATTCCATTTATAGAAAATGTCCAGAATGGGCAAATCCATAAAGACAAAATGTTGATTAGTGGTTTCTGGGGATTGGAGGGGAGGGAAAATGGGGTGTGATTGCTGATAGATATGGGAGTTCTTCAAATTGATGAAAATGTTTTGGAATTAGGTAGTGGCGCTGGTTGTACAACTTCGTGAATACACTAAAGACCATGGCACGGTACACTAAAAAAGGTGAATTTTATGTTATGTGAATTATATCTCAATGATGAAAGTAACCTGTGTGGTATAGTCCCAATTTTGTTTAAAATATTGTTTTTGAGGGGTGCCTCAGTGGGTTAAGCCTCTGCCTTCGGCTCAGGTCATGAGCTCAGGGTCCTGGGATCGAGCCCCACATCGGGCTCTCTGCTCGGCGGGGAGCCTGCTTCCTCCTCTCTCTCTCTGCCTGTCTCTCTGCCTACTTGTGATCTCTGTCAAGTAAATAAATAAAATCTTAAAAAAATATATTGTTTTTGATACAAATCTTGTACAACTTCTGAAAATCTCCTGACTGCCTTCTTTCACTTTGTTGATTAGTTCATGACACTAAGTGGCCTCTTCACTTCCAGACTCTGTTGAAATGTCACACCATGAGACATAGGATCTGGTTTCATGTGTAGCCACTAAGGGGTTGTTTGATGTAACTTGGAAGTTGTGGAAAGTTAGTTTCACATGGGTGAAGCTTGGTGGAATTAGGTGACAGAAAGGAGTGAGGCAGTAATTTCCCATATTTCTCCATTCCTTGGATGACTCTGATATGTAAACCTTTGCAAACCTCCCAGAGTCCCTCATGCCGTGTGAACACATCTGCCAAGTGACAAGCTGGGACTCTGTCATGGCTTGTCATGAAGTGGTGGCCAACATGATAAGGCCTCACAAGGAAATACTTCATATCTCCCCTTGCCTCACTCATGTCCCCTTTTCTCTTCACCCTGCAACTCTTCCAAATAAAATGTCAGCATTTCAATACTTGTTTCTACTTTTCAGAGTACTCAGACTAAGAAAAATGCATAAAAAACATACATTAAAAAACTTGAGTTTATCTGTGTGTGTGATGTAGGAAAATGATCCAGTTTCATTCTTCTGCATGTGGCCCTCCCATTTTTCCAACACCATTTGTGGGAGAGACTGTCCTTTTTCCACTGGACATTCTTTCCTGGTTTGTCAAAGATTAGTTGACCATAGAGTGGAGGGTCCATTTCTGGGCTCTCTATTCTGTTGCATTGATCTATGTGTCTGTTTTTGTGCCAGTACCATACTGTCTTGATGATGACAGCTTTGTAATAGAGCTTGAAGTTTGGAATTGTGATGCCACCAGCTTTGGTTTTCTTTTTCAACATTCCTCTGGCTATTTGGGGTCTTTTCTGGTTCCATACAAATTTTAAGATTATTTGTTTCAGCCCTGTGAAAAAAGTTGATGGGATTTTGATAGGGATTGCATCAAATGTGTACATTACTCTAGGTAGCATAGACATCTTAACAATATTTATTCTTCTAATCCATGAGCATGTAAGGTTTTTCAATTTTGTTGTGTCTTCCTCAATTTCTTTCATTAGTGCTCTGTAGTTTTTAGAGTACAGGTCTTTTACCTCTTTGGTTAAGTTTATGCCTAGGTATCTAATGGTTTTTGGTAACATTGTAAATGGGATTGACTCCTTAATTTCTCTTTGTTCTGTCTCACTGTTAGTGAATAGAAATGCAACACAAAGATAAAGTCAAAATGGATGAAAGTCCTAAATGTGAGATAGGAATCCATCAACATCCTAGAGGAGAACACAAGTAGCAACCTCTTCGACCTTGGCCACAGCGAATTCTTGCTAGACATGCTTCCAAAGGCAAGGGAAACAAAGGCAAAAATGAACTATTGGGACTTCATCAAGAACAGCCTTTGCAGAACAAAGGAAACAGTCAAAAAAACTAAAAGGCAACCTATGAAATGGCAGAAGATATTTGCAAATGACATCAGATAAAGGGCTAGTATCCAAGATCTGTAAAGAACTTATCCAACTCAACACCCAAAAAATAAATAATCCAGTCAAGAAATGGGCAGGAGACATGAACCATGTGGACTTTTGGTGGTGGGGGTGAGGATGCGGGAGATTCTAGGCAGAAAGAATAGCAAATACAAAGGTCCTAATGTTGGACAGTGCTTGGCACGTTTGAAAGGCAGTGTCAGTATCTTAATTGAGAAATAGCAAGGAGGTCAGTGTGACAGGCAGAGAGTGGTAACAGAGGAGGTCAGAGTGGTAGCAGGAGGTAGAGTTTTGTAGGCCTTGATGAGAACTTTGGGTTTGACTGTAAATGAGACAGGAAGCCATTAGAGGCTTTAGAATTTCTTGAATAAAATTTACCGTTCTCACCATTTTTAAGTATACAGTTCAGTGGCATTAAGTACATTCACATTGTTGTGAAACCATCATTACTATTCATCTCTAGCAGATTTTCATCATCCCAAGTTGAAACTTTGTACCCATTAAGTAAAAACTTTCCATTACCTTTCCCCCCAGTCCCTGGTTACCACTGTTCTACTTCGTGTCTCTATGAGTTTGACTATTCTAGCTACTTCCTATAAGTGGAGTCCTACAATATTTGTCCTGTATATCTGCCTTATTTCACCAGGCATGATGTCCTTAGGGTTCATTCTTGTTGTAGCATGGGTCAGAATTTCACTGGAGGGTTTTGAGCTAAGGAGTGATAGGACTTTATTTACATTTCAGAAGGATAACCTCTGGATGCTTTGCAGGAAGAGATGGCAGGCAACAAAGGTGGAAACACGAAGATCGATTATAAGGCTGCTATAATCATCTAGATGAGAAAGGACAGTGGACTGGGCTTGGGTGGTAGTGGCAGAGATGGTGAGACATTTCAGAATCAAGCTCTTTTGAAGGAAGAGCTACCCAGATTTGCTGATTGATTGGATATCAACTATGAGAAAGGGTACAGGTGAGGATGACCCAAGGAGTTGTGCCTGACAACTGGTAGCATGGAGTAGTAATTAACAGAAATGGCCGACAATGCAGGTGTGATAGGCTTTGGTGGAGGTGGCGTGTGTGTATGTGTGTGTATGTGAAAATTCAATACTGAACATACCAAGTTTGGAACAGAGATTAGGCCTCCAAGTAGAGATAACAAGTAGACAATGGATATATAAGTGTAAAGGTCAAGGGAGAGGAGAGAAAAGTTAGGGCTTGAGATACATAACTTGGTGTCATCCGCTCATAAAAGCCCTGGATCTGGATAAGATCCTTTGGGACCCGAGAACAAATCTAGACAAGAAGAGGCCTAAGGATGAAGGCCTGGCACCATCTGTCGCTCAGAGGCCAGGGAGATAAAGATGGAGTGACCCAACGAATGAGACTGAGAAGGAAGGGACCATTCATTAGAAGCACAACCGTGAGAGAGAGGGTCAGTGAAGAGAATGTGTAAGGAAAAGGGAGTCATAAATAGGTGAGAATTACAATGGGAAAGTCTTCTGGGACCTTATCAGGAACGGTTATTCATTACGATTCCACATTCCTCATGAAGCCCTTTTGGGAGCTTTCCTTCATTCTCCTATAGCATCTTCAGAGAGAGTTGAAGAGGGTGAGAAAATGTCCTAAATCTAATGAATGCTACTTCCAAAGGTCCCCCCACCTTGCACTCACTTTGAGTTGCTCGAGACCTTGCTGCTGAAATCAGTGGTTGCGTGATTCCCTCAGCTAGGTCATCTACCTTCTCCTTCCCATCACTCCATGGATCACAGACTATCCAGCATGTTTAGAGCTTGTCTTTGTGCCCCTTGCCTTATCAAGTTTGACTTCCTCCAACTCTGTCTTCTTGGCTATTCACATCCATTCAATGTTTTCTCTTCTCTTGCCTCTGACCAAATGTCTTCTCATAATTTAAATTGTAGTTTTGCATTCATCTCTATTTCCTGTCACCCACTGCCAAACTGGGAAATGTCTATTAGTCATTCTGTGAAAATGTGTGAATGTCTACCGTACAGAACCCTGTCATAGATGCTACACACTACACCAATGATTTTGACACAGTCTTTGTCTTCAACTTCCTTCCAAGGTAGTTTGGGAAAGCAAAAAATTAACATGTAAAATGAGAGGTAATAAAACTAGACAATAAATCATGTTTTCTAAAAATTACCATCAATTCATATTGATACCAAATGAGAGTCAGGGAAGTTGGCAGTTGAGCTGAGACATTGAAAGATGAGAAGGATTTGAATAGTAGGAAGGAAAGGGGTGGGCAACCTCAGAGAAGGGTTTTTACAGAAGTAAAGCCCTGTTGACAGGAAGGTGCAAGGAATGGTAGATTCAGTCTGTATTGTGGAGTAGGAGGCGAGTCGCGCAAGATATTTAATGATGGGTGTCAGGAGTTTAATGAATGGAAGGGATGAGGACAAGAGGCTCCCAAGGCATCTCCTGCCGCCAGACACGTGTCCAGCAAAGAAGGAGAGAGGCCTTTCTTTCCTTTTTCCATCGCAAAGAAACCTTTCTTAGATGCCATCTATCGGATCTCCCCACATTCCACTGCCCGGAATCAGGTCACATGTCTGTGCTCGGCCCCAAAAGAGGCTGAGGAAGCAAACGCATCTATGGCATTTTCAGACTCTATAAAGACTCCACACTTTGGTTTGGAAAACCAGGAGGAAGAGGGGAGGTGCAGAGATGCCTGAAGGGATCGACCTGCCTCCCAGAGAGAAGGCAAATTTTAAATAAGGAGGAGGAAGAGGTACAGAGTTTTTAAAAATACAGACCCCGCTTTGGGGACATTCTTGCAGTTTCAAAGCGTTCTTCCAAATTACTTCTACTCTAGTAGACCATGTGCAAATGACCTGGGGGAAGAGACAGCCCCTGCTATTTACATCCTTCTGATCAGTGGCATCAGGGACTTTGTGGGAACACTTAAAGCCGCACGGGAGATGTTTGTTTTCCTCCGGGTCTGGGAGAAAGTTGAATTTAAATACCTCCAGTTTGGAGCAGTGGTGCACTACAGAGGAGTTGACTTAGAGATGGGTCAGGCCTATTTGCAGTCTTGAAAAGGCCTGAAATCCCAGCTTCAACACAAAGCTGCAGGGAGTAGAGAGGACAGGCTTCCCCTCCTAAAAACAACATTAAATAAAATCTTACCACAAGAGAATTCATTTTCCTATTCCTTATCCCAGCTTGCAGTTGGGCCTAGACTCCTGTTCCTGGGGGACCTATTACAGCTGTGGAACATGGGGAAAGGAAAGGAGCCAATGACTTTTTAATGCTGTATTTATGAACCGAAGAAGGCTATGATAAATAGCTAGAAACAAGAAAAAGTGCCCGCCGCAGGAAGCAACCAGGAGAACCACTGGTCTGACTCCGGCTGGGGAGAAGCCACTCCGGACTGACAGCAGGACAGGAAAAGGCCCAGCCAGGGAAGGGAGAGATAAGCAGCCAATGTCAAGGTCAAGGTCAAGGGAGCTTTAGCTCCCATATATGTGGAATCTTTAAAAAAAAAAAAAAGCTGAACTCATAGAAACAGACAGAAGAGAGGACATTACTGGGGGTTTTTGGGGGGCAGGAGGAAGGGGGAGATTGGTTAAAAGGTACAAACTTCCAGGCATGACATTAGCAAGTCCTGGGGCTCTAATGCACAGCACGGGGACCACAGCAAATAATACTGTAGTCTATGCTTGAAAGTTGCTAGGAGAGTAGATCTTAAATTTTCTCACCATACACACACAAAAAATCATTACAGGATGGGATGGGGGTGCTAGCTACTGGTATGGTCAGTCATTTTGCAGTATATCAGTGAATCAAGTCAACACGTTGTACACCTTAAACTTACAGGATGCTGTATATCAGTTCTACCTCCGGAAAGCTGGGGGAAGAAAAGACGGCCTCCACAACCTCAGGCTTACAGTGGAAATGTCTGCCCAACGCAGCAGGCTTCACTGTAATGGCATTTTTGGAGCCCTGACTATGCCTGGCACCGCTCGAAGTTTTTACTCATATTATTTCTCTAACTCAGTAGGTAGTTTTATTTCTCTTATGTTGCAGATAAAGAAGCAGAAGCAGAGAGAGGTTAAGAAGTCACTGGCTCCAGGTTTCCTAGTTACCGAAGGGGGAAGGCAGGCTGGGAAGGAAGGCTGTCTGACTCCTGTTAGCACCTGTGAACAGCTCTGCGGCACTGCTTCCAGCTTGGTGACGAGGCCTCCTTATCACCTGACAGAGGCTTCGCTGGTCACCCGGGGTTCGGGGCTGAATTCCAGGGGAGAAAGGAGTATCCCCACTGCCGGTCTGCCTTCCTTGCTTATGGCTGTGGAAGGGCAGATGGGGACGCCGGTGCCTCCTTCCAGACCAGGCGCAGAGCCTGGGCTCACACTCCGGATCTCACTTGACCGGAGTTCGTACGGGGAGGGGCTCCAACGTTGCGCTCAGGGACGCGGGCTCTGGGGCCACACCGCTTAGACTGAAGGCTGCCTCCACCCTCCTTAATTCTGTACCCCGAGCAAGTTCCTTAAGCAGCTGTTCTCTAGTTTCTCATCTGTAAAATGAGGTTGATAATAAAATCACCTGCCACATAGTGCTGCTGTGAGGATGGACTCTATCTCTCCATATTTTATAGAGATAAAATGATATATATTTTATATACTGTATATTTATTAGTTTAAACATATATATGAAATATAGAGATTCTACATATAAAATCTATTTATATGTATATGTAATTGTATTAAATTATATTTTTATATACGTATATATATGTAAAAATTCAGAACAGGGCCTAGCACATTGTAAGTGCAATGTAAGTATTAGGTTTATCATCACTGGGACATTCTTACTCTGAAGGGACCAACATTGTGGAGGAAGCTTGGAAGTTCCTGCATGACCCGAGGACCCTACTTCTCTGAGCCCCTGAATAGTTTCTTTAGCAGACGCAGTGTGGCCGCCATATTGTTGCACGATGATTCTAAGTGACTCTGAGAGTTTAGCTGGTTTGTGTCTCTGGCAGAGGTGCTAATGGTAAAAGCATGGACATAGGATTCTCTCTGGTATTTTCTCCTACGAATTCATGTTTAGAAATTAGTTCTTTTCAAGATGGTGACTACCCAGGTATCACTTACATTCCTGGCCTGGCTCCAACATGAACATTTCCTTCAAGCTTTCCTGATTCTTGCTTCGAAAGAAACTTTCTGTATTCTGGGCTTCATTCCTTACATCTCTTGTGACACCCATTATCATTTTAAAGGAAGCTTTGAACATTTTTATATATCCTTTGAGGTTTAGGGAGGTATCCTTAGGGTACAGGTAAAACTCATCCTTTTTAGTAGACAGCTCTGAGTTTTGAACAACACGTTCAGGTGCCAACAGCAGCAGAGTCACATGGTGGCACATATCCAGGGCCCCAGAATTCCCTTGTAGGGAGTTGAATATAATTTCTTTTGTAGTCAACCCCTCCCACAACCTGCCAGCCCCAGGCAGCCAGGGATCTGTTTTCTGTCACTTAAGTCTTGCCTCTCCCGGAACGTCGTAGAAGAGGAACCGCCTAGGGGGTAGCCCTTCTTGGTGGAATTCTTTCATGTGGCCTGGTGCCTGAGAGCCCTCGCGGTTGGTGCGGGCTCCCACTCCGTGCTGAATGGAATAGTAGCGCATTCTGCCGGATGGATGCATCACAGCCCGTTTACTCACTCGCCTGTTGAAGGGCATCTAAGTTCTCTCAGTTTTTTTTAAGCTAATGAGTAAAGCTGCTCGTTTGCAGACAAGTGTTTGTGTGAATACGTTTTTCTTTCTTTTGAGGAACTCCTTGGAGTGGGATCGCTGGATCACGTGGTCAGTGTATGTTTCACTTGGTAGGAAACTGTCAAACCGTTCTCTAGAGTGGTCCTACCGTTTGGCAAGCCTGTCCAGCCAAGAATTCCAGTTACTCTGCACACTTGCCAGCACTTAGCATTAGTCACTGCCCTTCTCCCTCCCCTCCTTCCCCCTCCGACTCCCTGTACCTCTCCCCTGCCCCCTCCGCCTTCCTCTCTCCCTTTCCCTCTCCCCCTCTTCCCCTTTCCTTCATTGACACTGTACTAGGTGTGTCCGGAAGCAAACTTTGTTGAGGTATAATATACATATTATATGTACCTATATGTATTATATAAAAGTGCACACATCGTGTGTCAAACTTGATGAATGTTTGTGGAGTGAATCCCCCTTCTAACCACCACCCAGATCAGAAACCAGAGCATTACCAGTACCCCAGAAACAACCCTGTGCCCTCTCCCAGTGTTATGGACTGGATGTTTGTATTCCTCCCCCAAAATTCATATGTTGAAATCCCAACTCCCAAGGGGATGGCATTAGGAAGTGGGCCCCTTGGGAAATGATGGGGTCATGAGGGTAGAGCTCCGTGAAGGGGATGAATGCTCCTATAAGAGATGCTACAGAGCTTGCCTCCTCTCCCTCTGCTCCATGCCAAAGGCAACCTTATTCAGACATCTGTCACCATAGATTAGTTTTTGAACCCCCGAGAAATGAAATCATACACTATGTACTCCTTTGTGTAGCTTCCCTTGTTCAATATTGCATTTGAGAGATACATGGATATGGTCCCGTGCAGTTGTACTTCTGTTTATTTTCTTGCTCTAGAGTACTCCGCCATACGAACCTCCATGGTTGGTTTATATATTCTACTCTCAATGGTCATTTGGGTTTTCCCCCAGTTTTTAATCTGTTACGAATAATGCTTCTGTGAACATTCTTGTTGCTCTCTGAGAGGTACCCCAGACCCTCCTTGGGTTCAACAACGCACTGGCAGGGCTCACAGAATTCGGAGAGAAAGCTGTTATATGCACAGTTATGGTCTATGACAACGAAAGAACAGAGACTAAAATCAGCAATGGGAAAAGGGTTAGAGGGCAAATCCAAGAGAGTTCCCGGTGGGGGCTAATAGTTGTCCTCTCCCAGCACTTACTTCTCTCAGTAATGACGGATAACAACAGGCATGGAATATAGCGAACCAGGGGGCAATAGCCTTTGTGTCCAGGAATTTTTCTGGGGGGGATAAGTTATGTAGATATGGTGACTGCCGTGTGGCTGTCCTTAGACTATAGCTCTTCCAGATGTCAAGCTGATACCAGGTGGCCCAAGGCCCTAACCATAAGTCACACTGCTGGCATAGGCAAGCTGGTGTGGCCCAAAGTCCCCAGGAGAGCACAGACACTCTTCTCAGGCAGGACATTAGGGGGGCTTAGAGGTTACCTCCCAGGAGCTGGTGAAGGAGCCAGTCTTTCTTTGGGCAAGGTCAATCCTTCGCTGCACACTTTTTTCTATGTGTCTTTTGGTGAACACATCCAGCATTTCTGTTGGATGCACACCTAAGAATAGAGTGTGTGTCATAGCTTAAGCATATATTCCACTTTAGTAGTTCTTATCACCACTTTCCCAAAGTGGCTGCATCCATCTACGTTCTCAGCAGCGAGTGTGAGGGCTTCAGGTGGGCCGTGTCTTCTCTCACACTTGGTGTTACCGGATCTTCATTTGATTTTTTTTAGCCATTCTGGTGGGTGGGTGGTAAGTTCTCACCATGCTTTTGATTCACATGTCTCTGCAGAGTCATGACGATGAGCATGTTTCTGTGTGTTTATTAGTCATTTGGATACCCTTGGCACTTATTATCAATTTCCTGTATTGTAATTTGTTTCTTTTTTATTTTTCATTTTTATTAACATGTAATGTATCCTTTGTTTTAGGGGTACAGGTGTGTGAACCACCGGTCTTACACAATTCACAGCACTCACCACAGCACATACCCTCCCCAGTGTCCATCATCCAGCCACTCTATTGTAATTTCTTTTTTTAAATTTTTTTTTTTTTAAAGTAATCTCTACACCCAGCATGGAGCTCAAACCCACAACCCCGAGATCAAGAGTCGCATGCTCCACCGACAGGCACCTCTCCTATATTGCAATTTAATTAGAGTCATTTTGTCCCTGGCATGTGCCAGACCCCCTGTGAGGCAATGAGGAATGTGACAGTGAACAAAATGTAGTTTGGGCCTCTCACCCGCGCACACGCACACACACACACACACACACATACACACACAGAAGCAGCTCCTTATGTATTGATATAGAAAGACCCCAGAGGGACTCCTGGGTGGCTCAGTCGATTAGGTGACCAACTCTTGGATTTGGCTTGGGTCATGATCTTGAGGTCATGAGCTTGGGGTCATGGGATCATCCCCATGGCAGGCTCTGTGCTCCCTCTTCCTCTCCCTCTGCCCTTTCCTCCACTGTCTCTCTCTCTCTCAAAATAAATAAATAAAATCTTTAAAAAAAAAAAAAAAGAAAGCTCCTCGAGATATTCTAAGTGAAAAAAGGTACAGCAAAATGTATATGGCATGCTAGCATTTGTGTGAAATGTTTATAGGAGAAATGAATACACACGTAGTCTTGAATATGCATAAACAGTTTCTAGGAGAGAAACAGAAACTATAATAGCTTCTTGTAGAAGAAGAAAACTACGTGCATGAGAAATGGTGGGAGGAGGGGAGAGAGACTTTTCCAGTATACAGTTTTATACTCTGATCTGTGAGCATTGTCAATTTTCTTTACCTTTTAAAATCACTGTATAGAAATATTTAAGAAAAAAAACAAATACTGCTTGTGTTTGGTTTATAGTACAGTTGGAAGTGGTTTGTGGTCCAGTTGGGAGGGATTGTGATGGAGTTATGGATGCTAGTGTGCTGAGTCCTGCCAAGGGGAGAATTCAGGATTCCTTTGGGAAAATATACACGGGCCACCTAATCCAGGATTTTTTTGAGGCAAAACGTTCCCAAAGGAATACACGTCTAAGGTGGGACTGAGGGACCAGTGGGACTGAGTCTGGGACAGGAAGTGGGAAGAGGAAAGGGTACTGTTGATGGAGAACCCATGCAGGTCAGAAGGTGGGGTGCAGGGCTGTGGGCTCCAGGCCAGGAGCATCCCAGGTCAGGTCAGCCGTTGAGGGGGGAGGAATGCAGGCGGGGGAGGGCTAACAGTCAACTCAGGCCACGTCTTCACAGTTCTGTAGACTCTGGAGGCCTGAGGCTTAGGGAGCCACTTTAGGGTATTTAAGCAGGAGAATTTCAATGACAGAACTGTGGCTGCAGAGAGCACAGATGGTAGGACAACGGGTAGGAGAGGCTGTTGGGAGTGTGGCATCGCCGGGGAGTGGGTGGGCTTTGCTGGCAAACCCACTTCCCCTGCTTCTGTAAGTGGAAAAAAATAGCAACTTCCTCAGAATTATTAGGGAAGTAGAATGGGAAAGTACTTACAGGGCCATTATCACAGTGTCTAATACAGAGTAAACTTACAATGAATATTAGCTATTACTGTGATATTATCCTGAGTCTGACCCCTTGTCACCATCCCGACCCTCCATTTGTAATCCCAACTGGCATTTTCTTTCACCTGGAGCATTAGCGTGGCAGTCGGCCAGCTCTGCTGGATGCCTTGCGTGGCCCAGTCCGTCTGTTCTTTACAGAAGCCAGACTGATTCTTTCAACACGTGATTCAGTCACAAAGCCTTATTTGTCTGGTAGGTGAAGAACTACAAAATGACTGACAACCCAGCCCAAAAATATGCAAGTCACAGAAAAGAAATCCTATTGGCTTTAAACTAGATGAATAATTGATCAACCTCACTCATAATAAGAAAAAGGCAAATTAGGGGCTCCTGGGTGGCTCAGTCTGTTAAGAGTCTGCCTTCAGCTCAGACCATGATCCTGAGATCCTGGGACTGAGTGCCACATAGAGCCCCACATCAAGCTCCCTGTTCAGAGGGGTGTGCCGCCCCCTCTGCTCATGCTCACTTCCTCTCCCTCTGTCTCTCTCTTAAATGAATAAGTAAAATATTTGAAAAAAAAAAAAAAGAAAAAGAAAAATTAAAACCATCTTTTCGGGGCACCTGGGTGGCTCAGTGGGTTAAGCCTCTGCCTTCGGCTTGGGTCATGATCTCAGGGTCCTGGGATCAAGCCCCACAATGGGGCTCTTTGCTCAGTGGGGAACCTTCTTCCCTCTCTCTCTGCCTGCCTCTCTGCCTACTTGTGATCTCTCTCTCTCTGTCAAATAAATAAATAAAATATTTTTTAAAAAACACCATCTTTTCACCTATCAGATTGACAAAGACCAACAGCTTAATAATAACCCTATTTGTTAATTGCAAGTAACATATTACCAGTGGGATGATAACTTGTTACAATTTGGTAATTGTAATTAATACCAAAATACCAAAGCTCAACCCTTACATAGGATAGCACAGATCCTCAGCCACCTCTTTGACCTAATTTCTTATTGCTCTTTCCCCTGGAGCACTAAACTCAAGCTACTCTGACAAACTTACTATCATTGAACTTGCCAAACATTCTGCCTCAAAGCTCTTCACATGCTTCCCTCTGCCTGGAATGTTATTCCCACCACCTGAAACTCTGTTCCCTCAGAGAGCCAAATGGTTTAATCTCTCTCTTTGTGCAGCTCTCTGTTCAGATGTTCTCTCTTCAAAGAGGCCTCCTCATCACTGTTGATTTCATTGTAACACTCTCGCAGATAGCTTTTGCCATGTAACAAAACATAACCCAAACCTACTGGCTGCAAACAACAAATATTTATTATTTTTTTAACCATCCTGTGGCATGGCTGACAGTTTTTCTGGCTTGAGCTGGCTTGGCTGTGCCTGGATCATCTAGGGGCCATATTCACGTGTGTAAGACCTTAGGACAGCTGAAATGGCTGGGACAGTTGGGACTAGTTGACATGGTGGCAGAAGTATTCTCAGAAGCAAGAGAAAGCAAGTCCAATATACAAGTATTTTTTAAGCTCTTGCTTGCGCCATGTTTGGTAATGTCACATTGGCTAAAACATGTCCTGGAGTTAAGCCAGAATCATTGTGGGAGGGGAATACCTAAGGCATGATTGGGGATCATTACTGCAATACTGGGCCATTGCTTGTTCATAGCACTGATCATGGTTAGACCTTATATTATGTACTTGTTTGTATATTAATTATATCCTTCTATGACAATGGAGTCTTCATGAAGGAAGGGGCTTTGTTTTGTTTACTGTTTACCTCTCTAACACCTGAAAAAGTGGTTGGTATATGCTGGGCACTCAGTACATACTTATTTAATAACTAAATTAATGAATAGAGAGTTAGGAGGCTTTTGCAATTAAAGAGAAGGGCTGGAGAGGTATTACGTGGAAATGTAAATGAAATGTTGTGATTGCTTGTTTGTGGGAAGTAAGAGAGAGAAATCAAAGATATACCACGCTTCTGACATGGCCAGTATATTTATTAATAAATGCCCTTAAATGTCAATGACACAACTCCATCTTGAAAAGTCCAAGCAAAAGGGAAACCCATTAGGAAGATACTGAGGCAGATCAAATCAATGAAGGTCTTATAACCAAATGGCAAAAGGGAGGGGATGAAATTGTGTCTTGGGAAAACTGGATGTGGCTTCAAACATGACCATGCCCCTCTAATTCTCTTCAGTGTATGTGTTTTTGGGTATTTTCTCTCACTGCCAATTGGTTCCCTCTTGATTGCCACTGGCAGTTCCTATGTTTCACAATGTAGGGACAAGGGCTTTTTTCTACTTTCAGTTATAAAGAATTCTATGGTAGAACTCTTACTCTCCTATTCCTCCACCAGTCAGCTGTGGCCAGTGGGCTGGGGTACCATGACAGGCCCAACATAAGTCAGTCACCCACAGTGGACTAACAAGGGCAGGGGGTTGGGACCATGAAAAATTTGGTAATATAAGTGTAACTATATGGTTGGTGTAAGAGGGAAAAGTTCACTGAAGAAGGGGCTGCCATGTATAGGCTCAGGAAGCTCAGGAGATTTTGGATAATATATGTGCACACTGAAAGACTATCTGATGCTGGGCTCTGAGGCAGAGTCTGTGTCTGATTCATTCCTCACAGAATCTCTCTCTCTCACATACACACGCATGCACACTCTTCATTAAAAAAGAAAACTCAGGGGCGCCTGGGTGGCTCAGTGGGTTAATTCTCTGCCTTTGGCTCAGGTCAAGATCTCAGGGTCCTGGGATAGAGCCCTACATCAGGCTCTCTCCTCAGCAAGGAGCCTGCTTCCCCTTCTCTCTGCCTACTTATGATCTCTCTCTCTCTCTCTCTGTCAAATAAGTAATAAAAATTTACTTATAAGTAATATTAATAGTAATAGCAGTAAGTAAATTTAAAAAAGTAAAATTTAAAAAATTAATAGTAATAGTAATAAGTAAATTAAAAAAAATAGAAATCTTATTGTCTTAGTTCTTGTTTCCTTTTTTTTAAAAAGTAATCTCTACACCCAACATGGAACTCAAACTCACATCCCCAAGATCAAGAGTTGCTCATTCCACCAACTGAACCAGCCAGGCACCTCGTACTTGTTCCTTAGGATACCACTTAAACATTCTTCTGTAGGGTTTTAATGGCAATAGTATTCTAAAGTGTGGATATACCAGAATTCATTCTACTCATTTTCTCTTGCTTGACAGGTGGTTTCTAAGTTTCGTTTGTTTGTTTTGCTGTCATAATATGCAATATTATGTGCAACGTTTGCAACTTCCCAAGGCCACTGTCACTTCTGATAGCAACTGTAAATTTGGGAGCCCACAAAAATACTCTCAGTTTCAAGAATTTGCTGGAAGGACTGACAGAGCTCACTGAAAGTTGTAGTACTCATGGTTACAGTTTATTACAACGGAAGGATGCAGATTAAAAACAACCATGGGAGGAGGTGCATGCGCCAGAGTCCAAGAGTGTTCCAAGTGGGAAGCTTCCAGCTGTCCTTCCTGGTGGAATCGTGGGCAGCCCTAACTCCTCCCAGAAACAATGCACATGATAATATACATGGAGCGCTGCCAACCGGAGAAGCTCCCCTGAGTCTTAGTGTCCAGAGTTCTTACTGGGGCTTGGTCACAGAGATATGGTTTACTGCCTGCTTGACTGACCTTGGCCTCCAGCACCTGCAGATTGAGCTGATTGCACATGGCTCCAGGCCCCCTACCATCAAGTCACGCTGGCATAGATGATCTGGTGTCACCCAAAGCCCCAGGTAAACAAAGACACTCTTAACAGACAAGGCATCCCAAGAGCTTAGAGGTTACTGCCCAGAAGCTGGGATCAAAGGCCAGACCTCTCTTGGGTTATGGTTAATTCTTTGTAGCACAAAATGTAATATATTAAAAAGTATACATATATAACACACACACACATATATATAAACATCCTAATTATTGTATCTTTTTAAAAAAACAGCTTTATTGTCTTTATAATAAAAGAACACCTGCCCCTTATAAGAACAACCAACATAGTAAAGTGAAACAATGAGCGAAGTCCATCTGAACTCAGTCACTAAGTAATCATAGTGATCAATACATTAGTGTATGTCCTTGCAGACATCTTTATATGCTGTTTATATGCACAAAAGGTATAGTTTCATATGAACAAAATGATTCTATTTATGTTGACTAATGATTGTTTTCTGGATTTTTAAGTTCTATCATTTTTTTTTAAAGATTTTTACTTATTTGACAGACAGAAAGAGAGAGCACAAGCGGGGGAACATCAGGGAGAGGGAGAAGCAGACCCCCTGCTGAGCAAGGAGTGGATGCAGGACTCCATCCTAGGACTTTTGGGATCCCATGATCTGAACCGAAGACAGACACTTAATGGACTGAGCCACCCAGGTACCCTAACTTGTTTTTATTAACCATTGACTAGATACAAAAAAAATTTATAAAATAAAAAGAAGCACTTTTATCACCGAACACCCTTAACTTACCACCAAGGGAAAAAAATTAAACATTTTTGTTACATTTAGAGCCCCCTGCCTGCCTCCCTCCAACCTCCTCCTCCCTCCCCTCCCTCAGGGGGAACCTCTATCCTGAGTTTATGTGTCTCATTACCTTGTTTTCAGTTTCACCACATATATGTTCCTGTAAACAACATATGAATGAGTTTTGCATGTTTCTGAACTTTATACAAGTGGAATCGTGCCGTATACATTATTGCTGCCGCTTATTCCTGAGGTCACCTGTGTCGTTGCCAGTGGATGTAATTCACTCTGTGGCATTGTTGATTGACAGTTGGGACTGTTTCCGTTTTCTTGGTCTTACAGTGGGGATATGAACACGTGTGCAAAGGTTTCTCTTGACTGTGTGCCCAGGCATGAAACTGCTGAGTCATAAGAGAGGCACGACTTCAGCCTTATCAGATCGTGTTTGGAAGTGGTCATGCTAGCTTACCTTCCCACCAGCGGTGTAAGAGGTGTTTCTTGTCTTTGCATCCCCAGTGACACTTGATATTGTGTGTTTGTAACTTGATGAACTACCATGCTGTTCAGAGAAAAATTGGAAACTTACGATAACTATTTCTAAATTGCTCCTCAACAAAGTCTTACCAGTTTATACTCCCATTAATTATATTATATGAAAACCTGTTTCCTCATACCATAGCCAATGCTAAAACTGTAATTTTTTAATATTTGCCAAATGGCGAGGTGAGAAAGTTACTTAATTTGAGTTTGCATTCTTTGTTTACTAGAGAAATTATATAGTTTTAATGTCTTTGATGTCCCTATTTCTTGTGATATATCTATTCATATAAAACTGTGTTCATAGATCCAAGGTCAGGGACATGAGAATTGAACTCCCTGAGTAATGAGAAATTTTCAGGCAGAGAGTTACGAGTCATGGTTCTGTGCAGCAGAAAAAGACAAAATTAACTCTGGAGACTTCATTATTTCAGTTTTCCTATGGCTCTTTCACCCTAATTGAAAGGAAACTAGAGATATTAGATTTTGACAAACTAGCAAATTAAATTTTGTTTTCACTGTATGAAACTTATAAATCATATAGTACAGAATTAGAAAGATATTTAAAAATAGCATTTACATAATTGGATTTGATATGAGTACATCTACAAATAATCTAGACTTATCCATTTTCTCCAGTGATCCCAAAATAATCTCCACATTATTTTTATGTTTTATAATGAAAAGACTGAAAAAAGGAAGATAAATCGACCTTTGCAAGGTCACAGCAGGTCAATATCAAGGTCAAGGGTAAAATTAATTTTCAGTCTATCATTATGGCCCAAACTCTTCCAAAGCCTTGCATTTTTTTTTTTTTTTTTTACTTATTAGGAATTTAAGCGCTTTGAAGATAAAAGATGTCAGCCAAAGAATTGTTAGTTAAAATAGAAAACAAAAACATTAGCATTGAGAGTTTCCAAAGTGTGGAAAGCTAAGTGTTTTAATGCTAAAATCCTTGACATTTAAGATGCTCAGGAGCCAAGCTTCCTGAAAGCCAACTAACATGCAAATTATAACAAATTATTTCTCTCAGGTCTTGGCATGCTTCTTTTTGGTGCTAGAAGTAGAGTGAGGTATTTGAGATTCAAACTCTTCGGAAACTTGTGTAAATTGGAGCTGTATTCTCTGTGGAAGAACCTCTTTTTTTCCTATTCCCTCCTCTAAGGAACTGGAATTTACAATCAATTCTGGGTCAGTATGGAGCGCTCAGCTGTGAGCAACATCCACAATGAGGTCTAGAATGTGCTAACGCAAAATATAGTGCCTTGGCTCATTGACTATTTTAAGCTGCAGAAATGTGAGAAACAGCCTGTGCAGGAAGGACTTTCTAACCTTCTCCAGAAGCAGGTCATAAAACGCTTATGTGGGAGGTGCCTTCCCCATCATCATAAGGAAAGGATCATCCCTGTCTCTGAAGACAAAGGGACACAGAGGAATCTGAATGAACCGCTCTTGCTGTCTTGTCATCCCTTTCCTCACTGACGACAGTTCATCAAACCTGAGGTGAGAACACTCAGGTTTAATCGTTTTGTTGGCTCTTCATTTCTTTATGAAGGCTCTTGTGTCATGTAAACCGTATTTAACATATATTGATATGCCTTTCTTTTGTTAATCTGTCTTGTTCCACCCCTGACCCCCCAAGAACTTAGAAGGGTACAGGAGAAAAAAAAACATTTTTCTTCCCCTCCGTCTAAGTTTCCTCAGGCTACCCTCCCAGTGCTTCAGGTGTGAGTAGCCTATGCTGCGGCCTTCTGTCCTCCTTTCTTGTAAGTTACTTAGACATCATCTTAGTGCCAATAATTAATGAGTGACAATGAGATGCAATGTCGATTCTATCCCAAAAGCTAACGTTTTGGAATCATGTTTGCTCTAAAACAACTTTCTGAACACCCTGAGGACTTGGTGGGCAAGGATGTGACCGGGAGTATGTTTTCCTACTTTCCAAGGTTTAACCGTTATTCCTGAGGGAGTCAACACCATGCTGTAGTGGTCTGTATCTTTTGTCCTCCCCACAAAGCTAAAGGAGTTTGCAGGAGAAGGTAGGTTTGTGGTTACTGGGGGACTCTTCCAGTTCCATTCAATCCTAGCCCATCTCCTCTGCCCTCCTCTCAAACTTAAGGTCTTGGGAAATTCAGGCATCGGTCTAGAGTCAGAACAAAATCACCTAACTTGGAATCATCTCGAAAAGCTAAAAATGAGCAGGTAGTTAAAAGAAGTTTTGGTGCAAAATAATCCTGGATTGGGAACCTGGCACTAAATTTCTTTTCTTCCTTCCTATAGGCTCCTAAGCTTTGAGAATGTAGAAATGAGAAAGGCAGGTACGATTCCTGACCCTATGAAGCTTCTAGTCGCTACGGGTGGGGGAAGAGAGTGGATTACGGAGGCCATAAGTGCTTTTAATAAAAACGATATGATGAACTGAGAGGTCCAGCAGGAGGCCACTTTAGATAAGGCAGTCTCTAGGAAAGATGATATTTGAGCTGAAACCCAAAGGATAAAAAAGAGCGAGCTAAGAAGATGAGCGGAGGGAAGTTTGAGATAGTTCGTACTGTTTATGCAGCAAAGTCCCCGAGGCAACAAGGAGCTTGATGTGTTTGAAGTGTTGAAGACAAGACAGCAGGCCCCAAATGGAGTCCGTTATGGCGGGCCCCATGTCACCAAACCAAGACTTAGCTGAATTACATTTTCAGCTGCTCCCAGAAATGGAATCTTAACCCAGTCACTTAGGAATTAGCTGATCAGCACTAGTGAGGTCATCTGCCCAACGTACCCCCAACATCCGGCCCCTAAAGGAAAATGACCTCGCTACAACCAGCCCACTTTTTGCTCGTGTACCTTCCTTGTCCTGTTCCCTTCTGCCTCTAAAAGTCTTTCATTTGGTTCAGCTCCTTGGAGCTCCTTTCTGTCTGCGAGATGGGATGCTGCCTGATTCATGAATCACTGAACAAAACCAATGAGTTCTTTAAAATGGACTCTGTTGAATTTTGTGTTGAACAGAGGGGAAGGAAAGAATATTGTGACGACAGCAGAATGATGGAGAAGCTGTGCAGGAAGGAGGAGCTAGCCCACGTCGGGCCTTCTAGGCTGCAGCCAGGAGTCCAGATTGTATGTAAGCAATAGGGAACGCGTTGCTAGCTTGGAAGCTAGGAAGGTCCAGTGTATGGCTTCTGAAAGCTCATTCTGGCTGTTCTCTGGAGAGTAGAAGCAGGGGTTTTGGTTGGGAAGTCACTGACTAGGAGTCGAGGGAAAAGACAGTGGTCTTCGTTACAGTGGTGGTAAAGGAGATGAAAAGAAGTAGATTTAAGATAGATCTCGGATATAAATGTGACTAATTTGTTTCTACATTAGCAGCTGGGCGGGGGTGTGGGGGAGGAGAAATCAAGGAGGATTCTTAGGGATTTTGGTTCCTGTATCTGTTTGGATAATGCTGCCATTTACTGAACAGGAAAGACTGAAGGACAGGAGTTGTACAAGGTTTATTACCTTTGAAATATTTATCAGATATCCAAGTGTCAAAGACGCAGTTGCAATGCATGTGAGATGTCTGGGGTGGGATATATACATTTGGGAATTAGCAACACACAGAAGGCATGTAAAGTTGCCAGACTAGAAGAGATCATCTGGGGAGAGAGTGCCCAGGCCTTAATCCGGGATGTGCCGGCATTTATAGGTCAGGCAGAAACAAAGGAGCCGACAAAGCATTTGCTCGGTAAAGTGGGGAGGAAATCCAGAAAACTAGAGAAGTGTTTTAGCAAGTGGTCAACTGTGTCGAAGGCTTCAGTTTGAGTACTTCTTGCGTGGCTTACTGTAAATGGCTTCATCTCTCTCTCTCTCTCTCTCTCTACACTCTATTTCCTTGTCAGTAAAATGTGGACAAAAATAGTATCACACTTGTAGTGTTGTTGGGAGTACTTAAAAAAAAAACAACACCCAAATGTATGTAATGTTTTATGTGTCTGGTGTCTAGTAAATGATAAATGGTAATTGTTATTAGTCTACTGCTGTTGAGTTCTGAGATCTAGAAGGGGAAGTCTATGTCCGGGAGAAGGGTACATGCATTTAGTGGGTAAGTTCTGAATAAGGGATACCCAGTTTCTTCATATCCTGCAGATCATTCTTTCATGTTCCTTTTAGTCTTTGTGTCTTTTTAGCTCTTCTGGAGTTGGGGCTTAAGATATGACAATTCCTTCTTCTCTGGGTAGTCAAAAGTTGCTATGACAACTGCCTGGAAATGAAAGTCCTGCACTTTATTTACTTATCTGAGGGTGATGGGCTGCAGAAAGAGGGAAATGCGATTGCCACAAACATTGCCTCACAACCTGTAGAAAGAGGACACGCAAGGACCGTGCTCTCCTGTGTACTGTCCGTGTCCTTTATTATTTATGTGAGATTTCCTGTCTTGCTCTTTTTCCACAAAGTATTTGAGGTCGTTGATGATATTGAGTTACATATAAGTTGAGGCAGTTTAAGGAAGATACATCAAGAAGATTAAGTGCTGTTTGGAGAAGAAGTAATCTGTAACAAACCTACCAAAAAACCCAAATCTAACTTCAGGTATTCTGGAAGTAAAAAATGGAAAACATGACGGTTTAAGGAACTGTCAGTCAAAAATCTGCTTCAAGGTCACAGGCAGGTTCACCGGGAGAGAAAAACTTTTCAAGGGATACATGTTGCTACTTCCTGCACTAATAATGGCTGACACTTACATTCTACTTGACAGTTGATAAAAAGCACTTTCATGCTTTAGGGAAGCTGGGGTTGCAATGGTCTTTTTTTTTTTTTTTTTTTTTTTTTTTCCAAAACCATAGAACAGGTTAACACAGATAAAGAGAACTTGAATCATGAATTTTAAAAAAAAATATTTTATTTATTTATTTGACAGAAAGACAGTGAAAGAGGAAACACAAGTGGGGGAGTGGGAGAGAGAGAAGCAGGCTCTCCACTGAGCGGAGAGCCTGATGTGGAGCTCGATCCCAGGACCCTGGGATCATGACCTGAGCCAAAGGCAGACACTTAACAACTGAGCCACCCAGACACCCCGCATCATGAATTTTTACTTCCAAAGCCTTGCTCCTTTTAATAAGCAAGGAACCAGCTTCCTTAATAGCAATTTAAAAAATCATGAAATATAACATTTACAAAAGTACGTAAAAGTATCATACATACTGTAAGAAATAACTGCAAAACAAACATCCATGTAGCCACCATAAAACAGAAATAGAACACTTCTGGAATTCTAGAAAATGCTCAACACGTTTGGTCCCGAGATCCCCTTAAGCTTTTACAAATTATTGAGACCCTCAATGACTATGATGCCCTGGGATCATGACCTGAGAGGCAGACAGATGCTTAACCCACTGAGCCACCCAGGTGTCCCCTTTTTAGACCTCATTAATACAGTTTATTTACTTTTAAGTAAGCTCTGTGACCAATGTGGAGCTCAAACTCACGACTCCAAGATCTAGAGTCAGATGCTCTACCAACTGAGCCAGCCAGACCCCCCTTTAATATTCAGTTTACGAGGAGACAACTGGGATTCTCATCCCCGATTCTGCATTCTGTCTAGTGTGATGTGTTGTTTGGTTTGAGGGGGTCTAGGGCAGGCTGCCCTAGAATGTGCCACTTTGGCCTGTGGATTATTTAGACCTAAAAACAGACTCAGGAAGAGCTACTCATTTCCTCCTTAACTGCCTAAAAGAATTCAGATAGGGAACCTGTACCAGGAAGACAGCTCTTACCAAAAATAAGTTTTTAGATCTGAAAGACTTGTCTGCATGGCCCGGCATGGCAGACATTTGTTTACTGAACATCTGCTCTTTTCACCTTCCTGTGAGTTATCTCCCTCCCCTTTGCAATCCCCTACTCCTTGGCTCAGAATGGTATATAAGCCTCAATTACCAGCCTGCTGGAGGGTCCCGTGTCTTCGTGTGGGCTCCTATAAGCACAAAATTAAATTTGTTTTTCTCCTGTTGTTTTTCTTCTGTCAATTTCTTAGGCCAAAGAACCCGGATGGGAGAGAGGGAAAGGTTTTCCACTCCTGTAGGTTAAGGTGTATGAAGAAAATCTGGCGTACAGATATGTAGTTGAAAAAAGGGGGTGGGGCATTTTAGTGGCCTTTTCAGCTATCTGTGGATATTCTTCGTGCTACACCAGAACTCCATAGGTAGTGGTTTTGTTTTGTTTTGTTTTTAAGGTTTTATTTGAGAGCGAATGAGCATGAGGGAGCGCACAGGGCTTGACCCTGGGCTCCATCCCAGGACCCCGGGATCATGACCTGAGCCCAAGGCAGATGCTTAACTGACTGAGCCACCCAGGTGCCTCCATGGGTGGTAGTTTTTGAAGGTTAGTCTCAGTGTGGAATCTGAAACCTTACAGTACCCTGTTACCTTAAAATCAGTTGGTCTAACTCGTTCTTTGAATAGTTCTGTCATCCATACATGATTTTGTAACATTATACATTATTCATCTGGAGAATACTGGCTGAGTTATACGGATCGCCAAGTGTTAACATATTTGATTATATGATATCTCCCAAATCACATTTATTAATATCACTACCAATTTACCACAGAAATCTCTAATATTGATATGGAGTCAAGCTCATTATGGTAGATACAAGTTTTCCAAATTTCAGTTTTCCCTTGAAAACTCAGATTTGATCATTGGCATCTAATATTGTCACTTGTTTTCCTCGAAGTGACTGGCTCACTTTATTTTTGAGAGGCTGTCTCCCAAATATCCAAGTCTAAACAGCCACTGTGTCAGCATTCTTTCAAGTAAAAAATGGTGTTCTATAAAAAAAAGTGACAAATTTAGCAATTCTTTTTTTTTTTTTAAGATTTATTTATTTTAGAGAGAGAGAGAACGCAGGGTGAAGGGCAGAGGGAAAAAAGTAGACTCCCTGCTGAGCAGGGAGCCCGATGTAGGACTTGATTCTGGGACTCCAAGATCATTGGCAGGAGCCAAAGGTGGACACCAACCAACTGAGCTACCCAGGCGTTCCTACACTTGATTATGAAATCAGAATCACTGAGGGTGGGACCCAGACTGTCAGTATTTTCCTAAATTCCCCTTTTGAGTCCAAAGTGCAGCCACTGCCTTAGGCCATCTTTCTCAAACTGTTCTCAGCTGTGTCCTTGTCTGTTGCTGAGCTGTAGTTCAGTGAAATGGAGATCTCGGACAACTTCACGGAATGTTAATAACTAGTCTACTGCTGGTTGGAGAAAAGTCAATGTGTTTTCAGACTCATATTCCCATCTTGAATACTCAGGAAATCCCAAACGGTGAACAAGAATATGTTCTAGGAGGACTCAGGAAGACTTCGGATTAGTTAAGCTTCTCTATTAGGGGTAGGGAAATCCTGGTGGGCCTGGGTCCCTGATTTGCTTCGCACTGATGCCCCCTTTTCAGCCACCGGGGCTTGCTTTTCTCCATAGCCTTCATTTTCCCACAGACTGTCTTGGACTAGCAGTTTTCACCCCTCTAGGACTCAATATTTCCACTTTATCATAAATATTTGTAACACTTCTTTACCATCCTCAAATGCAACAAATATATATAAAGCAACCTACCTCTAATCATTAATATATATGCATATAAAATGCCCTAACTGTAGTATAAAGGATAAATAAAATGAGGTTAATTTGTAATAAAAATTCATATTGCAGTATGTAAATTCATGGGGAAAATTGGCAGACATAATGAAGTTGTCAGGTGCTGGCATATGAATTTTATAAAAAAATTTTATTCTGAAGAAGGTTAAACACATGCTGAAGTAGGAAGAAGAGTATTGTGATATTATGAGATAGGGTTTCTGGCATAGAGCTCCTAAAACCCTTGGGATTTCTTAAGGGAGGAGGGCAGCGAAGGTGTCTTTTGTTAATATTAATGGGGTGACTTTGGCAATGCATCTAAGGATGGTGGTTGGTCACCAGAGGAACTATGTGATCAGAGAGTTGGAACTTACTTCACCTCCACTGCTCCCTCCTCCCCTACCTCTGGGGAGGGGGGAGGTGCTGGAGATTGAATCGATTGCCAATGGCCAGTGATTTAATCAATCATGTCTATGTAATGTAATAAAGCCACCACAAAAAGGGTGGGGTTTGGAGAGCTTGTATGTTGGTTGAGGGTTGAACATGTGAAGATTCAAGGTGGGAGGGGGCCCTCGAGAGGGCATGGAAGCTCTGTGCCCCTTTCCCATGCCTTGCCCTGTGCATCTCTTCCATCTGGTTACTCCCAAGTTATATCATTTTGTGATAAGCCAGTAATCTAGTAAGTAAAGCGTTTCTCTGAGTTCTGTGAGCCACTCTTGCAAATTAATCAAACCTGAGGAGGGAGTCATGGGAACCTCCAATTTATAGCCTGTCAGTCAGAAGCACAGGTGATAGCCTAGATCTGCCATTGGCATCTAAAGGAGATGGGGTTGGGGACTCAGTCTCGTGAGACTAATCCCTTAACCTGTGGAATCTGAAGCTATCCCCAGGTAGACAGTGTCAGAATTGAGTTGAACTGGAGGCCACCCAGTTGGTGTCTGGAGAATTGCTTGGTGGTATGGGAGTCCCTGCCCTTCCCCACCATACGCATGTTGGTTCAGAGTCATATTAAGTATAATGAGCTATATGCTGGGGGTGCCTGGCTGGCTGAGTTAGTAGAGCATGTGGCTCTTGGTCTCAGGGTTATGAGTTGGAGCCCCACATTGGGCACAGAGCTTACATTAAAAAAAAACTAACTGCATGCTTAATATCCAGCTTTTTCAGTGATCACTTATCAATAACCAGTCTTTTTCAGGCATCTGGGTGGCTCAGTGGGTTAAAGCCTCTGCCTTTGGCTCAGGTCATGATCCCAGAGTCCTGGGATCGAGCCCCACATCGGGCTCTCTGCTCCGTAGGAAGCCTGCTTCCTCCTCTCTCTCTCTGCCTGCCTCTCTGCCTGATTGTGATCTCTGTCTGTCCAATAAATAAATAAAATCTTAAAAAAAAATAACCAATCTTTTTCATCCTCAATGAGATGTGACCCTGGGACATGCAGCATCAGTGTCACATGGGATATTGTTAGAAATGCAAATTCATTGGCCTCACCCCAGATTACTGAATCAGAATCTCCGAGGTAGGGCCCAGGGATCTGTGTTTTAACCATCTATCCAGTCGATTTGTAGGTCCACTAAGGTTTGAGAACCACAGATCTGTATACTATCCCACTTGTTCAGATTATTTTAAGACAAATCCCAGATAGCACCCAGATGTATTATTTCATTCAGAAATATTTTAATTTAAAAACAACCACACACCACTGTATCACTTAACAAAAGTCTAACTATAATTCTTGAATATGATGTGTTCAGAATTTAAATAATTTTCTCAGATTTTCATTTTTTGTTTTTTACAGTTGTCTGAATCAGTTTAAACAATTGCCTTGGTTGATATATCTCTCAAGTCTCTCAATCTACCATGATTCTTCTCTTTTTTATTTCCTGCCATTTATTTGTTGAAGAAACTGGGTCATTTGTCACATAATTTCTCGCATTCAGGATTTTGCTGATTATGTCCCTATGTTGTCATCTCATCGTGTTCCTTTTACCTTTGTAATATTTACTATAATCTGACTGTTAGATCTAGAGGCTTGAAGATATTTGAATTTTATTTTGGGGGGCAGGAGTTTTTTGAAAGATTATAATTATTTATCTGACATATAGAGATATTGTGAGAGAGAACACAAGCAGGGGGAGCTACAGGCAGAGGAAGAGCGAGAGGGAGAAACAGGCTCTCCACTGAGCAAGGAGCCCAGCTCGGGGCTCGATCCCACATGACCTGAGCTGAAGGCAGATGCTTAACTGACTGAGCCACCCAGGCACCCCGTGGGGAGCAGGAATATTTCACAGATGTTGCTATGCCCTTCTCACTGCATCGTAGCAGTAAGCACATCAGTATTTGGCTCTTTATTTTTTTCTGATGTCTTAGCAGATACTGACAATCTTTGCCTTGGTCCATTATTTCATTAAGAATTGCAAAATGGTGACATCCCAAATTTTATAAATTTTTTTCTACATTATTTGAGATCTAAAGAAATTTCTTTGGGGTATTTGGCTGGCTTAGCCAGTAGAACATGTGATTCTTAATCTTGAGTTGTGACCTTGAGCCCCATGTTGGGGTGTAGAGATTACTTAAAAAAAATCTTTGGGGGCGCCTGGGTGGCCCAGTTGATTAAGGGTCTGCCTTCAGCTCAGGTCATGATTCCAGAGTTCTGGGATAGAATCTGCATCGGACTCCCAGCTCCATGGGGAGTCTGCTTCTCCCTCTGACCTTCTCCCCTCTCATGCTCTCTCTCTCTCTCACTCTCTCTCTCAAGTAAAAAAAAAAAAATCTTTTAAAAAAATCTTTAAAAAATTCAAATATATATATTTTTAAAGATTTACTTATTTTAGAGAGATAGTGCAGAGGGAGGGGAAAAGAGAGTGGGAGAGAGAAACATAAGCAGACTCCAAGCTGAGTGCAGAGCCCACTGGAGACTCAGTCCCACAACCCAAAGATCATAACCTGAGCTGAAACCGAGAGTTGGATGCTTAACTGACTGTGCCTCCCATGTGTCCCTCTTTGAACATTTATGTAGGGAATATAATTTTCAAGGAAAGGCAGTATAAGCACTCAGTTTAATTCCTTTTACTTTATAAACTAGTCTTCAAATAAATTTGTACGATAAAATTTTACTTTTTTTAAAAAAAAAGATTTTATTTATTTATTTGACAGACAGAGATCACAAGTAGGCAGAGAGGCAGGCAGAGAGAGGGGGCAGGGAGCAGACTCCCTGCTGAGCAGAAAGCCAGATGCGGTACTCGATCCTAGGACCCTGAGACCATGACCCAAGCCGAAGGCAGAGGCTTTAACCCACTGAGTCACTCAGGTACCCCCAATTTTACTTTTGAATATCATTATGTGTTTAAGGATTTTAAAACATTCGATATTCTTAATTTACTTTAGTCATTATTCATTATGATGCTTACACTGGCTCATTTTTTGGTCAGATGGAGCCTCTTCAAGTTGGCTCCTGAGTTTTTCTGAGGTGACTTTAACAGTCTTTGCTGCCTCCCTTGCTTTTGGGGATGAAAAGGTATTTCAGGCTCATCTTACTTATCCCCCAACCTGGAGTCAACTGTTTCTCAAAGGAGCCTTGGTTCTACAGAGAAGGATTTTCCTCCGGTTGTCTCAGGTTTCTTGGCCGAGGCCCTGCAAATTTAGGCAAAAGATTAACAGGAGTAAGACAAGTTTATCAACATGTGTGCCACACATCCATCCTCAGTGGGAGTACTCAGTGGTGAGTAACTCGAAGGGATTGGTTAGAATTTGAGTTTATAAATAGCATCTTAGCAAAGGATACTTTCACAGAAAAGTGACAAGACAAAGGAAAAGGACTTTAAGCTTCTAAGGGTGGCAAATTGTGGGAAGGTATTTATGGGGAAGCTAATGGTAGATAAGGGCTGGTTTTAGCAAGGATTGTCCTATATGATACTTCTGGTGCATTCTTTGGGCTGATAAGGGTCTGGAGTTGTCTCTGAAGATTAACTGAAGACTTTCCTGGTAGAGGAGCGGGGAGGGGACACCTTTACAAGTTTATGTCCTGCTTTCAGGCAAATAGGGAAAGAGCAGAGAGCTTTTCTCATATCGCCTTTTTCTCAGTTGTCATCAGGTAAAAATTATCCTTATTCTTAAGTAGCATATTTTGGGATGGCATATTCTGCTATTCTTCCTTTTATAGGAAAATAGTTGTTAAATCATAACCTGGGTGGTGGGAGGGCTCATTGAAATAGGCTTTTTCAGTAGAAAGAGCTAGGAAATATATATTTTAAAATAGGAAATTATATCTTAAGAACATACTAATGCTTCTAATTTAAATGTAAAATTACAGAAAATTTTCTCCTCTTTGATTTTATATTTGTATATCTTCCCTAACACCAAAATTCTTAGTTCCTTTTAAAAGATTTTATTTTATTTGAGGGAGTAAAGGGGGAGGGACAGAGGGAGAAAGAATCTTAAGCAGACTCCACACTGAGCCCAGAGCCCAGTATGTGGGGCGGGCGGGTGGGGAAACTCAATCCCACAATCCTGAGATCATGACCTGAGACAAAACCAAGATTTGGACACTTAACCAACTGAGCCACCCAGATACCCCCCAAAATTCTTAGTTCTTTTAATGATACTAACATAATCACTTATTTGCTTTATATGTATATTTGCATAGAACTATTTTCCAAACAACATCAGTATTGTTAATAAAACTATAACTGAAGAAAGCTTAGGATTTCCTTACAATGCTTTTTTGCCCTTCCTTTCTTATATAAAAGGAATACACTAGGGGCACCTGGGTGGCTCAGTCAGTTAAGCATCCAACTCTTGGTTTTGGTTCAGGTCATGATTTCAGAGTCGTGGGATGGAGCCCTGCCTTGGGTTCTACACTCACTGCAGAGTCTGCTTGAGATTCTTCCTCCCCTAGCCCGCCCCCACTATGTGCACTCATGCTCTAAAATAAATAAAATCTTAAAAAAAAAAAAAGGAATACACTACATACCACTGTTCTGTACCTTGCTTTTAATTTTATTTTTTTTAAAACTTAACATGTTCTAGGTTCATTCCATAACAATACATACAGTTATTACCTTGTAATAACTGCATAATATTCCATGTATAGATACATTACAATGTATTTCAACCAGTTCCCCACTGATGAACATCTGGATTGAAAGAAGTCTTAGACTATAAACAAATATCACTCTAATAAATATCCTTGCATTTTTGTAATTTGATATTTTTGCCATGTTTTCTTTGGGATAGATTCCTAGAAGTCAGATTCTGGGTCAAGGTAAATGAACTTTTAATTATGCTAGATATTGCCAAATTCCCTCTCTGGAAGTTATATCATTTATATGCCCACCAACAAGGGTGAGAATGCCACATGCTTAAAATAATTTTAGAGTTTAGAGAAAACAATATTCAAAGGAATATTGTTAGCAATTTTATTTATGTTTATATTTTGAAATAAGGGTTAAGAAAGCATATTCGCATATATACATGAGACAGGCACAAATTCAGATAAGGCATATTGTATTGGTGATTCAAATATCAGGTCAGTGTTGCTGCTGATTTAATTTTTCAAAATGGGAAAATAACTGGTAAAGGACAACAAAACAAACCACAGTTTTCTCCTTGTGTGGGGAATATCCTTGCCTGTATAATGATTCAGGTGTTGGAAAGACATGGGAGAGCAATGCTTAGAAAGACAGTGGAGTTGGTCAGTTATTACTAAGTCGTACTGATGCCCTGCAGAGAGAGAATGAGCAATTCGGGGCTAGACAGCCAAAGCCCAAGTGTGACAGCAAGAGGACCTCTCTCTTCTTACCTCGGGGGCAAAATAAATAGGCAGCTAATAAGGGTGCAAATAACATCTTTAATCAGAAGCAGGCAAGAATGGAGGCACAGTAATCTCAATAAAAAGTCGTAACGTGTTGCTGAGTTCCTGAATTTGAACCAATTTTCAAATCTGGAGTCCACTGACTGTATAAGTGACTGGATCCCTAGGAGAAGGACTCTACAACATTGTGAAAACTACGTATTTTAACTTTTCCTCATTCCCCAGAGGGACCCAGGACATTTATTTGAGTGGGACACTGAGCATGGGAAAAGGGGAATGCCCAGTCATTTCAAGGAGCTTTAGACCTAGGTTCTGAGCAGAGTCTGATAACTGGAGGTCCAAAGTGTCATCAGTATGCCACGGGTTCCGTGTAAGGCACGGCTTACAGAAGCAACCAGTAGAGTCCTGGTTAAAGTCTGGCTTACAGAGAATTCACGTGGGTCTGCAGACCCACCTGCTGGTCGTTTTCCTGGTACCTGAATATATAATTGCAACAGACATAATTGACAGTTGATGGATTGGGTCCTTAGGCTGTTAGATAAGAACTAACATAGTGAGGAAGGCCAACGAGCATTTGAAATTGTTCCCCACCTCAGTTAACCTAATAAAAAATGATATTGTGTCCCAGGGTTGATGGGGGTGATTAGTGCCACTGTGCATCCTGCAGCGCGAAGGTAGACTGGCACAGCAGACTTAAGTGAGCAGCAGTCCCAAGTCGGGCCGTGTTGGGCGTGCTGTAATTGCGGGGGCAGATTAAGAAGGACCCAGGTACATGGTATGTGGCCACTGATTTGGTGAAAGCATTCCTTTATATTCCAGTCGGAAATAAGGATAAGAAGCAATTCACACTCATGTGGAAGAGGTCAAGTAACACTATGTTACTTCTTCTGCCCTCTGTTGTAATATAGTCCGAAGATCTGGATGGTCTGGGTATCCTATAGAACTCTTCACAGATATATTATACCAATATACTTAGGGTAATATACTCGGGGGTAGGATCAGCAAGAAATGGCTTGCTAGAGGCCTTGGTAAGATAATATGCCTCCCGAGGGTGGGAGATAAACTATAAGAAGATTCAGTCAAGTTTTCAGAGGTCCAGTAGTCAGTGGCATGTGGAGACATCCGCTCCAGAATAAAAGACAAATTTCTATATTATGCGTCTCCTTCTATAACGAAGCACAGTGTCTGGTGGGCCTCTTTGGGTTCCAAAAGCACAAATTCCACATCAAGGAATACCACTCTGGCTCAGATCCTGGGGTGTGTGGAAGGTTGCCAGTCCTAAGTGAGGCCTGGAACGGCAGTGCGCTCTGCAGCCGTCAGTGTGGAATTTAAAGCAAGTCCCAGTAGGAGATCACAATATAGTCCTCTGGGATTTTGGAGCAAGGCCAGGCCATCTGGAGCAGAAGATTTTACTCTTCTCAAGAAACAGCCGCTGGCATTCTTCTGGGCCCCAGTAGAGGCAGAAAGCTTGACCATGAGGCACCAAGCAAGTTACCATGTGTCCAGGAGTGCCATCGTGAGCTGAATTCAGTCAGACACACCCTGTTATAAAGTTGATGGGCCCAGCAGTGGTTCATCATAAGATGGAAATGATGCATTCACACTCAAATCTCAAGGCATAAACAGTAGTCCCAGCCCCACATAGCCCACTATGCTTGTACTAGCACCCCTTCCTCAGGCACTATGGCCAGCTGAGGAGAAGAAAAAGTTCAAACTTGATTACCAATGAGTCATCTTGGTATGTGGATGGAAACTAAAAAATGGATGGCGGTACATTATAGCCATATTTAGTGGTGTCCCCAAAAGACAACAGAGAGAGAAAAATCTTCCTAGTGGGCAGAGCTTCAAGCTGTATAGTTGGTCATCTACCTTGTTTGAAAGAAGCAGCACCTATGATGGGGATTTATACAGTTGCCTGGGCAGTGGCCACGGCCTGGCCAGCTGGTCAGCATTTTGAAGGAAAAGCCTGGCAGATTGGAGACAGGGAGGTCTGGAGTAGAGGTGTGTGGACAGACATAATAGAGTGGTCACAAGGGTAAAGATTCCTACTTCACATGCTGATTTCAACATTGGAAAGGGTATGGAACAGTCAAGTAGATATCAAGATTCTACCAGTTGATGTTAGCCAAGCTTTGTCATGGCTTACCTCAAAACTGGCACAGTGGGCACGTGAATGGAATGGTCATGTTTGCAGAGACAGAGTCCATGCATGAGCCCAACAGCATGAATTCCCACTTCAAAGCCAATCTAGCTGCTTCTATCTCTGGAGGTCTAACTTGCTAGCAACAGAGACTAACACTGAGTCCCTGATAAGGCATTTTACTTAAACGAGGCATTTGGTGGCAAGTCAACAACACTGAGCCCTTTCCATTCGGTAGTGACCAGCAGTTCATCCTCACAGGGATAAATACCTATTCTGGGTATGTGTTTGCCTATTGTGCCTGCATAGCCTCAACGTCTACTACTATCTAGGAGCTCACAGAAGCCCATATCCACTGGCATGGGATTCAACTCAACATAGCATCCCAACAGGAGAACCATTTCACAGTAAAGGTGATGTAGGTATGAAGCTCATGTCCAGGGCATCTACTGGTTGTACCACCCACTGCACTACCCAGAAGCAGCCAGCCTGATGAGAGCACTAGACACCCTACTGAAGGCGCAGCTAAAGTGGCAGTTTAGAGGCAATATTCTGCGAGGATTGAGTACCATCCTTCAGGATGCAGTACATACACTAAATCAGAGAACTTTGACGGGCACCACCCCTAATAGGAAGAACATGTGGGTCCAGGAACAAGTGGAGGGAGCAAAAGTGGTCCCACTTAACATCTCAGTGAGTCAATGGGAGACATTGTGCTTCCTGTTCTCAAAACTCTGTGCTTTGCAGGTTTAGAATTTCTGGTCCCCAAAGGAAGTACACTTTTGTCAAGGAACACAATAAGAGTCCCACTGAACTATAAGCTGTGGCTACTGTTTGGGCACTTTGGACTTCCTGTGTCTGGCCACCAGCAGGCAAGAAGAGGAGTCCCCATTCTTGGTAGGGATAAATGACCTAGATCAACAGGAAGAGGAAGGGTTGCTTTCCTATAAAGGGAAAAATACATGTGGATCCTTGGTGATTTGCTTGGAAGCCTCTGGGTATGTAATTGGAACTGTGGAAGGGCATGTGCCGCAGTTCCTGCCTGAGAAGGGTATAGTTGCCAATAAACATACATTCTCATTAGGAAAAAGGATTTGGGTCACATCCAGGTAAGCTACTAAGACCTGCAGAGGTGACAGGTAGAAGACAGTAGGATTTGGAATGGGTAGTGGAGAAGGAGGAACAGATGTAGCCCTGAGACCAACTGAGTGATGGGGTGTAGTTTGTCCTCGGAATCTCCTTCTAAGCATTAGTTCAGGAAGAGAAGTCTAGGGGAATTTTAGAGGAGCTGCTCCCAGAATGTGAGTGGAGAAATCGATCAGTGTGGTGCAAGGGGTATTTTATGGTGGTCATGGGATACACTGCTCGGATTTTCGAGAGAGAACTTGCTGGAAAGACTAAAAAGAAAAAATAGGATCGAAGAAATCATAAAGAGGAGAATAAATAATAGATACAATTTTTTCTAAATCTGTAGAAATATGGGGAAATGATAGTTATGAAGAAGATGAAGCAGATGACAAAGATGAAAGAACCAAAAAGGAATCCTTTGACAAAATGCCTCCAGCAGCAATTAAAAATAACATTAGTTTACCTCCAAAAATCAAGATACAAATTAAAAATCATGCCAAGAAAATACCTCCAAGCCGGCCTGTTCAGAAGCACCTGCTAGCCACATAAAGAAACTAGTAAAGTATTTGTTAATGATGATGTGAAGATTCCCACCCACAGTAACTCTGCCTTAGCTCAGGCAAAGAGTTGCAGACCATCAACTAAAAAAAATGGTCAGCTGCAGTGTTAAAACTGTGAATGTGAATGAGGTTGACAGTGAAATGAGAGCCTCAGAGTCTGAACAGAAACCACAGAGATGGATCTGTGATAAGATTATTGATATTGTAAGCCAGATGGTACCACCTCTTTTAAATTTTGATGCTATTCCTCTTGACGACCATATGTAGAATTTAAAAGATGCCATATAGTTTTCCCTAAGTTCCCCAACACCTTTTGAGGTCAAAAGAAGAAACAAACCATTGCGAATCAGAAATGTGAATACTCAGGCAGCCTGGGAAGTTAATTCATCTTATTTTCCATGTTGGATCTCAACTTTCAAGACTTGTCTCCCCAAATTTATTCTGTGTCCAACTTTAACCTGGAAAAAAAAAAAGGAAAGGAAAATTGTCAAAATCATCACCTAGGCATGTCTCAGAGATGTTCTTGTTTATATCATCTTTTCTTGCTTTACAGACAAAGATTTCTGGGTAAAGTGTTATTATTATTATTTCTTTCTTTATAAAGGAGAGAGCAAGAAATAGCGAGAGCAAGCACCCTTGAGTTCCTACTGTGGGGCTTGTACTCAGCAGACCATCTTCTAGTGCCATACTTTGGCAATTCACCACAGCGTTTATGCTATAGCCTTACCTTCTTTGAACTGCCCCCCCTGCCCCACTAGTGGTTGAGCACAGGAAGGTTCTAGAGCCAGGCCATGCCTGCCCAAATTGGGACCCCTCAAATGGGGATTAGATTTTGCTCCAAGGTTCCCTATTGGCATGGCCAAGCAAGACTTTCTCAGAGCTGTACTGCTGCCTGAGGCTCTTCCTACCTAACCTTGGTTCCTTCCCTCTCTTTCATGAGTAGCAGAACTACATCAGTGTGAAGGCACTCCTAGCCTACTTCTTCCCTTCTCCTTTATTCTTAACAGCCATTCTCCTCAATAAGTCTCTTGCTCATCTGATTCTGTCCTGGTGTCTTCTTTTCCAAGGACCTGAACTGACCAAAGTCCCGTATATTACGGGATGTTTAGCATTCCTGGCCTCACCCACAAATGCTGGTAGCATTGTCCCCCTCATCTTGAGGCAACTAGCGACATCTCCACAGATTGCCAAATGGTTTTATTTTGAACCACTCAGAGCATAACCATCAAGATCACAAAATTTTAGAGCTACAAGAGCTCTTACAGATAAAAAAAGAAACAGAAAAGTGTAACAACTCTATTTCTTTTTTCTCTCTCCCACAGTGCCTCCACCTTCTTTTCATCCTCTAATGTTTGTACCTCAGCTGAAACTGATAAAACTTAATAATGGAATAGAAGTACCAAAGATGCTATATAGCATCAGAATTCAGTGAAGAATTTAGGCAGTGATCAGTGTCTGAAACTGAAGCTAGGAAAAGAACATCAGTTATGATAGATTAAATTAACTGTGTAAGTAACCCACCCTCAGAACCGGCTGCAAATGCACTGCTTTTGTGACTAGAGTGCTTTCCAAGTTTGTACCAAGTCACAAGGATATAGTCTCAGGAACACATTCTTGGAATGTGGAGGCATTGTTCAGTAATCAGCAGTAGGTAGCATTGTCTAAAAAAAGATCCAAGAATATTAGTTTAGTTGGATGATAAGTTTGTAGCAGAGATAATTTTTCACTTTTTACCCAATGAGTATTCATCTAGTATATTTATTGATTCCCTACTATGTTCCAAAAATTATACTAAGCTCAAGAGTAGACAGAGGTAAACCAAACAAGATTCCCTCAAAGAGCTTATTATATGGGGCATGCATTCTCGATGGGCAAAAAACCCGAGATATTACAATGGTTTGTGGTCCTCCAAAGAGCCGCAGTATATAAACAGACATTTGAGATATCTGTGGTTTAAGATCTCATAGGGGGCAGAAAGAGCAATTAGGAAAAGAAATATCTAAACTGGCTTCTTAGGGAGTCAAAAAGGAAACTAAGGTTGAGAAACCTGATCTTGAGGAAGAAGAAAAAATGAAGGTGATGAAAGAGAAGAAGAAGGAAAAGTAGAATGATAAGAGGAATAAGAGAGGAGGAGAGATGAGAAAAGAAGGTATGTGAAATTTTAAGAGACAAAAATAGTTTTGTCTGCCACTGAGCCATATGACATATAACTTTTTTCCTTGACATTCTGAAATACAGGCTTATTTCTCTACATCAGTTCTGGCTCTGGCAACAAAGTATTAAATGTGAAAAGCAATACTGGAATGCTTGTTCTTTATTTAAGGAATTCCTGTATCCTAGAGCATTTTTTTCTTGCTCAAATACTCCAAACAGATGTCCTCACTTTTTCTCATTTTAAATTTAAACTTGTAAACAATTTCCTATTATTTTCCTAAAGACCCCATTATTCCACTTACTCGTAATGTGAACTTTGTTAGCTCCATAATACCAAAACCTTCAGTTTTACGGTAATTCTTTCTTTCATTTATTTGCCATGGTAAACAAACCCATTTGTTGTTTGACAGCTTATGGAGCTTTTCTGCAGTTTGGACTTTATCCCTCAGGATCAGATACCTGCCTTTGCTCTGAGTGTGGGTACACTTTTTGATTACTAGTTGCGTTTCCAGTTCTATGTTGAATAAAAGTGGTGAGAATGGACATCTTTGTTTTGTTTCTGATCTTAGAGGAAAATCTTCCAGCTTCTCGCTGTTGGGTATGATGTTAGCTGTGGGTTTGTTATATATGTTTTTTATTATGTTGAGGTATATTCCTTCTGTACCTACTTTGAGATATTATCTTCAGTGTGTTATTGTTCATAACTTAATTTTTTACTAACTTGTAGGGGTTCTTTATATATATATATATGAGTTCTTTATATATTCCTGATACAAGTTCTTTGCTAGATACATGTGGGGTACAGATTTCTCATTCTGTAGTGTAATTCTATCTTTGAAGAACAGAAATTTAAGTTTTGATGAAGTCTAACTTGTCAAATTTTTCTGTTATGATTAGTGCCTTTTGTGTCCCATGCAAGAAATATTTGCCTACTCCAAAGTTATAAAGATGTTCTTCTATGTTTTTTTTCTAGAAGTTTTACAGACCCAGGTTTTATGTTAGGCCTATGAACCATCTTTAATTAATATACAATTTAATTTTTTTAATTAATATACAATTTAATTTTTGTATATGGAGAAAATAAGGCCTAAGTTCTTTTTTTAAAACAAATAGATATCAAATTGTTTTAGCAATATTTTTTTAAGACAACAGTAACAACAACTTTCTTTCACATTTAATTGCTTTAGTGCCTTAGTCAAAAATGAAATGACTGCATATGTGGGGTTCTATTTGTAGACTTGGATCTGTTTATTTACTAGCCTATCCTTACGGAGTAACACACTATCTTGCTTACTATAACTTTCCAGAAATCTTATAATCTGGTAGTATAAGACTTCAAACATTGTTGTTTTTACTTATTGTTTTGGCTATTCTATGTCCCTCAGCTTTTAAGATACATTTTAGAATTAATTCACCTATGTCTAAAAAAAAAACTAAGGAGAGTCTGCTGGAATTTTGATACAGATTGGGTTGAATTTACAAATCAATTTAGGAAGAATGGAGAACTTAATGATACAGTTTTACCATCCATGGATATGACGTATTTCTCTACTTATTTAAGACTTTTAAAATTTCCCCGGCTAGGTTTTGTGGTTTTAAATATAGAGGTCTTACACATCTTTTGTCATGTTTATCCCTAGGTTTCTGATGTTTCTGTATACATTATAAATGGTATTATTTTCAATTTCAATTCCCAGTTGTTTGTTGCTGGTATATAGATCTAGAATTGATTTTTGTATATTGGTCCTGTAGCCTATGACTTGCTAAATTATTAGTTCTAGTAGCTCTTTTGTGTATTACATAGGTTACCACTTAACCTATGTGGTTACCACATGTACCCTGTGTATGCACCTATGATAATAGGTATTATCATGTTGTCTATGACTATTATTGATATAATCCATACACCATAAAATCCACTTTCCAAGTGAATAATTCAGCGGCTTTTAGTATATTTGCAAAGCTGTGCAACCTCATCACTATCTAATTCCAAAATATTTTTATCACTCCAAATATAAACCCTGTATTCATTAACAGTTACTCCCCATTATCCCCAGCCCCAGCCCCTGACAACTACTAATCTGTTTTCTTAATCCCTATGGATTTTCCTATTCTGGACAGTTCATATAAATGGGATCATGTAATATGTAGCTTTCACTTAGCATATAATGTGTTCAAGGTTTATCCAGGTGGTAGCATAAATCAGCACTTCAGTTTTATGGCTGAATCATATTCCATTGTATAGATATACCACATTTCGTTTAATTACTCATTAGTTGATGGTGATTTGGGTTGTTTCTACCTTTTAGTTATTATGAATAGTGCAGCTATGAACACTTGTATCCACATTTTTGTGTGATCATAGGTTTCCAATTCACTTGGGTATGTACCTAGGAATTTCTGGGTCATATGGTAACTATATTTTAACCTCTTGAGAAAATGCCAAGTTATTCCCAAAGTACCATTGTACATTCCCACCACTGGGGTATGAGGGTTCCTATTTCTCCACATTCTCACTAATGCTTGTTATTGTCCACGCCACGCTAGTGGGTATAAAGTGGTATCTCATCATGGTTTTGATTTACATTTCCCTAATGACAAATGATGTTGATCACCTTCTCATGTGCTTATTGGCTCTTTGTATATCTTCTTTGGAGAAGTCTCTATTCAAGTCCTTCATCCATTTTTAAATTAGCTTTTCTTTTTATTGTTGAATTGTAAGAATTCTTGATCTATTTTGAATACAAGTTCTTATCAGACATGATTTTCAAATATTCTCCCCCATTCTATAGGTTGTCTTTTCACTTTCTTTTTTCTCCCTACATTCTTCCTGTTTATTCCATATAAGTTTCTACAGAGGATGAAATCTGTGAACAGATTGAAAGGAAAAAAATATACGATTTTTTAAAAAAAGCTTTTATTTAAGTAATCTCTACACTAATGTGGGGCTTGAACTCATGACCCCAGGATGAAGAGTCTCATGCTTTTGTGAGCCAGCCAAGTGCCCCCAAAACATACAACTTCACACAATGTCTAGCTATCAACTCGGATTAGGTATACGGGTACAATATGATACAAAATAGGATGAAAGAAACTGAGGCTGCTAAGGCTTTAGAGCATGGAGGGCTTAAGGACATCATCATTTATGTTAGCAAAATCCAAGTGCTTTGAAAAACCAACGCTAGGCCATTTCAAGGATGTCTTTCATTTCAGGATGAGTCCTGATGTGGAGTGCCATGATTCTGTAGATTTCTGGCTGCTTGCTAGTCCCTTCTCTTTGTGGATAAACTGCTTTTTCTGTTACTTCTTTAAGGTGTGCTCACAGGAGCGCTGTAGGCTGCAGGATGAGAGGGTCCCTCAAGAAGCACAGGTAGGGAGGAGGCAGGACGATAGCAGATCAGGAGGGTGTTTTGCTGCTAACCCCACTGGGGAGGGATTAAGGTAACTCCTTCCTGAACCCACAGCCTGGCCTAAGCAGGGCAGCCCATCTCTACCCTACATGCTTCTGTCACCCTTGCCAGATCTTCCCCACCTCAAGGTGGGTTCATTATAAGGCTGAATACAAAAGTATGTATGAGTCTGGGGCCCAAGCCACAAACACCCGCAAGGTCCCCTAGTTAGAGGGCTGGTCCCAGGAGGAGGCTGCTACTGCACTCTGGCAACCACAGCACTGAGGAATGTGGCCCACTGTTGTCAGAAAAGCTGGAAATCCAGATTTGTATATGAGCCCCTGATTCCCAAAGGTTGCAATTTATTCATGTTCTAGCAAAAACATTTTCAGGAATGATGTAAGTGGGTAAAAATAAGAGCCAGATCAGGTAGACTGTGGAGTGTGACTCCACAAACCCTGCATCCTGCTTGCATCCTATCTTAATTTCCACATCAAATCTGAGGTACATGAATCTGAACTTCTGGGGTCTTATCTCCTCACAGGACATTTTTGGGATTTTTTTTAGCCTAAAAGATAGTAATCTACATTTATTCTTGTTCTTCAGGATATTTTTTGTCTTTTTTTTTTTTTTTTAAGATTTATTTATTTGGAGAGAGACCCGGTGAGAGAGGGAACATAAGCAGGGGGAATGGGAGAGGGATAAGCAGGCTTCCCGCTGAGCAGAGATCCCCATGCAGGGCTTGATCCCAGGACCCTGGGATCATGACCTGAGCCAAAGGCAGATGCTTAACGACTGAGCCACCCAGGTGCCCTACTTTTTTGGTCTTAAGCTAAAAGGATACTTAACTTGGGGCAGTCCTTCTCTTATTAAAATATTCCAGTCACACATTATTAGAAAGGTAGCACCAAATCAAACTGACTGAGGGAGCCACCAACAATTAGGGGGTAGAGAATTCTGAAAAAACAAAAGTGATGACTGAGAAGCTGAGCGGTTTTCCTCCCGGGTCTTCGATGCCCACACTCAGCTCCTCCTCCCTCCTTGGGCAGCTGACAGGACCTGCCTCCCGGCCTTTTCGACCTTTAGCACTTGATGTCTTCGGTGACGGCAGAGAGCCCTGGGCCCTGGTACATTGTGTGCAGGGCTTCCTGGGCTCCAGGGGAGTTGGCCCTGTTCAGGTGCTCCTGGTATAGCTCCTGCATGTGGGCGCTGGTATAGGGGCTGCACGGCGAGGTCAGCGTTGATGCCTTCCATCTGCCACAGCAGCACCTTGTCTGCATGCCCATCCTTGGTCTAGGCTGGGCCTCTGTCATTTAAACATCCACTGGTCCAGGCAAGCACTTCCACCAAGTGGTATGGCAACTTGCCCTTCTCCAGCTCCAGAACTACATCCTGGATGTTTTGAAAGCAGTACCCAGCAGCAAAGCATAACAGAACCTCTCCATTCTTTTCAGCGGTGACCTCCTGGAAGTCTTTGCTCCTCTGGGTGCAGCAGGTGACCTCCCTCACATCCTCATGAAACAGCTGCTGGGCCGCAGGTCTGAAGCTGTGCACCAGATACCTGCTGGTCCCGGCTCCATCATGGTGTCAGTGCCTCGCCTTCTCCTTCAGGCCTCCAAACGGGATGTTCGTGGCAGTGTCATTTCACCAAGAGGGCACTTTGCTTCATTATCTGAACAATTTCACCTGAGATTAATACGCACTCAGTCAGTACCCCAGGAACCATGGGAAGCTATGGGAAAATCTTCTCGAAGGGCCTTCAGTTTATTATCATAACAGAGACCATAATAATGTGGAAAATCTTGTCTGAAGACAGGTTCTGCTGTCTGGTGAAGTAATCTTTCCCCAGAGAGCTCATGATCTGCTGGGGAGACTTGGTGGTATAGAGGTGGTGGTGGTGGGGTGACAGGGTGGCCCAGCACACGTTCCAAGTATGGGACCCAGCCCAGCCCAGGTGGAGGTGAGCTTGGGTAACACTGGCTTTTCCTCACTGTGCTGGTGGCGTTGAGGCACAGGTTCTTTCTGACTCTGCAGGAAGCTGAAATCCCCAGCTATCCTATCAAAGACAGTGCACACCCCTAGACTTTTGAGGAAGCCATAAAAAATAAAATAGGTGACAAATAATGTATCAGGGGAAAACAAATATATAACATATGGCAGAAAAAGATATATATTGTAGGAGCAAATAGTCTAGTGACAGAGGGAATTATAATTCAGTGTGACAAATATCATGAGAAGTACACAGAGAACAACACATAGGATGGATACAGTGGCCAATTTAGGAAGTAGGAATCATCACGTCCAAGTGATGAGTTACATTTGCCAACTTGAGGTAAATTAATATCATCAAATTTATGGATACTTAAAAAGCTGAGAATTTAGCTCTCAGATATAATTATTTCACATTGGTCATCTAACTCTGGGTGTCTACAATCAACTGGCTCCCCTTTCACTGGCTTTAACTAAAAATAAAAGTTTTTTTTTTTGTAAAAATGATACAGACATTATAAAAAAATTCAAACGAGATAAAAAAGATCCAAAAGACAAAATAAAAATCGCTTGCTTTTTGGCCAACATCTCTCCAGATCTTTTTGTACATTTATACACACATATATATTCATGTCAATAAGATGCTGATCCTGCTGATTTATAGTCTACTTTTATGGGAGGGCCTATATGCTATGAAAATATTTTCATGTAAATAAAGATTCATCATGTTATTAATAGCATAAGGGTATTCCATTGTGCACATGCACGGTAATTTAACTAGCATCCTAGTGATGGCACTTATATTGTTTCCAAAAACACTTATTACAAAAAAGGGAGTGAGGAACATCCATACAAATGTTTTCCTTAGAATGAATAGACTAGGAAATGAGATTTTGGGGCAAACGCTAATGAAATTTTGGTAATTAAGACTGTCCCAATTTCAACCTTAACACCAATAGTGCACAATAGTAGTTGTAACCCCATATCCCTATGTATGCGGAGGGACAAAAAGGATCTGTTTGGAATGTTGAACATCTTTTTCATTTAATTAGATGTTTGTTTTTCTTGGTTTAAATATGTCCTATTGATTTCCTTTGGTAATTTTTTTGTGGTGTTTTGAAAACTGATACTTTTTTAAAAATTAAAGATTGGAGACAGCACACATGCATTCCCGTGGGGGTGAGAGGTAGAGGGAAAAGGAGTGTTAAGCAGATTTTGCACTGAGCACAGAGCCCACTGAAGGGCTCAATTTCACAACCCTGAGATCACAACCTAAACTGAAACCAAGAGTGGTTTGGTTAAGTGGGATGCTTAACAGACTGCACCACCCAGGCACCCTTTAAAATTGATATTCTATGAGCTCTTTGTATATTAGGAGTATTTTTCCTTCTTTTTCCACATGATACAAATGTATTTTCCATTGGTTCATTATTTGTGTAAAGAAGATTACAACTTGTGTGTAGATTATCATCTTCATGTTATTTTTTCTGTTATGATTTCTGTTTTTTGTTTCATAGTTAGCAAAGGCTGTTCTGTTCTTCATCCAATTTTTTGTTATGATTTCTGTTTTTTGTTTCATAGTTAGCAAAGGCTTTTCTCACCTCAAGATTATACAAATACTCTCCTTGATCTTCTTGTAGTGTTTTTATGGCTTCATTCTTTACATTTCTTTAAATTTTTTATTTATCTGGTATTTACTTGAGAAAGGAGATAGAAAGCCTGTCTCCATCGGTTGCTATTTCTCAGATAATCTTTTCCCCACTTAGCAGTAATTTATAGCATATAGTTTACTGATGACCACCAAGAAGACTTCTGGAGTCCAGGTCTCCTGGCTTCAACATTTACCAGTAATGGCTCTGGGTAATGTTCTAAAGTCAGATAATTGCACCTGGCTTAGTGTTAACTAATATAACCTGAAAAAGGCCTCTTGTACTTGATACCTAAATGCTCAGCAAATGTGAGCTAGTATTATTAAACATTTGTACAAGGTACAGCAGTTTGTTTCTGGATTCTATGTTCTGTTCACTGATACTGTATCCCACATCTTCGTAATCCATGTGCTGACACTCCATTAGCCAGCGCATCCTCTCGTGGAATGGCTCCTCTTTCCCCATTTCAAAAAAAAAGATGGTCCAAAAAAAAAAAAAAAAAGGTCCTATCTCAGTTGCCTTTCCAATCATGGCTACAGCCTATGTAAAAATAAGCTGTGCTTTACAATGCAGGAGAACCGCCACCCCAAACCAGGACACTGAGCAAACGTGGGAAGGGAAGAGCGCCTGTTTCTTCCACTTCATATTCTTAGAGACTGAAACTACCTTATTTCAGCCTTTGGCATAGAGCCGACGCTCTCAAAAACTAGTACCTTCTCTTCCAACTTTAGTTTACAACCTCAAGATAAATAGTTCACAATGTTATCCCCAGTGGGCCGTGACTCCCGAGCAGGATGCGAGGGGCGGGGAAGAATTCACCCCGGGCCCTGGTCCTGACCCGGCCGGTTCCTCCAGGCAAGCTGAGCGGACTCGCCGCTCGGGAGCTCCTGCTCCCAGGCTGACGTGGCAGGCAGGCGACTCCAGGATCATTTAATGTGCACAATCGGGGACGCAGGCAGAGGCAGGACCTCCTCCGAGCCCTCAAAGAGTCAAGAGTGTGCGAAGAGCCTGCAGAGGGAAGCGCGAAAAGGGCGGACATCCCCTAGAAACCTAGCGCTGCGAGGAGGCGAGGAAGGCCGGCTCCTCGCTCAACCCCGCACTTCAGTCCCGCTGGTTGAAGCACGTGCCCGCTCTCGGCTGGAGGGATCTCTATGGCCCCCAGTGCCCCGTCGTAGCGCTGCCTCAACCCGGCGTTCCCGCCGTAGTCGGCCATCGCTCCCGCTCAAACTCGGCTCGTCTCCTCCCTCTAACGGCTGCGGACCAGGGCCGGCGTCCGTGGCGCCGGTGACGTCGGCGTAGGGGCGGGACTTCCTGGCTCACGCACTCCGCTGGGCTGGACGGGCGGCGGGTGGCGGGCTGAGGGTGGCGTGTCGGCCGGTCGGCAGCTACCGGGCTGCCTCGTTTCCCGGAGACAGCCCGTCCACCCGGGCGGAGCGAAGCTCTTCTCTCCACCGCCGCCCTTTCCGCCCTCGGAGCTCTCCCGGGAAACCTCACCTTTCCCTGGAGTCGGAGTCCGAGGGGCGCGCTCGGCCCTCCTTTCCCTGCTCGTCCTCTTCAGCCTGCGCCGCGAGCGGCTGCCCGCCTGGCCAGCACCCCGCGTGTGGAACTGCATCCCTCAGCCCCAATGCGGGGGCGAGGAGAGTCGAGCGGGTGCCGGTGGTTGGAGCTGTGCCGGCGTTCCCAGGTGGCGAGTGCGGCCACAGCACCGGGCGCTGTGAAGTTTTACGCGCGCAAGTCGCAGGGACTGTGTGTGAGTCTGGTACGTAACCTCTTTTTGTGGGGACGCTGTCTGGTCTGTAGTTTTTGGAATGCTCCCCTTTTCTTCATAACTTGGCTTTGAATGTTTTGTTGTTACTTTTCCTGTAAAGTAATTGGAGCGGGTGTTAGAAATGGAGGCTCTGAGACATGTTCTGTGGCGAGTTAAGTGCACGTGAAACTTCTTACGGAGGTTTCTTCTTCTTCTTCTAATTCTTCTTCTAATTCTTCTTCTTCTTCTAATTCTTCTTCTTTGTTTTTTAAGTTTATGTATGTATGTAAGTAATTTCTACACCCAGTGCGGGACTCGAACTCACCGCCGGGAGATTGAGAGTCGCGTGCTCTTGGAACTGAGCCAGCCAGGGGCCCCTTTTTGGTGTTTTTTTGATGCACTCTAGGGTGATGCTTGTGTAGCTAGTTTAAGTGGCTGAACGTGTGGTACCACCAGTTTAATTTGTGATGAAAAAACTATGCTACCGTTTTCCAAGACCCCGCAGACAACTTTAATTCCAGAGATAATGTCTAGACTGAGTAAATGAATGCCTGGCTTAAATGGACGTTTCGATAAATCCTTACCAGCTTTTGACCTTAATAAATGGGCACTTAGCTCTTAAAAATGCCCACTGCCAAGTATTTTTAAAGCCTTAAGTTACAGTTACATTAGTTGTCATTGTGAAGCTGTTTCAGTGAAATCTCAGAGATGTCTAGGGTGGCAAGAAACTTGTTCTTAATTTCTTATATATGTTACAGTTGATAGTGTTTAGACTATGAGCAGAGAATACTTGAGATCTAAAACTGAGTAGGTTGTTAAAGCAGTGCTTCTGTTACCAAGCAACGTCTCCGTAAACAAGTCCAATATTCAACTAGAATATAATTAAATGTAACTATCCTACAATTAACCGGATTCAGAATTCTGTAAATTCATGGGTTTAGCCTGTAGGTGATTTTAGTTCATACGCACCTTCTGTACTGAATTTTGATTTCAAATTCATTTTGTGTGGAATTACTAGAATGTTTTGAATATCCGGGTCATACCGGACTCCTCAGAGTGGCAAGTGGCTTTGAGTGACCCTTTGGTTATATAGGACAGTGTATGTCCGGTATTCTTTCTTTTGAATATTTTCTAACCAGATGAAGTGTGCACGCTATATTCAGGAATTTTTCAAATAGTAAGATAATACCAATTTAGGGCATAGTGTGTTGGGAGATTGAAACACAATCTACAAGTGGCTTTTAAGCCTTGGTCAAGCCAATAACGTTACTCTTTCTCCGCTCATTGAACCCTTATTGATACAGTTTGCATGACTGTATGGCAGTAGTTTTTGGAGCACTTTTTCATGATTTTTTTGAGTTCTATAAACTTTCAAGTATGTAAGAAAGGAAGTGAGAACATTTGAGACTCTATGAGACTGAATGACTTCTTTGAAATCAAACTATTGGTAATGGGAATTGGAACTTAAAGTTGCATGTCTTACTACATTGCAAAAATCTGTTGACTTCATTATAGTTTCCTCCCCCTTTTTCTTTTCCATATGCTGATGTTGAAGTAATGAAATATTCAAGAGTTGGGCAAGACAAGCTAAGAAGAAAAATCAAGAATGACTCATGTTGTATAATAAAATTCTTAGTAATCAGAAGTCAGTATTTTGTAACATGGAAGTTCTAATTCAAGAAGTTGAGAAGAGTGAAATCTTAATGGAAAGATTAGTTAATTGTCAGAATTCTGTGTGTGTTTTCTAGGTACTATCTCTGTCTAAAGTAATTGAATTTTATTTTAATTTTGTCATACATAATGTATTAAGTTCAGTGATTTTGTCAAATTGTCTAATCTGTGTGTACTTTTAGGGCATGTGTGATGTACATTTGTAAAAAATTTCCTGAAGTACTTTTTTCTACCAACTAAAGTTCATATTTCTTAATCTGAACTCTTCAAAATTTCCTCTCAGTCTGCCATTTCATGTTCATGTTCTTCATAGAAAAACTGTGTCCGGAATGATTTCCTCACTATCCTCTAAAACTCCTATGTGCTTTCTCCCTTTCTTCCAAGCCTTTTTGTCATTCTGCCTACTGTCCTGATTTCTTCCCTTCTTTCCTAAAATCTGAATTTTTCTTTTTCTATGAAGTTCAACTCCACTGTAATCTCTGCCGGGGAGGAAAAGTTCCCTACTCTTAGAGTCTCTAGCTGGCCTAAGAGTTAAATTGACATAAAACAGATTAACAGAGGAAAGCATACAAGTTTAAAAAAATTTTTTACGTGTACTTGGGGGCCTTCACAGGAGAAGGAAGACTTGAAGCAACCAGAGCAGAAAGCTTTTTTTTTTTTTTCTTAAAGATTTTATTTATTTATTTGACTGAGAGAGAGAACACAAGTAGGCGGGGGTGGGGGGTGAGGGGTGGGGGGCGGGGGTAGGCTCCCTGCTGAGCAGAGAGCCTGATGCAGGGCTCGATCCCAGGACCCTGAGATCATGACCTGAGCTGAAGGCAGAGGCTTAACCCACTGAGCCACCTAGATGCCCTGAGCAGAAAGCTTTTATATATCTTTTAGATAAAGAAACAATAAATTTGTGTAAAAAAGACAAAGGGTTTTGTGTGGAGTCATGAATTGTGGGGAAGTGACTAGGCAGCTAAAGATTAGTTTAATAAGGCTTGTTTATACATATTTCTTGGGTTTGATTCCTTATCTCTGGTGATAAGAATGTCTTCTTCACTTCTGGTACAGAGTTTTTTTCTTCTGGGATTTTTATTTTCTATTTTCAGGAAGAAAAAGGGTCAGAGTGCCCCTCTTGCATCTGCTGTTTGTTAAGTTTTTTTTAACTCAAAATAATACACCAAAGTGGCATATTTTAGGGTAACACGTTCTGAACTCTTTCTTCTCTGAAATTCTATAGGATGTTTTTATTAGCCATTCTAATCTGATACTTTATATTGCATTTTATCATTTTGGTATATGCCTCACCTTCCTAATTAGATTGTAAGCTCCTTAAGGGCAGGATACCAGATCTCACTGAGGTGTATCCTTAGTATCTTCCAAATAGAAGTTGCTGAATAAATGTTTCTTAGAGATGAGGAATGTGCATTTGTACTCCCCCCCCGCCCACCCCACATAGTGTAGTAGAAGTAAAAGACCATCTTTGAGAGAGTAGCTGAGAGAGGAAGGGCAACTGTAAACCACAAGAAAGGGAATTAAAGAGCGTGAATTCATGGGAATTGGAAGGAAAGATTCTATTCCTAGGAAGTGTGATATTTGAGAATTTCCCATGACAATATCAGCAGTAAGAACTCCCTCAGGAATGCTGGCACTACTCTCAAGTGGGCTTGGGGAGTTTGGTCAGTTTCCTGGTTCTTCCTTGTAGAATCTTGATTTTAAAAACATTTCCCCAACTCTCTCCTCCCTCTACCTCCCTTATATAATCCCTTTCTCCCTATCTCTCCATTTTACCCTATTCCATTTTACTTTTTTCCTGGTCAAGTCTTATTTATGAATTATGTCAGTACTTTTATTTGGCCCTCATAAAGTAACAGTTATCTTAATTTTTATGTTTTTCCATTGAGGCTGCCTCTGTGGGTCATGGAGAGATCACAGGCTGTATAGTCTAGCTAGTCCAGCTTTTTTTTTTAAGTTTAACTGAGATGTAATCTCAGTAAAGAAATTAAGAAAGCAGGATGTGCTCAGTTACTTGTTTTCTGTATATTATAACTTTAAATTTCTTTTGCATTAAGATTCATAGAGATGGGAGGAACCTAAACCTATCCATTTCATTTTGGAATGTGCCTGTCACTCCCGAAATATGTCTTTAAATAAATTCTGGGTAATTTTTGTAGTCTTGCTGTAAATCCTATGTCTGATGCTTATGACAGGAATTGTTTCATTTAAAGGTATAAAAAAGTAGAGTCTCAGTATTTTTACAAATCCTGGTTTGAGTCATTTGTTTTTTAGTAAGCTTGCTATCCTAGCTTCTGAGTTGTTGCCCAGTAACACAATTGCAGGATAACATAGCAACCACTGAAAACGTTAGCAATGGACTATAGGGATTTTCCTGCTAAGTTGAAGTGCTTATCTTTAGCATTCACGTTCAATATGTTTTTCATCTCTGAATCACATCTGGGTTTAAGGTTTTGGTTCACACTGATTTATTGTTAAACTTAAAGAGCATACAATATAATTAGATATTTTTGGAGTGCTGACAAATTGTAACTTGCACATTATTTTTCACGTACAGATGTGTGATATATATTGAATTATATATGAAGGATATGTGAAAAGACTGGTTAAATTAAAGACTAGTCTATATTGAACAGAACAACTATTAAGTAATAATTAATATCTGAGTTACCTACAGCCGACAAAGCCAGCAAAAGCTGGGGTGGATGCATTTGAAATGGTTCTTCTCCAAATAATATTTTTATGTTACTTTTGGAGGTTAATGGGAAGCTTAGATCAGTAAGCATGAACTAAAAGGCATTATGATTTTGGGGGAAGATTCAGGAGATGAAGACTTGACTGAGTTAGTCACTTAACCTTTTTTTGGCCTGTTTTCTCTTTAGAAAAAATAAATTACTGAAAGTTTTTTTCAGAGGTAGTGTGTTTACAATTTATTTTTCATTAATTTTTTAAAGGTTTATTTTGGAGAGTGCACGTGCATGTGTACTTGGGGGAGAGGTGGCAGAGGGTGAGGGAAAGAGAGCCTTAAGTAGACTCCGTGCTGAGTGCAGAGTCCAACATGGGGCTCAGTCTCATGACCCTGAGATCACAACCTGAGCCAAAACCAAGAGTCAGACACTTGACCAAATGAGCTACCCAAGTGCCCTGTATGTTTACAATTTAAAGCACATTTAATTTCTTCTGTTTATTGGTTTAGTCAGTATTTGAGTGCCTGTCATGGGTCTTGCACTATACCAGGTACTGGGAAGATTGTTAATAAGACATAGTGCCAAGTCTCAAGCAGTGCCTGGTGGGAGAAAATGAATGGTTATTTAAAATTTATATGTAGTTATTTGTAATATAAATCGGAGGTGCTATAAAGATAAATGAGAGTGTAATTGGTGGCATGTCGGAAGGACACCTGACCTAGAACTGCAGAGAGAATACATTATAATTAAGGAAATGTCAGATTAGAATTATGTAAGTGTAATCTGAGTGTATACAGAGAAGTATTAAACCTAGCCAGGAGGGAGTTAACGAATCAAGTAAAACTGGGGAGAAGTTTCAGAGAGTCAGAAGTCATCAGCAATACTGGTAATTCAGATCCTGGGTGTAGATGGGATTGCTAAGGAGAGTGTGTGGAATCAGAAGAGGGCTGGTGAACATCACATGTAATGGGTAGGTGGAGAGAGAGAGTATGGAGGAAAACCAGGAAAGGGTAGAATCCTGGAAGCCAAGAGAGGAATGCTTATCACCTTTAGTTTTTTGATTAAATGAAAATTGTTGGTCAAGAAACATTGTGTAGCACTATAAATGTAAACCCATCTATACAAAGATACTCTCTACAGAGATCTGAACTTGAAGATGGTGATAGGTCAAGTCTTTGGTTAGCATCATAATATAGAGAAAGAATCTATGGTTGACCTTTGAACAATATGGGGGATGGAGGCTCCCAAAACTCTACTTGTGATTTTAATTTGCATTTCCCTAAGTATAAATGATGTTGCATTTTCTGTGCTTATTATTAGCCTTTTATAAGTCATATTTGGTAGAATTCTATTCAAATCTTTTGCCCATTTTTAACCTGCGTTTTTTTGTTTTATTATTGAGTTGTTAAAGATCTTTATATATTCTGTGTTAAAGTCTTTTATTAGAGATATATTTGCAAAGATTTTCTCCTGGTCTGTGGCTTACTTTTTCTTATACTTGTGTCTTTGAAGTACGGAGGTTTTTGATGAAGTATAGTTTATAAGTTTTTCCTTTTTGAGCTTAGGATCTTGATGATGTGTTTAAAGAACTTTTTGCCTGATCCAAGATCACAAAGATTTTCTCCTTTGTTTACTTTTAGCTCCTTCATTTAGATCTAGGATCCATATTGAATTAACATTTGTGTATGGTCTAAGTTTTAAATATTTTTTTTTTAAGATTTTATGTATTTGAGAGGGAGAACAAGTGTGCGTGTATTCATGCGCACAAGTGGGGGAAGGAGCAGAGGAAGAAGAAGCAGATTCCTCACTGAGCAGGGGGCCCTACCTGGGGCTCAATCCCAGGACCCCGGGATCATGACCTGAGCTGAAGGCAGATGCTTAACTGATTGAGTCACCCAGGCACCCTAAAGTTTAAATTTTTTTTTTTTATGCCAACTGGACATCAAATTGCCCTACCATTATTAAAAAGGCTGTTCTTTTCCCCTTGAATTATATTGGCATCTCTATTAAAAAAATCAGTTGCTTATATCATAAGGGTTTATTTATAGTCTCAATCCTGTTCTATTCATCTAGATTCCTATCTTTACTCCAGTACCACACTGCCTTGATAACTGTAGTGTTAATAGTAAGTTTCAAAATGGGTAGTTTAGGGTGTCTGGCTGGCTCAGTGGAACATGCGACTCTTGATCTTGGGGTTGTGAGTTTGAGCCCCACATTTACTTAAGAAAAATAAATACAAATAAAAATTCAAAGAAAAAAACCCAAAATAGGTAGTGTAAATCTTTCCAACTTTTTCAAAAGTAATTCCAGATTCTTTCCGTTTACATACAGAATTTAGGACCCACTTGTCAGTTTCTACAAAAAACATTTGTTGTGATTTGATAAGATTTGCACTGAATCCATAGATCAGTGTGGGAAAAATAGCTAACTTAAGAGTCTTCCAATTCATGAATATGTGATGTCTCTCTATTTAGGTTTTTAATTTCTCTCAATTTTTTTTAGTTTGCAATATATAATTCTTGCACTTTCATTGAATTTCATTGAATTTATTCTGAAGTATTTGGACGCAGAGGGAGAGGGAGAAGCAGTTTCTCCACTGAGCAGGGAGGCCGGTGCAGGGCTTGATCCAGGACTCTGGGATCATGAAGTGAGCTGAAGGCAGATGCTTAACTGACTGAGCCGCCCTGGTGCCCCTACTTTATGTCGTTCTTGATGTCTGCTGGTTTTATTTATTTTTTTAAACCTGGCTTCCTGTGTCTGCATACCTTAGTGTTCAAGGATTGGTCAGAAGTTGTGTTCAGACAGTTTGACTATTACAGCGAATGCTTAATACTAATATGGCTAGTACTGCTGACGGATCTAAATGAGGGTAACGGAGTGCATTCAGACACCAATCATTTTCAGGTTTGCCCTGGCTTTTACTTTGCACCAGCCTCTCTTGCCATATGTATAGCTTTGTTGGCCAAGGATGTGTGAGTGGCATGGACCTGCTTCAGTCTCCAGTACACAGTCTTAATGTAACCTGCACTGGTTAATATTTTATTGAGTCTCCCATGCCCCCCGCCCCCCAGCTGTCTCAACCTCCAGAATTCCTGTAAAATCCCCAGCTAGCCTGCTAGTTTGTTGCTTGCCACATAGAGTCCTACAGCCTCAGGCTAAAGGTGCCACTGGCTCTCACAGTTAGGTGACCACAGAAATCTCCACTTAAACTCATGGTGCATCAGATCAATAGCTTACCCTTCAGTAGTGGTGAACCTGCTCTTCCCAGTTTGCCTTACACTCGTAAAACTCCTACATTGACAGAGGTGGGGGAGGATGGGAGTAGCCAAAGGTAAGACTGCTGTAGACTCACGTCCTACCCAGTTGTTTCATGAGTAAACACTTTTCAGTTTGTTGAATGCCTTTGATTGAATTCCACATCACTGAAATGGTTGTTGTTTGACTCTTTTGTGAAGAGGATTTATCAACCTGCTCATTTCTCTCATGCTGGAAGCAGGAGGTCTGTTTTTAAGATTTATTTATTCTAGAGAAAGAGGAGAAGGAGGGAGAGTGTGAGTAAATGTGAGTGGGGGACGGGCAGAGGGAACCGGGAGAGAGAGAATCTCAAGCTGCCTGCCTGCTGAGCACAGAGCCCAACTCCAGGGTGAGCTTTTGACCCCGAGATCATAACCTGAGCCAAAACCACAGGTGGGACACTTAACTGACTGGAGGTCAGTTTTCATGATTCTGTATGGAACTTTTCTCTCTGGAGGATGAAACTTGACCTATACTGCCTTTTTTTTTTTTTTTTTTTTTTTTTTTTTTTTTTTGTGAGAGAAGGGGGATGGGTGGGGGGGAGGGGCTAAGGGAGAGGGAGAAACAGACTCCCTGCTGAGCAGGAAGCCCGCTTGTGGGACTTAATCCTAGGACCTGGAGATCAGGACCCAAGCCAAAGGCAGACACTCAGCTGACTCAGCCATCCTGGCACCCTGACCCATACTTCCTTTATATCACTCATTAATCCTTTGCACAATTATAGGCATTTATTAGTTACTCCAAATGTACTTGTTGAGTTAAATTCCATGATTTTCCTTAGGCATCAAATCATAAAGCTTTTGGGGTTGTGGAATCCCAAGACCTGTGCAATTTCTTGCTTTTACTGTCCTTTTCTTAAATGGAAGAAACTGCTTAATATTCATTCAACATGTGTTTATTGACTACCTGACATGTACCAGCTATTATGTAAGGTTTGGGGGTATTAAGATGACTAAGACGTAATCTTTGCTCTTAAGGAGGGTTAGCCTAGTGTAGGAGATCGGAATACAAATGGCTGATTAGAATATAGTGAAATAAATAAATTGATACGGATAAATACATGGCATTATGGAAGACCTCACAATGACTGTTAACTCGGAATGGATTAGAAGAAAATAAGGGAAACATCTAGAAAAGACTTTCAGGAGGAAGTAGTGACTGAGTTGAATATTAAAAATGAGTGAAAGGTGAGATTAGGAGATTGCATTCTAGGCAGAGGGATCAATATGAGGTGAGCAAATGTGAGTTCAGTGACCTACAAGCAGTTTAGTTTTATTAGGGTGTAAGTATATAGCATAGAGTTGTGAGAGATGAGAATGGAAGGGTAAAGAGGGCTTAGATTGTGAAAGCTTTTGTATACTATGTTAATAAGCTTGAAATAATCATTATTGATGAATTTTGCAAAACTGTTGAGTGGGATATACTTTAGGATTCTGCCAAATTTTGTTTTGAATGTTGTTTACCTATATCTTCAACTATTTTAAGTAACAATAAAAGATAAATATATCCAAATGGGCTGTAAACTATATTTAAAAACATTAGAGACCTCCAGCATATTAGCTAAAATGGAAATAAAGATCTGACATATATCTTTAATATAAAATATTCTGAATTAAAATTTTTATTTTTAATATGCATGAATAAAATGACAGTCTTTTAAATATCGCAGTTCTATAAGATTTAATTTTGAAAAAGATCATTTGCTAAAATTGTTTGAATACTGCTGTTTTATTTTTTCAAGATTTTTTTCTTTTATTTATTTGTCAGACACACACACACACATACACACACACACATACACGCACACAGAGTGGAAGGAGAAGCAGGCTCCCTGCTGAGCAAGGAGCCCAATGCTGGACTCTATCCCAGGAGCCTGGGATCATGACTTGAGCAGAAGGCAGATGCTTAAATAACTGAATAGTGCCATTTTAGATAAAACTGGATTACATTGATAAGGCCTTTAAGTGATGTCATAGATGGTAATTCTGTAGAGTATGGATTTGGGGCCAACAACAACCAGTTGTTTTTGTTGAATATGTTTTTGAGTATTGCATAAACTTGTGTGAAAAGGAATGGAATTTGAGGACTTCTGGGTTATTTCTTGAAGTGGAGGCTTTAACTTCAGTCTTTTTTTTTTTTTTTAAGATTTTCTTTATTTGACAGAGAGAGATCACAAGTAGGCAGAGAGGCAAGCAGAGAGAGAGGAGGAAGCAGGCTCCCTGCCGAGCAGAGAGCCCGAAATGGGACTCGATCCCAGAACCCTGAGATCATGACCTGAGCTGAAGGCAGAGGCTTAACCCACTGAGCCACCCAGGCGCCCCCAGTCTTAACTTCAGTCTCATTTTCTTTTGTATTTGGTCACTGTTTTCTGATGTGCAAAGGACAGAAGGAACCCTTTTACCTTCTCCTTTGGTCTTCAGGTGGGCTTGATATTTTTCCTGTGGTTTTAAATATAGTTTATGTTTGTTGTAAAATAAGAAATGTGTAGGAAATGTACAAATGATAAAATCACACCTGTCTTCCATATATAATATTTTAGTGCTTATCTTTTTTTTTTTCTATGCATATATAGGCATTTAAATAGGCTTTTTACAAAATAAGGATTATATAATGGAGTATTTTGTAGTCTGTGTTTGTTTTAGTAGGCTTCATGCCCAGCATAGAACCCAGCATGGGGCTTGAACTCATGACCCTGAGATCCAAGATGTGAGCTGAAGTCAAGAGTCAGACCCTTAACTGACTGAACCACTTAGGCACCCCTGCATTTTCTACTTCTGTAACAAACATTTCCTGATGTTATTAAGTACCCTTACATAACTTTTTTTTTTTTTTTTTTAAAGAAAAACTTTACTGTGACATTGGGACCTAAAATTCACTTTTAGGAAAGTTTTTTTTTCCTGTAATTTACAATGTTTATTTTTAAAAACAGCTTTATTGAATATAAATATAATAAATAACAAATTGTACATTTTTAAAATTAAGTTTTGATGTATGTATACACTGTGAGACTATCACCATAGTCAAGATATTAAATATATCCATCACCTGCAAAAGTTTTCTTATGCCCCTTTGTGATCATTCCCTTTTGCTCCTACCCTCTCCAGCTGCTTACTGTCTTCCATTTCCAGGCAACCATTCATCTCATTTCTGGCATTTTGACTGCTTTGCATTTTGTATAGGTAAAATCATATAACAGGTACTCTTTTTGTTTAGATTTTCTTCACTTGGCATAATTATTTTGAGATTCATTTATGGTGAGAAATTCACGTTTATTCAATAGTGTTCCATTTTATGGATATACCTCAATTTGTTTATATATTCACTTTTTTCTTTTTTCAGTGTTTAAACATTTTTAATTAAAATTCAATTAATTAACATTTAATGTATTAATTGGTTTCAGAGGTACAGTTCTGTGATTCATCAGTTTTATATAATAAACAGTGCTCATTATATCCATACCCTCCTTAATGTCCATCACCCAGTTCCCCCATCCCTCCACCCACCCTCCCCTCCAGCAACCCTCAGTTTGTTTCCTATGATCAAGAATCTTATATGGTTTGTCTCCCTCTCCGGTTTCATGTTGTTTTATTTTTTTCCTCTCTTCTCTTATGCTCCTCTGTTTTGTTTTTTTAAATTCCACATATGAGTGAGATCGTAGTATAATTGTCTTTCTCTGACTGACTTATTTCACTTAGCATAATACTCTTTAATTTCATCCACGTCATTGCAAATGGCAAGTTTTCATTTTTGCTGACTGATATCCCATTGTGTGTGTGTGTGTGTGTGTGTACCACATCTTCTTTATCCATTCATCTGTTGATGAACATTTTGGCTCTTTGCATAGTTTGGCTCTTGTGGACATTGCTGCTATAAACATTGGGTGCACATGCCCCTTCAGATAACTACATTTGTATCTTTCGGGTAAATACCCAGTAGGACAGTTGCTGGGTCATAGGATAGCTCTATTTCCAACTTTTTGAGGAACCTCCATACTGTTTTCCAGAGTGGCTATACCAGCTTGCATTCTCCCCAGTAGTGTAGGAGGGTTCCCCTTTCTCTGCATCCTTGCCAGCAACTGTCATCTTTTCACTTGTTAATTTTTGCCATTCTGACCAGTGTGAGGTAGTTTCTCATTGTGGTTTTGATTTGTATTTCCCTGATGCGGAGTGATGTGGAGTATTTTTCCATGTGTCTTGGCTGTTTATATGTCTTCTACGGAGAAATGTCTGTTCGTGTCTTCTGCGCATTTCTTGACTGGATTATTTGTACTTTGGGTGTTGAGTTTGATAAGTTCTTTAATGATTTTGATTACTAGCCCTTTATCTGATCTGTCATTTGCAAATATATTCTCCCATTCTTTCAGTTGTCTTTTGGTTTTGTTGTCTGTTTCCTTTGCTGTGCAAAAGCTTTTTATCTTGATAAAGTCCCAATAGTTGATATTTGCCTTTGTTTCCCTTGCCTTGGAGACATGTCCAGCAAGAAGTTGCTGCAGCCAAGGTCGAAGAGTTTGCTGCCTATGTTCTCTAGGATTTTGATGGTTTCTGTCTCACATTTAGGTCTTTCGTCCATTTTGAATCTATTTTTGTGTATGGTGAAAGGAAATGGTCCAGTTTCATTTTTCTGCATGTGGCTGTCCCATTTTCCCAACACCATTTGTTGAAGAGACTGTCTTTTTTCCATTGGACATTCTTTCCTACTTTGTCGAAGATTAGTTGCCCATGGAGTGGAGGGTCCATTTCTGGGTTCTCTATTCTGTTCCGTTGATCTGTGTGTCTGTTTTTGTGCCAGTACCATACTGTCTTGATCTTGATGATGACAGCTTTGTAGTAGAGCTTGAAGTCTGGCATTGTGATGCCACCAGTTTTGGTTTTCTTTTTCAGCATCCCTCTGGCTATTTGGGATCTTCTCTGGTTCCATACAAATTTTAGCATTATTTGTTCCAACTCTGTGAAAAAAGTTGATGGTATTTTGATAGGGGTTGCATTGAATATATAGATTGCTCTAGATAGCATAGACATTTTAGCAGTGTTTGTTCTGTTCATTTAACAGTATGTGTTCCAGGAGCATATAAGGTTTTTCCATTTCTTTGTATTTTCCTCAGTTTCTTTCATGAGTGTTCTGTAGTTTTCTGAATACAGATCCTTTGCCTCTTTGGTTAAGTTTATTCTTAGGTATCTTATGGGTTTTGGTGCAATTGTAAATGGTATAGACTCCTTAACTTCTCTCTCTTCTGTCTCATTGTTAGTAACAGCTACTGATTTCTGTGCATTGATTTTATATTCTGCCACTTTGCTGAATTACTGTATGAGTTCTAGCAATTTTGGGGTGGAGTCTTTTGGGTTTTCACATAGAGTATCATGTTATCTGCAAAGAGTGAGCCTTTGACTTCTTCTTTGCCAATTTAGATGCCTTTTATCTCTTTTTGTTGTCTGATTGCTGAGGCTATGGTTCCTAGTACTGTCTTGAACAGCAGTGGTGAGAGTGGACATCCCTGCTGTGTTCCTGACTGTAGGGGAAAAGCTCTCAGTTTTTCCCCATTGAGAATGATACTCACTGTGGGTTTTTCATATATGGCTTTATGATACTGAGGTATGTTTCCTCTGTCCCTACATTGTGAAGAATTTTAATCAATAAAGGATGCTGTACTTTGTCAAATGTTTTTTCTGCACCTGTTGAGGGGATCATATAGTTCTTGTCCTTTGATTTATGCAGTGTATCACATTGATTGATTTACAGATGTTGAGCCAACCCTTGTGGCCCAGAAATAAATCCCACTTGGTTTTGGTGAATGATCCTTTTAATGTACTCTTGGATCCTATTGGCTACTATTTTGATGAGAATTTTTGCATCCATGTTCATCAGGGATATTGGTTTGTAATTCTCCTTTTTGTGGGATCTTTGTCTGGTTTTGGGATCAAGGTAATGCTGGCTTCATATAAAGAGTTTGGAAGTTTTCCTTCCATTTCTGTTTTTTGAAACAGCTTCAGAAGAATAGATATTCTTCTTTAAAAGTTTGATAGAGGGGCGCCTGGGTGGCTCAGTAGGTTAAAGCCTCTGCCTTCGGCTCAGGTCATGGTCTCAGGGTCCTGGGATCGAGCCCCACATTGGGTTCTCTGCTCGGTGGAGAGCCGGCTTCTCCCTCTCTCTCTGCCTATCTCTCTGCCTACTTGTGACCTTGTGTCTGTCAAATAAAATAAATAAATAAAATCTTTAAAAAAATAAATTAATTAAAAAAATAGTTTGGTAGAATTCCTCTGGGAAGCCATCTGGGCCTGGGCTCTTGTTTGTTGGGAGATTTTTGGTTTCTGCTTCAATTTCATTGCTGGTTTTGGGTCTCTGAAGTTTTCTGTTTCTTCCTGGTTCAGTTTTGGTATTTTTTATGTTTCTAGGAGTGTATCCATTTCTCCCAGATTGCTTAATTTGTTGGCAAATAGTCGCTCATAATATATTCTTATAGTTGTTTGGATTTCTTCAGCATTAGTTGGGATCTCTCCTCTTTCATTCATGATTTTATTTGTTTGGGTCCTTTCTCTTTTCTTTTTGGTAAGTCTGGCCAGGGTTTTATTGGTCTTATTAACCCTTTCAAAGAACCAGTTCCTAGTTTCATTGATCTGGTTTATGTTCCTTTCTGGTCTATGTTACTTATGGGCTCTCTCTTTGCATAGAGGATCCCTTTTAATATTTCTTGTAGGGCTATTTTGGTGATCACAAATTCTTTAAGTTTGTGTTTGTCCTGCAAGCTTTTTATCACTCCTATTTTGAATGACATCCTAGCTGTATATAGTATTCTTGACTGCATATTTTTCCCATTTAGCGCACTGAATATATTATGCCATTCCTCTTTGGCCTGCCAGGTCTCTGTGGATTGGTCTTCTGCCAGTCTAATGTTTCTCTCCTTGTAGGTTACCGACATCTTGTCCCTAGCTGCTTTCAGGATTTTCTCTTTGTCTCTGAGATTTGTAAGTTTCACTATTATATGTTGGGGTGTTGACCTGTTTTTATTGATTTTTGAGGAGGATTCTGTGTGCCTCCTGGACTTTGATGCCTGTTCCCTTCTCCAGATTAGGGAAGTTCTCCCCTATAATTTGCTCCAATATATTTTCTGCCCCCCTCTCTTTCCTTTTCTTCTGGGATCCCAATTATTCTAACATTGTTTAATTTTATGGTATTACTTATCTCTCGAGTTCTTCCCTTGTGATCCAGTAGTTGTTTATCTTTCTTTTTCTCTGCTTCTTTATTCTCCATCATTTGGTCTTCTGTATCACTAATTCTCTCTTCTGCCTCATTTATTCTAGCAGTTAGAGCCTCCATTTATTATTGCAGCTCATTAGTACCCTTTTTTTAATTTCGACTTTGTTAGATTTTAGTTCTTTTATTTCTCCAGAAAGGGATTCTCTAGTGTCTTATATGCTCTTTTCAAGCCCAGTTAGTTTCTTTATAATCATTATTCTTTTTTTTAAATTTTATTTATTTATTTGATAGAGAGGGAGGGAGCACAAGTAGACAGAGCAGCAGGCAGAAGGAGAAGCAGGTTCCCCTCTGAGCAGAGAGCCCAATGTGGAGCTCAATCCCAGGACCCTGGGATCATGACCTGAGCTGAGGGCAGACGCCCAACTGACTGAGCCATCCACATGCCCATATAATCATTATTCTGAACTCTAGTTCCAACATTTTATATAACGTCCATACTGAGTAGGTCTCTGATAGTCAGTATTACCTCTTGTTCTCTTTCTTTTTTATTTTTTAATTTATTTACTTGACAGAGAGAGCACAAGCAGGGGGAGCTGCAGGCAGAGGGAGAGGGTGAGGAAGAAGCAGTCTCCCCGTCAGGCAAGGAGCCTGACACAGGGCTTGATCCCAGGATCCTGGGATCATGACCTGAGCCGAAGGCAGATACTTAACTTAATGAGCTATCCAGGCACCCTTTTGTTTCCTTTTTTGAGGTGAGTTTTTCTCTCTTGTTATTCTGTCCAGAGAAGAATAGATGAACGAGAGGACAGAATACTAAAATGGCAACAACTAACCCAGGGAAATATGTTCTCAACAAATCAGATGAGACCCAAAACTAGGGGGTGAGGGGGCTGGGGAAGAGATTATAATCAGAAAGATGAGCATAATAGAGCAGTACACTGGATTCTGTGTGTATTTTGGTCTCTTTTTTTAGGAAACTAGATCTCATAATTTTAAAGAAAAACTTACATATGTACAAAAATAAAATTTAAATATAATGAAGGATAGACTGTAACTGTAAAAATGGAAATTAAAAGACAAGAAAGAGCAATAAAGGAAAAAAAACAACAAAAGCAAAGGAAGGGATATAAACAGGTGAACAGAACAGAGCAATACACTATCTCACGAGTGTTATATGGTCAGTTTGCTAGAAGAAACTACATCTCAAAATAGTAAGGAAAGAAAAACATAAATACAAAAGTTAAATACATTGGAATGATAGAATGTTAAGATGAAAATTTAAAAAGACTTTAACAAAACAAAACAAAAAAGGAAAAAAGGGAGAAGAGAAGGGGAAAAAAAAAATAAAAACAGCAACAACAAAAAAGTGAATATGATCAGACAGGAGAATAGACCAGAGCCATACACTAGATTTTGGTTGTATTTTGTTGCGGAACCTGGACTGGATCCTCGCAGAAGAACCAAGTGGCACTTGGAGACCTTGGAGGATTGGAGGTTTGTTTAACACCGGCAGGCTCAGAGGAGAATGATCTCCAAAGGTTTGAGCCCCGAGCACAGACAAAGGGGTAATTTATGCCCTTCCATTTCCGCATACTTGGTACTTTTGGCATGTGTGGGACTAGGTTAGGGAGAAGAACCCAGAAGAACCCTGGGGCAGGGGGTAGGACTCCCTTGCTGACTCAGTCGGCCATTTTAGAACACACATTTTCCCTTATCATTCCCCCCTTTGATGACCCTTTAAACACCTAGTTTACAGGTTATCATTATCATCTACTATGGACTGATAGCCCTGTGAGGTTAATATCTGGGCAGTGGCTTGCCTGGTAAGTGTTTTCTATGGACTTAAAGTCCTGATTCCTGAGGGATATTGTGCTGATGATAGGTAGGGACCATGGTGAACCGATGTCCATCAGTCAGTGAGGTCTTGCTGAAGGTGGAGCCAGAGCAGGTCCATAGGGTCTGGTTGAGTTTTCTGCTGATGTGATTCCTCTTCTGACTGGTGAGACTTCTTTACTCTGGAGTGGTGGACCAACGGGGTGACACCTGAGACCTTGAGGACAGTAGGGGTGATTAGAACAACAGTGTGGGGCCTTGTCCACTGTGGTTTGAGGGTGTCCTTTGTCCAATCTTTGACCCAACCTGAGTCTCCTGTTTGGAATGAGTGTACCTGAGACCCTAAGGAAATTGGAGCCTTTTGATGGTATATTTCTGTAGCTTAATTAGGATGGGCCCCAGTGCCTGAAGCTTTTCCCCTATTTCCTTATCTCCAATCTGATGTAGGTTCCCTGAAAGGCTCCTAGGCACGGGAGGCTGTCCATACACCAGTTCGGAAGGGGAGAAGCCTACTGCTCCAGGCGTGCAGCGAGTGCCTAGGAGGGCTGGGGTAGCAGATCTGGCCATGGCAAGTTAGTAACCTGGCTGAACTTTGCTAAGGTTCCCTTGAGGGTGCGATTCATCCATTCTGCTTTCCCTGAGCTTTGAGGCCGGTCGGCCGTGTGGAGCTTCCAGGTGATGTAGAGAGATTTGGTTAAGGTCTGTACAATATCGGCTGCAAATGGGGGTCCATTGTCACTGTGGATTGTTAATGGCAGACCGAACCGGGGCACAGTCTCTCGCAGGAGGACTCTGGTTACTTCCCGGCTCTGTGCCGTCCCGGTCGGGAAGGCCTCAGTGCAACCAGAGTATGTGCACGCTGTCACTAGGAGATGTTTGTACCCCTCTCTGGGCTGCATGTCTGTGAATTCTATTTCTAGATCTTCAGAGGGGGTTGCTCCTATTCTCTGGACCCCAGCGGGGGCCGTGGTGCAGATCGAGCATTATTTTTAGCACACGTTCTGCGCCGTTCACTCGTTGCTTGGCATAGTGCCGGCCGCTCGCTGATGTAGTAGTGCTTCTTGTGGAGGGCCCTACTGCAGTTTTTCCTAGATGAGTGAGCTGGTGGCACTCCTTCACTAGATGCCTTCCTGTTGCTGTTGGAACGAAGACACACCCATCTGGCATCACCTACCTTCCCTTTTGAGTCAGGGTGGCCCCTGAGCCATGGCCCATTTTCTTTCTTTTTCAGTGTAACTGAGCAGAGGGGCTTCTTCCAGGGGTGTCAGGGCCATCGTGAGGGAAAGAACTTTGTCCCTACTGGCTGCAGTCTTGGCCGCTTCATCTGCCAGACGATTTCCTCATGCTCTGGGGTCATTTCCTTTCTGGTGTCCCTTACAGTGCAGGATTGCTGCTTCCTTTGGAAGCCAGACAGCTTCAAGGAGTTTTAGTATCTCCTTGTTTTTGATAGCTTTCCCTGCGGCAGTAAGGAGGCCCCTTTCCTTAGAGATGGCCCCATGCATGTGCACAGTAGTGAAGGCAGACGAGGAGTCAGTGTAGATGTTGACTTGATTGCTTCCCTGAGGGTGAGGGCTCGGACTAAGGCATACAGTTCAGCCCGTTGTGCTGACCATCCAGCAGTTAATGCCTGGGCTTCTAGGACTTCAGTGGTTGTGGTCACTGCATAACCCACTTTCCGGGCACCCTCTTTTAGGTAACAGCCTCCATCCCTGCATAGCGTGAGCTCTGGGTTCTTTATGGCTTGATCCCGTAGATCCGGATGGCTTGCGTGGACTTTATCAGTTACCTCGGATCAGTCACGGTTTGGCTCCCCATCTTCCATGGGGAGAAAGGTTGCTGGGTTTAATGTCCTTACTGTCTCGAGGCTGACCCGTGGGTTTTGGCAGAGGCGCCCTTGGTATTGTGCTAGCCGAGAGTTGGAAAGAACGCGGTGCCCCTGTGTGTTCATGAGGGACACAACCGCATGAGGGACTTTGACGTTAAATTCTTGTCCCAGGGTGAGCTTGTTGGCCTCCTTGATGAGTTGGAGTGTGGCTGCAAATGCCCTGAGACACAGTGGCCATCCTGCTGCCACGGGTCCAGGTTCTTTGACAGATATGCAACTCACCGTTGCCAGGGCCCAACAGTCTAGGTTAGTACCCCGAGCGCTATCTTTTCTTTCTTAAGTACAAAGAGATTTGAAGGGTTTTTCTCTATCTGGTAGGGCCAGAGCTGGAGCCTGCCCCAGAGCAGTCTTCATCTCAGTGAAGGCAGCTTCTGCTTCCTCAGTCCTGGCAGGGAGTTTGCGATCTGGACCTCCTACAAAGTCAGAGAGTTTTCGCTATTGCTGAGAACCCAGGGATCCAGATGTGGCAGAATCCTGCAGCCCTCAGGAATTCGCAAGTCTGAATTCTGGCGGGCTGTTCACATGTGCCTGAGCACAAAATAGCTTTCATTCTTCTTCTCTTGGCATGGTGGTCGCTAGTACCAAAGACCCACCTCTTCTTGTCTTGGGTTTAATCAGAGGCTAGTATGCCCGGTGGGTTCAAAAGTTATTTGAGCCCCGAGCTTGGAGAGTTATGTCTCTGCCCAGGAGGAGGATGGGGTAATCAGGCAAATAAAGGAACTCATGTAGGACCTTGTGACCCCTGAGTTCACATTGTTGTGCTTGGCAGAAAGGTTGCTGTATTGCTTTCATCCTGGTGGCCGCAAGGGTAGTTGTAGTTCTTGTGCCGAAGGGGGCCACCAAGGAGGGGACAACAGAGTGTTTGGTCCCGGTGTCAACCATCAAAGTCATTGATTGGCCTCCTACTTTCATTCTGACCATGGGTTCATGGGGGCCGAGGAGGAATGAGCCCGGTTCTCTACTTCTGCCAGGCCTATGAGGTTCTCTTCTTGGGGTTCTTCCTTGTAGTGGCTGGGCTTTGGAGCCTTTCCTCTGTCGGGACATTTGTTTTTCCAATGTCCCTTTTCCTTACAGCAGGCACATTGGTCTTTTGCCAAGGGGGTTCTGGGCTTCCCCCGCTTTCGGTGGTGGGAGCCTTCCCGCCTTTGCATTGTCATTTTCCTTCAAGGATGAGGAGAGGAAGCTGACTTTTTTCTTCATTTTCTTTTCGGCTTCCCTCTCGGCTGTGACCTCCCTGTTCATGAAGAAGTTATCAGCAACCTCTGTTAGCTGGGTGATGTTCATCCCTGCAAATCCCTCTGGTTTCTGGAGTTTCTTCCTGATGTCTGGGGCGGCTTGAGCCACGAAGGAGGGGTTTACCGTTTGTTGGCTGTCCCGTGCCTTGGGGCTGAACGGAGTGTACACCTGATAGGCTTCACACAGTCTTTCATAGTAGTCCCCGGGGGACTCCCCTGGTTGTTGAGTGACCGTGGATACCTGGCCATGTTCGTGGTTTCTTTGCTGCTGCTTGGGTTCCCTGGAGGAGTGCTTCTTGGTATCGGCGGATGTGGGCCTGTCCTTCGTCCTTGGTGAAGCCCCAGGTGGGGTGCTCCTCGGGTGCTGCTGTTCTAGCCCAGGCAGCAGGGCTAGATAACTCCCACTGGTGCGTGTTCCTCTAGGTACTGTTGTGCTCCTCTCATTATTCTTCTTTCCTCCATGTTGAACAGGGTGCACAGTGACTGTTGGCAGTCCTCCCAGGCTGGCCAGTGGGTCTGGAAAAGGGATTCCATAAGGTCTATTATAGCTTGTGACTTTTCAGAGTAAGAAGGGGTTTTGTGCTTCCAGTTGAGGGAGGTCAATGGTGGAGAAAGGTTGACAGTACATCATGAAATGTCCAGGTTGGACCGTCCTGTCTTTGTCACGCCTTTCAGGTTCCTGTGCCTCCCATACCAGCATCTGGAGGGCACTTTCATCTGGGGCACAGTCTGGCTGCTGGTCCTGGAGAAAATCATCCTTTGGGCCTGGGGGTGCTGGTTGACTCTCTGGACCCGAGGGTGTCAGAGAGACTGGTGGCGGTGGATTGTGTGGAACTAAAGGGTCCGGTGCAGATGGGCTTGGGGGTTCGTACGGAGCAAGAGAAGTTCATCCTCAGGACCTCTGGCTAAGATCTGCTGAGGCTGGGACTTCTGTCGGTTCTCTTTGGGCCACTTATTTATTTATTTAATAAGGATTTCTTTTTCTTTTTTTTTTTAAGATTTTACTTATTTGGCAGAGAGAGATCACAAGTAGAGCAGCAGGCAGAGAGAGAGGGGGAAGCAGGCTCCCTGCTGAGCAGAGAACCTGATGCGGGGCTCAATCCCAGTACCCCGAGATCATGACCTGAGCCGAAGGCAGAAGCCTAACCCACTGAGCCACCCAGGCGCCCCTCTTTGGGCAATTTAGATGCGGCAACTAAGACCCTAGCCTGTTCCTATCTGTTGCAAGTGAACAGCTCCCAAGGGGGAAGGGTCTGGGTAATTTCCAGCCAGGAGTCGATGTATGGGAACTGGTCAGGATGTCCTGGGTCCCTGGTTACAACTCGCCGTACTTGACAGACTGTTGGGACCTGTTGGGACATCCAGTGTCCCTTCTGAAGGCATGCAACATCAAAGGTAGTCCACTCTAACTCACATAGGGTTCTCAGCTTGCCAGGATGCATCTAACTCTATAGTCTCCTAAAAACCCCTTCTTGAAATTTTTGATCATTGTTTCTAGGACCGTAGGTTTGCTCTGCCCTGATCCCATGGTGATGTTTCCCATGTGTGGTGGCATGGAGACAGACAAAGGGTTGGTGCCCCTCTAAAGGAGAGACCAGTCTGATGCCCACCTGTCTGCCCTCTTGGCCATAGCGAGTCTGTATAATCCCTGGACTGGCGTCTGGAAGTGGCTTGCCTTAGACATTATGAGGTCACCATGGAAACAGGTTAGGCCCTACTTGGACTCTGTAGGCTTCTGGGGACCCAAAGGGTGCCTGCCTGTGGAGCCACAGCATTATTCTATCTGACAAGCCAGGTAAAATTGCACATTCACTCACACATTCACTCCAGAAGTTATTACAATCCCCCCCACCCCCCGCCCCAGGAGGCCCTGACCTGTGGAATTTCTTTCCTTTTGGAAATTCTTTCCTGTCCACTCTTTTCGGAGTGGGGGTGGTTCCTGACCTGAGGGACCTCCCACCCCAGGAGTTCTTACCTGTGAGACCTCTCATCAGAGGTCTCTGGGATGTGATCAGTCTCCCCTTCCACCTGATGGGTGGGCCTGACTGAGTCCTGGGACCCCAGGCCTTACTGGAATCTGATGTCAGGACCAGGTCCACCAGGTCCTCACCTACCAAGTCTGGCAGGAACAGTGGAGCGGGGCCAGACTGAGTTGACCGGGTGGGAGACTGCTGAAGATTAAGTAGGGCACCCCTTCTCCCTTATGATCCCTCATTCCGTTACCACCCCACCATTGCCCCCAAACTGGTGGCAACAATGGGCCAACGGTAGGGTTTCCCGGTCGGCAAATCAAGTATGAGGGAACCTGGACTGGATCCTGGCAGAAGAACCAAGTGGCATTTGGAGACCTTGGAGGATGGGAGGTTGGTTTAAGACCGGCAAGCTCGGAGGAGAATGATCTCCCGAGCACAGACAAAATGGGTAATTTATACCTTTCCATTTCTGCATACTTGGTACTTTTGGCATGCATGGGAATAGGGTAGGGAGAAGAACCTGGAAGAGCCCTGGGGCAGAAGCTAGGACTCCTTTGCTAACTTGGTCAGACATCTTAGAACACAGATTTTTCCCTTATCATTTTGGTCTTTTTGAAGAAACTGTATCCCAAAATTGTAAATAAAGGAAAACTTGTAAAACAATAAGATTAAATGTAATAAAGGGATAAAGTATAAGTGTGAAAATTAAAATTAAAAAAGATTTTAAAAAGGAGTTGATAAATTGTTTGAAAAGGGAAAGAAAACAAAAAAAATTAATGTTGAAATACTAAGGAATCATGAGAAAAAAAGCCATGAGTTCTATATGTTGTATTCCCCTAGGGCTGGAGTTTTGCAGTTCTCATTCATCAGTAAACTTGGTCTTGGCTGGATGTTGGTGCTGATCTTCTAGGGAGGGCCCTGTTGCATTGATTGTCTTTGCCCTAGGCAGAATTGTATTGCCTTTGCTAAGGGCCAGGCTGAGTAATCTGCTCCTGTTTGCTTGGTGTGGGTTTTATTCCCTGAAGGCTTTCCGTGCAGTCTCCAAATCCTGCAGACTCCCGCAGTGTGCTTCCACCCACCCGCCCCCACCCAGGGGGGGAAGGGGGTTCTTGCTGGCTCTGGGGCTCGTTGGGCCTCTACTGGAAGAGCAGTGGCCTGACGTGCTGTGGTTTGCAGTTTGTGGCAACTGGAGTTGAAAGCCCACTGCTCGGCTTACTCTGCAGCTGGCTTCCCTTCTCTGTTGCCTGGAGCTCTGCTGCAGTCAGGCACCCCCAGTCTTCCTGTGACCCTGAGTATTCTGAGACCACACTGTCCCAGCGAGGGTTCTGCCCCCCTCTTAGCTGCCTGAGCAACATCCCTCACTGGAGCAGATTTCTAAAAGTTCCAATTCTGTGTTCTGCCTCTGTATCACTTGTTGGTAGCCGGCTGATGGAGGATACCCACCCCCTCGACATCTTCCCATGTATCGCCTCGGATTCACTTCTGTGCACGTCCTACCTTGCAGAAAGTGGTCACTTTTCTATTTGTAGTGTTGCAGCTATCTTCTTTGATCTCCAATTGATTTTGCAGGTGTTCAGAATGATCTGATAGCTATCTAGCTGAATTCCTGGGACCAGATGATACTAAGGTCTCCTGCTCCTCTGCCATCTTGGACTGTCTCCCTATCCATTCATGTCTTGATGAACCCATGTTTGAGTCTCAGAAAAAAAGCTGCTACAAACATTTGTGTAGAAGTCTTCATATGGATATACTCGGATTTCTCTTGGGTGAATATTTATACATGAAATGGCTAGATTATGTGGCAAATATCTGACATTTTCTTAAAAATTTATCAAATGATTTTCCCATTTTATGTTTCCATCAGTAGTTTATAAAAGTTTCAGTTCTTCTACATTCTGGTCTATACTTTATAAGATCTATCTTTTAAGTTTTAACATTTTCATAGGTGTATAGTAGTATTACATGGTGTTCTTAGTTTGTATTTCACTAATAACTGTTGATATTTAACATCTTTTCAAATGTTTATGTAACCATTTGTGTATTGTCTTTGACAAAGTGTTCAAATTTTTTGGCCATTTTTTTTGTTAAATTGAGTTATTTCTTATTTGGTTTTCAGAATTCTTTATGTATTCTGAATGTAAGCCCTTTATTGATATATGATTTATAAATTATTCCTCTAGTCTTGCTTATCTTCGTTTGCATTGTGGTGTCTTTTAAATTCACAAGTTCTGAATTTTGATTTAAAATTAACTTGTTAATTTTAATAATAACTAACCAATTTAAAGAAACTTTTACCTAACCCATGATTAAAATGATTTTTTCTATGTTTTCTCTAAGAATTTTATAGTTTTATATTTACATATACATCTTGAGTCACTTTTTGTGTATGGTGCAAGATACAACTTGAAATTCATTTTTTGCATATGGATAGGCAGTTGTGCAAGGATGATTTGTTCCCTGGCTTTCCCTTTTTTCCCTGATTTGTTTCCCTGACTTTCTGGCTCCGTTGAACTGACTGCATTTCTTGTCAAAAATCAGTTGGCCATATATATTTGAATCTATTTCTGAACTTCACTCTCTTTTTTAATGAATTTATGTGTCTGTTGATGTGAATGCTATGCAGTTTTGATTTTTGTTGCATTTAGTAAGTCATGAAATCAGGTAGTGCTTATTCTCCAACTTTGTTCTTTTGGCTATCCTAGGTTCTTTGCGTTTCTGCATGGGTTTTTAAAAAAATTAATTTATTTTTAAAAAGATTTTATTTGTTTATTAGAGAGAGTGAGCACAAGCAGGGGAGCAGCAGAGGGAGAGAGAGAAGCAGACTCCCAACTGAGCAGGGAGCCTGATGTGGGGCTCCATTCTAGGTCCCTGGGATCATGACCTGAGGCAAAGGCAGATGCTTAACTGACTGCCACCCAGGCATCCCTCCTTGTGAATTTTAATATTAGCTCATTAATTTCTATAATGTTTTCTGGGATTTTGAATGGCATTGCATTGATTTTGGGAGAAATTAACATCTTAACAGTATCTTAACAATCAGGTTACTCTCTGATCCATGCATATGGTATAATTTACTATTAAACATGCTTTTAAAAAAAATCCCATTTTCCTGTAATAAATAGCATGCTGATGTAAGCACCATGAAGGCAGGGTGTCTTCCACTTCTAGCTGGCCCTTGGGATGTACTCAGTAAATATTCACAGAATGATAAATGAAGGTGATCCCTCAACACAAATGTTGGTACGCATACCTGATTAGTTTCTTAGAATTAATTCCTACATGTGGAAGTGCTAGGTCAAAGGATATGTTCATTTTTAGGGCTTTTGATACTGTCCCCAGAATTTTTTTCAGCTGAAATATCTTGATGGATAATTGTTATAAGGCATGCATAATTGATTTGCAAACAGTGTTCTTGGTGGCATTCTTCCCCATCTCTGAAATTACATTGTAAGCCTGTCGGAAAGTAGGATTCACATCAAAGGAATTTTGTGGTTTGCTTTTGTCTTTAACTAATTTTTTAAAAAAGATTTTATTTATTTATTTGACGAACAGATATCAGAATTAGGCAGAGAGGCAGGCGGGGGAGGGGGCAGTGGTGGTGGTGAAGACTCCCTGCTGAGCAGAGAGCCTGATGCAGGGCTTGATCTCAGGACCCTGAGATCATGACCTGAGCGGAAGGCAGAGGCTTTAACCCACTGAGCCACCCAGGCATCCCTCATTTACTAATTTTTAAAAGAATATTTTATTTATTTGACAGAGCACAAACAAAAGGAGGGGGAGGCAGAGGGAAAGGTAAAGCAGGCCCCTTTTTGAGCAAGGACCCCCTGCATGGCTCATTCCCAGGACCCTGGGATCATGGCTTGAGCCGAAGGCACACACTTAACCGACTGAGCCACCCAGATGCCTCCTCGTTAACTAATTTTATTGGAACTGGGAGTTAGGAAGATGACCCCAGAAGTAGAAGATTATACTCTTTCCTTTGAGGTACTTACAGTTTCTTTAAACTTACAGTTTCTTTAAAAAGATAGTTTACATAATTATAAAGCACTAGTGGGGAAAAGTGCAGATGTGATAGAATTCAGAATAAATATTCTGAAGTAAGCGCAAGGAAGGCAGAAATCAGTGGAGCAGAAAGACAGGGAGAAGCTATTTATGTTTACGTTTAGAGTAACTCTAAGCCCTGAAAGTAGTTTCTTGATTGTTTAGACTGTAGGGTTTCAGGTTGAGTCTGACCTTGATTTGTGGATTAATTGAAGAGATTTAAGAAGGTATTTTAATTTGGCATAACTATTTGAACACCGTTGTGAAGGTAAGAGTAAGCGACGTGTATGAGGGACTATTTGAAGCAAACTTAATAGACTCTAGCAAAGGAGTGTTGGGAGGCAGCAAAATGAAATGTTTGCTTTTGTAGGGGGAGTTGGCTGATCCAAGGTTTTGAGTTTGTCTGAGAAGTTTAGCTTTGATCCAGTAAACAATAGGAGGATTATAAAAGTGCAATTATAGTAATGGACACAGTGTATGAGAAGGATTGTCCTGGTGGATATTTGTAGGTTATATAAGGAGGAGGAAAGACCAAAATCTGGCACAGGTTTAGGAGGCTTCTCTTAAATCAAGTGTAAAATATTTGCGGTTTTGCTCTAGAGGGTGATGGCTCTAGAAATGAAGAAGAACGATTAAAATCAAGAGACAAACGAAGAAGAATCAGCAAGATTAATAATTTATTACTAACAGGAGTCGGGGAATGAGTTGTGTACTAAGAAATAAGGGGAGGATAGTTGTAATTTTTTTTAAAGGAGGCATATGGAAATTTGAAGTTAATGAATTTAATTCTTATGTTGAGCTTCCGTTGTGGATGGGACATGTGATTAGAGTGGGAGTTATGAGCTGCGTTAGGAATGTGGGTGTAAATTTGAGTGTCATTCAAATAGGTGTAAAAAATGAAGCAGTCAGAGAAAACTTGACTTTTCTTATAGAGATGCATCAGTGGATCAGAGAGTCTCATGGTGACTGAGAGAAAGGGAACAGATAAGGGACAGAGGTCAAAGAGATAGGAGGTGATCATGGTACTGTAGGTGCTGAGGGAGAAGAATATTTTGGAGATTCATAAAGGTGATTGTGTGCAAAGGGTGTTAATAACCTTTATTTATGTTTACTAGTGTTCAGCATGGTTTAGTAAACCAACTCTTGATGAAAAATGATCATAAGTTCTGTTAATTGGGTTAATCAAGATTGAAATTTTTAATGTATTATCAATTGAGAAGAAAGGAGTAATGACAAAATTGTTTTCATAGTTCATAAACCGTATGTCGGTCAGTATTGTCATGTAAAGGGATTGCCCCAGATTTCAAAAGTAGTTTATTTTTGCATCATTAAAAAAAAACTTACACTACTAATTTTAGCTTAATTGAAAAGAATAGTATAATACTTTATAGTTTGTAAGGTGCTTTACCCTATATAATATGATGTTATTTTTTTATGATTTTATTTATTTATTTGACAGAGATCACAAGTAGGAAGAGAGGCAGGCAGAGAGAGAGAGAGAGAGAGAGAGAGAGAGGAGGAAGCAGGCTCCCTGCTGAGCAGAGAGCCCGATGTGGGGCTTGATTCCAGGACCCTGGGATCATAACCAGAGCGGAAGGCAGAGGCTTTAACCCAATGAGCCACCCAGGTGCCCTTAATATAATGTTATTTAAAGTTTGATTTTTTTTTGTCCTTAATTTTCTTTTCTTTTTTTTAGATTTTATTTTGTTAAGTAGTATCTGTACCCCACCTGGGGCTTGAACTCAGAACCCTGAGATCAGGAGTCACATGCTCTATCAACTGAGCCAAATAGGCGCCCCTTCATTTCTTTTTTTAAAAATTCAGTTTATTTAAACAATAAAAACAGGTCATTCATTTTTCCCCAACCTTCATCTCCTGCCTCTGGTAACCACCAGTCTTTGAGCTTGGGGTGTTTTGTGTGTCGGTGGGGGGCACTTATTTTACTTATTCACTTATTTACCTCTGACTTACTTCACTTAACATAATGCCCTCACGATCCTTCCATGTTATCACAAATGGCAAGATTTCTTTCTTTTTTAATGGCTGAATAATATTCCATTGTGTGTTTTTGTGTGTCTGTATCACTTTTCTTCTCCATTCATTTGTTCATGGATACTTAGGTTGTTCCTGTATCTTGGCCATTGTAAATAATGCTACAACACATGTCAGGGTACTTTTATCTTTCCAGGTTTGCATTTTCATTTTCTTCTGGTAAATAGCAAGAATGGAATTGCTGGATAATATAGTAGTTCTTTTTTTAATTTTTAAAGAGCCTCCATTACCTTATTTTTCCAAATGGATTATGTTACATGTTAATTCCACCTCAGCATATGATCTTGGTCTCTGCTATTTTCCAAACCAATTTTATTTTATTTCTGGTTTAAAAATATTTTCCAAGGTAAGTTATTGTTTAAAAAGCCTTACCACAAGGTGTCATTGTAACCTATAAAAAGAATTTCCTTGTGTGTGCAATACCAATTTTTACATTTCCTTGTATTTTTAAGTCTATTTTTTTGTTCCATATTTTGCAGTTATCTTTATCTTTATTTTGCAGTTAGGGTGTATTGTGAATCTCTTATATTAAAGGGAAAAATAGAGTAGTCGTGTTCTTGAGTTCACATATTTTTGCAAAAACATATGCTTTCCACCCACGAATTTCTTAAGAGTATGTTGCTATAGAGATGATTGTTTGAAGGAACGAATGAGGAGGAGTTACAGGAGGTGGACATTTAAAGAACAAAATACTTATTTTATGTCTTTGTTCCTGACAGAGCAAGCTTTAGTGTTTATCCCTCTGCTGGTGAAATCCCTATGGAAGAAAGGTAGATATTTTGAGTGTTGTACTATGATGGTATTTGCGTTTACTAAGATGCTTTTGCAAAGGTTCCTTGCTGGATTCTTTTTTCATATGGAGGATTAGTGCTTGTAATCTTTGAAACAACCTTTCTTCCACTTTAACTGGATTCCATTTTGCTGTTGCTTTTGCTTTTCTGATTTTCTGATTGGTCTTTTAACTAATATTAAAATAGTTATTTTATTTTATTTTATTTTTTTTTTGAGGGAGGGGGTATCGATATCTAACTACTAATTTCTTTTACTTCTACCTCTAAATTTATTTTCAGGACCATTCCCTGTTGACTGCTTGCTGCCGGTATTTCAGTTCAGATCTTTATCATTACTTTCCCAGCCTTTTCATCTTCTTTTCTCTTAAGATCTCCCCTCCACCCCACCCCAGTTTATTCTACAAACCTTGGATAACCTAGTTATTTTTCTTAAGTACAAATCTGAAACCACCCTATACTGTCCCTCATCCACCCACAGGCTTAAAACCTTTCATTGGCTGTTTGAGACCCGAGGATAAACTTGAGTCAGTGCACATTGCATTGCCTTCAAGGCCCTGCCCTACCTCTGCAGGCTTGTCTGCTCCCCACACTTTTATTCCCTACCCACAAAGTTGTCTTCCATCTCCATGCCTTCCTTACTGGATATTTCTTCTCTGCTTCTTTCTTTATCTCAGGATTACCCTCTTTGTGAAGTCTTCCTTGACAGCTTCTCTAGCAGAATTAGGCCTCTCTTCCCTGCCATCTATAAATACATTACATTGCTTTATACTTTATAAACTTTCCAAATTTATATAGTACTTAGAATTGGTAATATATGTACATGGCAAAAAAATTTTAAGTACAAAAAGAATTTAATAAATAGTAAAATTTTCTCTTACCCTTGTTCAGTCAGTAGTTATTGGTTAACATGTATGTTTCACTGACTAACATGAACTCATTGAGGGCAAGGATTTTCATTTATTTATTACCGCATCCCTATACCTAACAGTGTCTAGCATTTAACAGACACTTAGAAAACGTCTGTAATACTCTTTTTTTTAAAAAGATTTTATTTATTTATTTGACAGAGAGAGATCACAAGTAGAGAGGCAGGCAGAGAGAGAGAGAGAGGGAAGCAGGCTCCCTGCTGAGCAGAGAGCCCGATGTGGGACTCGAACCCAGGACCTTGAGATCATGACCTGAGCCGAAGGCAGCGGCTTAACCCACTGAGCCACCCAGGCGCCCCTCGTCCGAGATACTCTTAATATGGGCAAACCTTCCTTGCAAAGTCTGCTTGACTTGATGGTCTGCTTATTTCTGTATGCCCCTTAGAGCTCTCTTAGTATAAGTGGATCACTCAGTAAATATGGTGTGGTGACCTCTCCACTCAATAAATACTGATTATTTAATTGCATTTTTTTTTTTTGTAAGATAAGGTTTTAAAATCAACCTGTGTCTTGAGAATGACTTTTATGTATTTCCCTTTTCTGGTTCTGAAAAATTTTATACTTTCTGGTAGATCCTCAGGGATGGAAAAGAGAATGTTTGTGTTAACTTGAGCAAAAATAACATTTGAACTCATCAAATTTTTTTTCTTTTTTCAATTTTTTTCTTTTATTTAACTTTTTATACTAAGGCATAAAGCTCCTGGAAATAATTCAGATTTATTTAAAAAACAAATAATTCCCAGGATATGTTGTGAGATCAATAGAAGGGCTTCATTTTGTATTACAAGCTGTATGGTAGCTTTATGTGTTTCAGGTATATGGGCCTATTAGCAAAGAAGCCTCTACAACTTGCACAAACGTAGTAAGTACTGATAAATCGTTTGGAAAGTCCCATGTTATATTTAAGAGAGCCTACACTAAGAAACATTAAAATGAGCTTGAAGTATGGTTTAGGCAACAATCATCTTTGTTTTTCAGATCACAACTTTTCAGAGACTTTTGTAAATTATTTCTAAGTATTTGAGGTTGACTGGTTACTATATCCTATTTTCTAGAATTCTTTTGTATGAATTAAGCTGTGCAGAGGCAGACAATGCAATTATAAAAATAAAATAACATTTTAATTCAGAGTGGTTGGTGGCTGATTGCTAACCACTCTAATATATATCTTCTTCCCTTCCTCTTTCCTTGCCCTCTTGTTTCATTCTAAGTCACAATTACATTCTAAGGGCCTGGCACCTTACCAGGGTTTTGAAGGGTCTCTTCCCAGCTGCACTTGAGGTTTTGGCAGGGTGTCAAGTTGTGACATTTTTTGGTATACAAGACATCCTGGGATGGCTATCCAAAGGCTGTTTCGGTGACTGTTGTAATATTCTTTCTGGATTTCAAAGGCATTGATTTCTAACGTTTTGTTGTAAGTGAAATGTAAGCCTGATGTAGTTCTCCTTAGACTTCTAATGTTTTTAAAAAACAACAATCACTTTAGGGGCATGTAGTATTTAAAACAATGTTTTGAAATGTTCAGAGGCATAGCATGTGCTTTTTAATGGAGTGTGTTTTAGAAGCTTTCCATGAGTATCAGCAGCTGTGCTTTTAGAATATTTTGAGTTTCTATCCTTTGGGACAGACATTGTACCACTGCTTAAGAAATACAGCCCCTATGCAAAGAAAATGTCATAGGTAAGTCTGTAGAGCTGGGACTAGTCAAAAGAAGTGATAGGAAGGACAAATGGGTATGGTTATATGATAGTAAGAGCTGCAAGGTGAGGAAGATGAGGTATTTGGAGAGGGGTTGAGCTGAGTCTTTAAAAAAAAAAACTTTCACAGGGACTAGTTCATTTAATAAGTGCTCCTTGATTAACAGGCTGATCAAAGTAATCTGTTTAACCAGCCAATCTCCCTCCCTCTCTCCCATCTTTCCTTTCTTTGTAAAGAGTTTATTTATTTGAGAATGAGTGTGAGCTTGAGAGAGAGAAAGCACAAGAGGGAAGAGGGTCAGAGGGATTAGCAGACTCCTGGAGCCTGCTGTGAACTCTATCCTTGGCCTCTGGACTCTAGGATTAGGACCTGAGCCAAAGGCAGACCCTTAACTGGCTGAGCCACTCAGGCACCCTGACCTTTCTTTTTTAAAAGTTTGTTTCAACCACATACTTTTAAAAAAAATTTGCGTTGTGAGTTCATTTGGTAAACTCTGTACAATAAGAGTTGTTTCCTTTATTATATCTTTTGAGTGCCTAATAACATTTCTGTGTTTTGTAATTTATACCTGTATGTTGACTGACTGAAATCAGAAAAGCCTAATTATGGTAGGAATTTAAAATTTTGATAAAATTCTGTTTTTGGGAATAATAGAATGAAAAGGAAGCCAGTGTATTAGTTACCTGTAGCTGTTGGAACAGATACTGACTGGGCTTAGAACAACAAAAATTTATTCTTTCACAGCTTGGTGACCAGAAGACTGAAATCAAGGGCTGCACTTTCTCCAAAGGCTCTAAGGAAGAATCATTTCCCTCCAGCTTCTTACAGCTCCGAGCATACCTTAGCTTGGGGCAGCATCTCTGCCTTTTTGGTCACATTACTGCCACCCCTTCAGTCTCAAAACTTCCTCTGCCTCACTCTTAGAAGGATACATACCATTACATTTAGGGCCCACCCATACCCAAGATAAACGCCTCCTTTTAAATCCTTAATTTAACCACATCTATTGCTATATAAGACAATATCCTTAGGTTACAGAGATTAGGAAGTGACATTTCTTCCTCTGGGCCAGCATTCAGTCCGCTACAGTCTGGAAGCCACAGTTACGGAAGTGGATGTAAAAGTTTTTGGACCTAAAGCAGTGTTAGAATGGTGAACATAATTTTTTATACTTAACATAATTATTTATATTTAATTATATATTTCATTTAACATAATTATTTATATTTAATTATATATTATACATTTAACTTATAATTATATAATATATAATTATATATTATATAATTATTTATATATAACATGATTATTTTGATATTTTTGAGCTAATATGTGCCTGTGTTTGTTTTAGGTGTGGGGTTATAAAGATGAGTAAGACCTGTTTCTTGCCCTGGAAGTTATACTGCATGTGTTATGTATACTAAATATAGGATAGAAGACAGAATGGTTACCTAATTATGTTTGGGAAAGTAAGGAAGTACTTCATGGAGGAAGTTATGTGTTCCTCAACAGGGTTTTGAAGGCTGATGAGGAATTCACTAGAACAGATTACGGAGGGATAAGAAAAGGACTTCCGGACGAGGAAATTAGTATGTCCAAAGACATGGAGGTAAAAAACAGCAGTATGTGCTCAGGAAGCTACAAGTAGTGCATGAGATAAATTTTAAATTTGTATTTGTTTCTAGTAAAGAAATCACTATTATTTTACCAGTTGCAAAGTAAACGTTCTTTGTTGCAAACATTTTTAAAGCACAGATCTTTTCCTAGATTGAGAAGATCTTTGGTCATTAAATGTGGGAGTGGGGGGCAGGAAGTACTTGAGGGAAACGCAAATTACAGCCATGATGTAAATCACTCCACATCCCTTAGAATGGCTAAAATTAAAAAGACTGTTAAAATAATTAAACGAAGACACTCTTGGGCTGAGGTGGCTCTAATTCTGTTAGCCTTTGTAACCAAACCAGAGCCTAAGTCAGAATCCATGCACTCGAATTCAAGAAAATGAATCTTAAGAACAACTAATCACAGCCAACTAAGCTTTCTTGATTAAGGCAACTCTTTAAGCTGTATATTCATAATTTCCTTCCTTCCATATTTTCTGTATAAAAATCACTCCACTTACTCCTTTTGGTGGTGTGCTTCTAACCACTTTCACTCTGGCACTGTCTGATTGAAATTGATGTAGATGCTCAAATAAACTCTTGAAAATTTTGTTTCTCTTAGATAGGGATGTCCACTATCACCACTTTTATTCAACATAGTAGTGGGAGTTCTAGCCACAGAAGTCAGAGAACAAAATAAATAAAAGGCATCTAAATCGGCAAGGAAGTAGTAAAACTTTCATTATTTGCAGATGCACATGATGCTATATATAGAAAACCTGAAAAAGTTCACCAAAAAACTGCTAACCTGATAAATGAGTTCAGTAAAGTTGCATGATACGAAATCAATGTACAGAAATCTGTTACATTTCTATACACCAATGATGAAGTAGCAGAAAGAGAAATTAAGGAATCAATCCCATTTACGATTGTACCAAAAACAGGTATCTAGGAGTAAAGCTAACCGTATACACAATGGAACATCTATCTATCTATAAACTATATAATCAGTGGAATATCATTCAGCCATTAAAAGAAAGAAAGCTTGCCATTTGCAACAACATAGATGGATTTAGAGGGTATAAAGCTAAGTGAAGTAGGTCAGAGAAAGAGAAATACCATATGATTTTACTCATATGAGGAATTTAAGAAACAAAGCAAATGAACAAAAGAAAAATTTAAAAAGGCCAACCAAAAAAAAAAGACTCTGAACTGTGGAAAGCAAACAGATTGTTACCAGAGTTGGAGACTGAGGGGGAATGGGTGAAACAGGTGAAGGGGATTAAGAGTACATTTACCTTGATGAACAAAGAGTAATATGTAAAATTACTGACTTACTGTATTGTGTACTGAACCTAATATAACACTGTATGTTAACTACACTGGAATTTAAAGAAAGTAAAAAGAAACTGGTGAACTTTTTAAAAAAGACGGTATTTTTTAATTTTTAAGAAGTTTTATATGAGTTCCAGTTAACATACAGTATGGTGTTAGTTTCAGGTATAGAGTATAGTGGTTCAGCACTTCCATACATCATTGGTATTCATCACAACAGGTACACACAGGTAATTGGTTTTTCAAATTTTCTCTTTCTTCCTAATTCAGTTTTAGGAGGTTACATGTTTCTAGGAATTTACCAGTTTCTTTTAGGTTTTCCATTTGTTAGCACATAATTTTTTTATAATATTCTCTTACAACTGTTTGTATTTCTGTGGTGTCCCTTGTTATTTATCCCCTTTCATTTTTGATTTTGTTTATTTGAGTCCTCTTTGATTCTTTTACCTTTCTTTATGAGAGTGGCTAAAGGTTCATCAGTTTTCTTGATCTTTTCATTGAACTGGCTCCTGGTTTCATTGATGTATTGTTTTTTTAGTTTCTGGTTTCTTTATTTCTGCTCTAACCTTTATTATGCCATTCCTTCTACTCAGTTTGGGTTTTGTTCTTTTTCTAGCTCCTTTAGGTGTAAGACTGTGTTATTTGAGACTTTTCTTCCTTCTTGTGGTAGGCCTATATTGATGTAAACTTTCCTCTTAGAACAGCTTTTGCTGCATCCCAAAGATTTTAGATCATTTTTTTCTTTTTCATTAGTTCTCTATGTATATTTTATTTTCTCTTGGAATTCTTTGTTGACCCATTGTTTAGTAGCATGTTATTTAATTTCCATGTATTTGTGCTCTCCAGATTTTTTCTTGTGGTGGTTTTATTTTTTCATAGTATTGTAGACAGAAAAGATGCCTGGTATGACTTTAATCTTTTTAAGTTTATTGAGACTTATTTTATTATAATATGTGACCTGTTCTGGAAAATGTTCTGTTCTAGAGAATGTACACTTGGAAAGAACATGTATTCTGCTGTTTCAGGGTTGAACGTATATCTGAATTTATCCATGTGGTCCAGTGTGTCATTCAAAGTCTCCATTTCCTTGTCGATTTTCTCTTTGGATGATCTGACCGTTGGTGTAACTGGGTTGTTAAAATCCCCTACTCTTGCTGTATTACTATCCATTAGTTCTTTTCTATTTGTTATTAAGTGTTTTAATGTATTTGAGTGCTCCCATGTTGGGCTTATAAATATTTACAACTGTTGTATCTTGTTGGGTTGTCCCCTTTATGATTATATACTGTTTTTCTTTGTCTCTTGTTAGTCTTTGTTTCAAAGTCTCTTTTGTCTGATGGAAATATTTCTCCTCTGGTATTTCTTACATCCATTTACATGATAAATGCTTCTCCATCCCTTCATTTTAAGTCTCTGGTATCTTTAAGTCTGAAATGAGTCTCTTGTAGGCAACAGATAGATGGGTCTTGTTTTTTTAATCCATTTCATCACCCTGTGTCTTTTGATTGGAGCGGTTAGTCTATTTACTTATAAAGTAATTATTGATAGGTATGTACTTACTGCCATTTTGTTATTCATTTTATGGTTGTTTCTGTATTTGTGGGACAGGGTGAGCTATGAGTCCTCATACTTTGTCATCTTCCCCAGATGTCTTGTTTGTCTTCTGACAACTGGCAACACAGTTTTTGGCAAAATTTTGGCAAAAATGTGGAGCAAACAACTCTCATGTTTTTGGTACAGAAAATAGTATAACCACAATGGAAAAAATTTTGTCAGTTTCTTATAAGCATACACTCCATGATGCAACAATTACTTACACTTATATTTTTACTTCCTCTCCAACTGAAGACATGTCCACAAAAAGTTTTGTACAAGAATGTTCCTAGTAGATTTATTTGTAATTAATATTCATAATAACCAGAAATAATCAAATGCCCATCAGTAAGAAAATGGGTAACAATATGATACTTAAACAGTAGAATACTCTTGGATTCTTTGTGAGCTCATGGAATTATATATTTAAACTTGTGTATTTTATTAAATGTAAATTTTACCTTGAAAACAAAAAGACTAAACCTAGGAGAATTGGTGGATTAAATGGTCTGTTTTCTGTATCCATGTGATGTCTGAAGTTGTGATAGCTTCACAACCATAAGGAGAATTAAGCTTACAGGATGTGCTGGCAGAAGTATGGTGTCAACTTTAAACATAAAATATCCAGTTATTTCACTAGCAAAAAGAGTATAGCAGAGGAAATACCCCCAAATGCAATTTGGTATATAGAAACTATATCCCAAGTTCATAAGCAAGCCCAGAGAACAAAGGAGAGGAGCATTCTTTTATACAGGAAAGGAAGGATTTGAGAGATTGGGGTTGTGGTAGCTTTTCAGTGGCTGAGTTGTAGTTCTCATTGGTTGGTGTGTTGCTGGAAGGAGAAGATCTTGTTTCCTTCTGCTGAAGTTGTAAAGTAAGCTTCTTCCCGTTGGGGTTTATAAACAACAGTGAGTGGTGGTGTGTGAGATCTCTCCCTTCCAGGCCTCCTATTTCCCTCTTAAAGGAGGTTTTCTGTACTCATTTTCAATGAAAAAGACCAGGAATCTTGATGATACTGAGCCCAATTTTTGAATAAAAATTTAAAACTTTTGAATATTAGAATTCCAAATTCTGAATGCTTTAAAAAACAAACAAACAAACCTGAATTATAAAAAGCAGAAAAGTGTACGGAAACTGTCCTTTTGAATGATTTACAAAGTAAACCCCCATGTAACCATGAGTATTAAGAAGTAGAACACTGCCAGCCTTTCTCAGGTTATACTATCCTGACTCTTAGTTAATAATTTTCTCTCTTTATAGTTTTACAACCTAAGCAAACCTAAGCATGTATCCACTAAATACTAGAGTTTTGCCTGTTTTTAATTTTTTCTGCACTTTATGTTTAGAATAATTTTATATGCTTTTGTGCCTGGCTTCTTTCATTTGCACAATCTGTGTTTGATGTTCACCTGTGTAGAATATATATGTAGGTTCTTTTCATTGCTGTATAGTGCTGGTTTCATTGTGCCACAATTTGTGTCATCATCTGTTTTAATGGACATTTGGTTTTTTTCTAGGTTTCATTTGGGAATACTACTGTTATTAATAGCAATATTACAACAGAAATCTCTTGGTGTACTTGTACTCGCATTTCCGTTGAGTATATTTCAAGTAGAGGAATTGTTGAGTGATAGTATATACAAATCTTTAACTTAAGTAGATAATGCTAATTTTTTTCTAACATGGACATGCCAGTTTACACCACAGCTTTTTGCTTCCCATCTTCTTCAAATGTGTTATTGTTAGTCTTTTTGGTTTTCTCATTGTCATTTTAATGAATATGTAATATGTATACATGAATATGTAAACAGTTCAATAAAAATAATTGGGCAAAAGGTTCAAATACACATTTCACAAAAGAGGATATCCAAATGGCCTGTCAACAAAGAAAAGTTGCTCAGTCTTCTTTTACAGGGAATTGCCTTTTAGCTTTCTTTGTTTTTTTCCCTGCCCTGAGGTATTGAAAATACTCTCTAGCTTTGTTATTTTGCTTTTTCATGTTTAAAGCTTCAGTCCAACTACAGTTAATTTTAGTGTGTATTGCAAAGTTGGGCCCAGGTTTGTTTGTTTGTTTCCTTTTTTTTTTTTTTTTTTTACGTAAAGTGATCTGGTTGTCCCAGTACCTTTTATTGCAGACTTTTGTTTCTTCGCTGATGAGCAAAACTGCCTGTGGTTTTAAATATCTTACATGGGTGGATGTGTTTCTGGGCTGTATTCTGATCTGTTGATTTCTTTGTCTATAATTAATTCAATGCCATACCAGCTTAGTTACTGTAGATTTAAAATGTCTTGATATCCAGTAGGTTAAGTCCTCCTATCTTGTTTTTTAAAATTGTTTCTGCTGTTCTTTAAAAATGTTTCTGGCCTTTGCATTTCCATGCAAATTTCTGAATCAGTGTGCTTAATTTCACATGCACACACACACATGTGCACACACCCACCTACTTGCTAGGATTTATTGATTGGTGTTGCATCTATAGATCAGTTTGGGGGAGAATTTATATCTTTAGAACATTATTTTCCAGCGTATGGTACATATCTGTTTACCTAGGTATTTTTTAGTTTCTCCAATCGTATCTGTAAAATGGTTTGCACATCTTTTGCCTAGGCATTTGATGTGTTTTGATGCTGTTAAGAATGTCTTTAAAATATTTTGTTGCTGATACATAGATGCAATTAATTTTTTATATATTCATCTACCTAGAATCATATTAATTATAATGATTTCTCTACAAGTTCTCTTGGATTTTCTACATACACAGTTAGAACATCTATATATAAGGAGAGTTTTATATTTCCTTTTGCAATTATTTTTACCTTTTATACTTTTGTTCCACATTTTTTTGTACAGTGTCAAATGAAATTGGTGATGATGGACATCCTTGTTGTGATCATGTTTTGAAAGGAAGGCACTGAAGATTTTAGAATCAAGAGTGTTTCTTCTTCTTCTTTTTTTTTTTTTGATTAAAGATTTTTTTTTTTTTTAATTGAGAGAGAGAGCAAGAGATTGGGCGGGGTGAGGGGTGGTGGGTAGGGAAGGAGAGTCCTAAGCAGATGCTGCATGGAGCCTGACGTAGGGCTCAATCTAATAACCCTGATATCACGACCTGAGCTGAAACCAAGAGTCTGACACTTAGCCAACTGCACCCCCCAAGTGCCCCGACTATATTCTTTTTGTATACATCTTTCACGAAATTGGTGCCTTTTGGTTCCCAGTTTCCTGTTTCTTTTTTTTTAATCTTGTAAAATTCATATAACAAAATATAATGTTTTAAAGTGTGCAGTTGGGTGGCATTTTGTGTGTTCATAGTGTTGTATGTCTACCACCTCTGTCTAGTTCCAAAACATTTTATCACCTCCATAGATAACTCTTGTCCATTAAGCAGTCAGTCTTTCTCTCTCTCTGCAGCCCTTTATAGCCACCAGTATACTTTCTATCTCTTGGATTTGGGATATGTTGGATATTACCTGTAAATGGAACCATACTCTGATGACACAAATGGTAAATGTTTTATTTTAGTCCCACAAGTTCCTGAACATCTATTATTTACTTTTTATGTTTATTTTCTGTTGTTCAGGTTCGGTAATCTCTGTTCTGTCTTCCAGTTCATTAATTCTTTTCTTTTTCTGCTGTTGAGCTCATAGTTAGATTTTTATTTTGGTCATTATATTTTTTCAGTTCTATAGTTTCTACTTGGTTCTTTTTTATATCTTTTATTCTTTGCTGACACTTGTATTTCTTTGCTGTGTTTCTCTCTCTCTCTCTCTTTTTTTGGTTTATTTCAAGCTTGTTTGCAATTGGTCATTGAAAAATTTTTTTAAAGATTTTATTTATTTATTTGACAGAGAGAGAGATCACAGTCAGGCAGAGAGGCAGGCAGAGAGAGGGGGGAAGCAGGCTCCCCACTGAGCAGAGAGCCTGATGTGGGGCTCGATCCCAGGACCCTGAGATCATGACCTGAGCCAAAGGCAGAGGCTTAACCCACTGAGCCACCCAGGCGCCCCACTCATTGAAATATTTTTTAACATGACTTGTTTAAAAGCTTTGTCAGCTAACTTTAATACATCTGTTGGCTCACTGTTGACATCTATCAGTTGTCCTTTTACATTCAATTTGAGATCTTCCTTGTGTCTGTCTGTCTGTCTTTCTTTCTAATATTTATTTGAGAAAGGGGAGAGAGGGAGAGAGAGAGACAGAGGAGAGAGGATGTGTATGGGAGTTGGGAGGAAGGGCCGAGGGAGAGAATCTTCAAGCAGACTCCCTGCTGAGTGTAGAGTCTGACTGCTCCATCGCGTGACCCATGAGGTCGTGATCTCAGACAAAAACAAGAGGCGAACAGTTAACTGACTGAGCCACTCATACGCCCCAAGACCTTCCCCATTCTTGGTTTGGCTAGTGATTTTCTATTGAAACCTGGACATTTTGGAGTATAATGTTATGAGACTGTGTTTCCTATTCTGGCTTTTCCTGACATCTCTGGCACAGGAAAGAGGGGAAATGCTACCTTATTATTGCCAGATGGGGGCAGAAGTCTAGGTTCCCCGGTTGGCTTCTGTTGACACCTGAATTGTGGGAGATCATCATCATTGCTGGGTGGCATGGAGTTTTGGCTCCTCATGTAGTCTCCACTGTCATTCCCTAGAAAGAATATCCATGTTACTGTTGAGTGATAGTGCCAGACTTGACTCTCTCCTGATGGTTATGATGGTACTTCAGCACAGTGAGGTGGGTGTTCTTCCTTCCTCTTGGTAGGGGTGGAAGTTCGGGTGTCCCAAGTAGTCTCCCCTGATACTGCAGAAGTGTGGGGCTGCATTTCTGCTCAGCAGGGATGAGAGTCCCAGCTTTCTAGTTGGCCTTCTTGTATACCATCCAACCAGGGTATTAGGGTACCTCATTCAATCTGGCCTTTGCTGGCATGGTTGGTGGTGGAGTCACAGTGTTTTCTGTAGTATTTTCCTGGAGTAGATTGTTATTGTCTAAAACATTTTTGTCTTGCTACTTTCTTGTTACTTTGACTAGAGAGCAGACTTTTGTTAAGGCATTTTTTTCCCATTCAGAACCCATTGCTAGCTTCTTCAGCTTAGGTTGGAGATCTTCTATTAAAAGATTACCCTGGGAACCCACCGTCTGTGAGTTCTTATATCCTGAGGTTATTAGCTGGCTTGCCTCTGGTCTCCATTTTTCAGACACACACACACACACCATTCAGGACTTTCATTTGTATTAGTGGTATTAATACGGAAATGTACCTCTGCTCCATCATCCCAGAAGTAGAAGTCTTATTCCAAAAGTTTTAAGTTGTGTTATCAGTTTTCATATATTTCTGGATATTTTCTGATTTCTATTGTGACCTTTTCTTTAATTCATGTTATTTAGAAATGTCTTCTTTCTAAGCATATGTAGCTTTTTCTGTTACTTTTTTGTATTGAGTTTTAGTTTAATTGCACTTTGTCAGAAAAATAGCCGTATAATTTTGTTTTTTAAAAATGTTTTAGATTTTTTGAAATACCCAGCATGTGGTCAGTATTTATAAATGTTATGTGTATGTTTATAAGGAATGTGTATTCTATAGTTACTGGAAATTGTTTTCTAGATATATCTTTATATTTACAAATTTTACAAATGCCTTTTTTTTTATCTTTACAAATGCCTTTTTTCATCTCTAGAACTGTTTCTATTTGGTTGGTTTTTTTTGGTCTTAAAATCTACTTTATTTAATATTAGTGTAGTTCTATTATGTGTCTTTAGTGTTTAATTACGTTTTTGCTTTTTTTCTTTCAACCTTTATGCCCTTCTGTTTTAAAAATCTGTTATGAAAAAGTTATATAGTTGGTTATATTTTTTCTCTTAAATTTCTGATTATTTGAAGCATTACTCTATATAATTTAATGTAATTATCCATGTATCTAAGTCTATTGCTTTACTCTTCCTATTTCCCTACTTATTTATGTTCTGTTTTATCTCCCTGCTTCCCTTCTTTTAAATCGAATCCTCAAAGGAGGGATAATTCTCAAAGGAGGGCCGGAAGTGATTTTTGCCCCTGTAGGGTACAAATGTGGAGAACTTTTGTTTTTCCTTTTGGTGGGGGGTGGTTCTACTGGCATCTAAGGGGTAGAGACTAGAAACGTTACTAAATATGCTACAGTGTACAAGATAGGCCCCAACCCTGTCCAAAGAATTATCTGGTCTGAATGGTCAGTAGTGCAAAGGTTGAGAAACCCTTTTTTAGAGTGTTTTGAGTAATGCGAATGTTCCCTCTCCGTCTGCATTCTTTCACGGTTATCCTATAGGAAGGTTCAGCATATTTTATGGTAAGTATTTTAGATTCTTCAGGCCATGTAGAGTTTCTGTTATGTGTTCTTTCCCTCTTTACCTTTCTTCTTTCCATTTTTAGAGCTGTTTTAGGTTTACATAAAAACTGAGCAGGAAGTACAGGGCTCCCATATAGCCCCTGCTTCCACACGGGCACAGCCTCCCTCACTATTGCATCCCACAGCAGAGTGGTACATTTGTTGCAGATGATGAGCCTACACTGACATGTCATTATCACTCATAGTCCATAGTGTACATTAAGGTTCACTCTTGGTGTTGTACATTCTGTGGGTTTTAACAAATGTGTGTTGTTATGTATTCTGTGATTATAGTATCACACAGAATAATTTCACTGCTCTAAAAATCCTCTGTGCTCTGCCTGTTCATCTCTTCCTCTTTCCTAACCCCTGGCAACCACTAATTTTTTAAATGTCTTTATAGTTTTAATGTTTGCAGAATGTCATAAAGTTGGAATCCTATAATATGTATCCCTTTTGGATGGCTTTTTTTCATTTAGTAATATGCACTTAAGGTTCCTTCATATCTTTTCATGGTTTGATGGCTCACTTCTTTTTAGGGCTGAGTAATACTTCACTGTTAGGATAAACCACAGTTATCCATCCATCTGCTGAAGTACATCTTATTGCTTCCAGGGTTTGGCAATTACGAATAAAGATGCTATAGCTATTCATGTGCAGTTTTTTTGTGTGGATGTAAGTTTTCAGGTAATTTGGGTAACTACGAAAGAGTGCTGTTGTTGGGCTGTATGGTAAAACTAATGAATTAGAGTTCCTATTGCTTCACATTTTCACCAGCATTTGGTGTTGTCCTAATAGTTTTGTAGTAGTATCTCATTGTTTCAATTTGCAACTCCCTAATAACATATGATGTTGCATATCTGATTTTCAGATGCTTATCTGCCATTTATGTATCTTCTTTGGTGAGATGCCTGTTAAGGTCTTTGAGCCAGTTTTTAATTCCATTTTTTTTCTTACTGAGTTTGACTTTGTATATTTTGGTTAACAGTCCTTTATCAGATAGGTCTTTTTCAAATATTTTCCTCCCAGTGTATGACTTCTCTTCTCATTCTCTTGGCAGTGTCTTTCATAGAGTAGAAGTTTTAAATTTTAATGAAGTCTAACTTACCAATTATTATTATTACTATTTTTTTGTGGCTCTTGCCTTTGGTGTTGTATCTAAAAAGTTACTGTCATATCAGAGATGTTTTTTATCTTCTAGGAATTTGATAGTTTTGCATTTTACATTTTACATAACCCATTTGAGCTAATTTATGTGAAGGGTATCATGTCTGCCTAAATCCACTTTTTTTTTTTTTTTTTGGGCATGTGCTCCTGTGTCAAAGATCAGTTGACTATATTTGTTTTAGTCTATATATGGACTCTATTCTATTCCATTGATCTATTTGTCTGTTTAATTGCCAATAGCAAACCCTTTAAGGAGGCTTTATTTATTTAGGGTTACCTGGGTGGCTCAGTGGGTCAAGTGTCTGCCTTTGACTCAGGTCATGATCCCAGGGTCCTGGGACTGAGCCCTTTGTTGGGCTCTCTGCTCAGTGGTGAGCCTGCTTCTCCCTCTCCCTCTGCCTATCTTCCTGCTCATGCTCTTGCTCACTCTGTCTCTCAAATAAGTAAATAAAATATTTTAAAAAGAAAAAAAATTTTAAAAATTTATTTATTTGAGAGAGAGAGAGAAAGAGAGGACAATATGCACACAGTCGGGGTAGGAGCAGAGGGAGAGGGAAGAATGTCAAGCAGACTCCCTGCTCCTGATGTGGGGCTTGGTGTCATGACCCTGAGGTCATGACCTGAGCCTATACCCAGAGTCACATGTCAGTGTTTACCAGGCAGAGCCACCCAGATCTTCCAATGTTATACCGTCTTAATTACTCTTGCTTTTATAGTTAAATGTCAAAGTCAGATAGTGTCAGTTTTCTGACTTTGTTCTTCTGCAGTATTGGCTATTCTGGGTCTTTTGCCTCACCACATAATTTTTTTTTTTTTTAAGATTTTATTTATTTATTTGACAGACAGAGATCACAAGTAGGCAAAGAGGCAGGCAGAGAGAGAGGAAGGGAAGCAGGCTCCCCGCTGAGCAGAGAGCCCAATGTGGGGCTCGATCCCAGGATCCTGGGATCATGACCTGGGCCGAAGGCAGAGGCTTTAACCCACTGAGCCACCCAGGTGCCCCCCACATAAATTTTTGAATTAGTTTGTTGATAAGCATAAAGTAACGTTTGGGGATTGTATTGAAACTGTAGATCAAGTTTGTAAGAACTTACATCTTGACAGTATTGAGTTGTCTTATCCATGAACATAAAATAAATACCTTTTCATGTATTTAGTTCTTTGATTTTTTCTTGTATCAGAGTTTAGTAATTTTCCTCATATTAAAAAAGCACATATTAAATTTAGAGCTTTTTCTTTTTGGGGGGTTACTAATGTAAATGGTATCATAAATCTCAAATTCCATCTGTTCATTGCTGATATATAGGAAAGTGATGGACTTTTTGTAATTAACTCTGTATCCTAAAGCCTTGCTATAATTGCTTATCATTCCAGGAGAATTTTTTTTGGGGGGGGTCTTCTACACATACTGTCATGTCATCTACAAAGAAAGATGGTTTTATTCCTTCTGTATTTACATGCCTTTTATTTTATTTTTTCTTACTACATTAGCTAAGACTTCCCACTATGATGTTAAAAAGGAGTGGTGAGAGGAGACATTCTTTTTTGTTCTTGATCTTAGAACATTTCTACTTTCTCACCATTAAATACGATGTTAGCTGTAGATTTCTTATAGATGTTCTTTATCAATACCTAATTTGTTGAGTTGTGTTGAATTTTGTCAAGTGCTTTTTCTGCATTTATTGATGTGATCATGTGATTGTTTTTGCTTTAGTCTCTTCATGTAATAGATTACATTAATTGTTTTTTTTTAATGTTCAACCAGCCTTACTTGCCTGGAATAAATTCTACTTGGTCATGGTGTATAAATCTTTTTACACATTTTGGATTCGATTTGCTAATATTTTGTTGAGGATTTTTGCATCTATATATATTTTTTTAAGCTATTCTTAGCTTGGGGCCATTCAAAACAAGGCTGCAGGCCAAATTTGGCTTATGAGTTATAGTTTGTCAAACCCTTTCCTAGAGATTACAATATGCATTCTTGATTTATCAAAGTGTAATACTTGTTGATACTTTTAGCCTTTTCCCATATAGTACAAGGGCTCTATAACACTTGTAATTCTACCTTTACTGACTTATATGCCATTTCTTTATATATTTTAAATCTATATATGTTAAAAATCCCCAAGATACTATTTTATGCAGTCAATATTCAATTAGAATTATGCACATATTTCCGGTTTTCATTTATCTTTTGTATTGTCCGCATCTAAGATAATTTTTCCTTGTGTATGAAGGAGTCCTTTATTGTTTCTTTTATTGTGCATCTTCTGGGATGAGTTTGTTTTATCTGAAAATGTCTTTATTTTACCAGTATTCTTGAAAGATTTTTTTTTTTTGCTTTATTTATAGAATGTTAGTTTGGCAGTTATTTTCTTTCAGCACTGAAAGTAATATTACACGTGTTCTGACTTTCACTGTTGAAGTCTGTTTGAGGGTGTGTGTGTGTGTTTAAGATTTTATTTGAGAGAGAGAGAGAGAGACAAAAAGTAGAGAGCATGAGCAGGGGGAGAGGGAGAAATGGGTTCCCTCCTGAGTAGTTCTTAATGGGATGTATGTGGATTTCTTTTTATTTATGTGCTTGTAGTTTATAGAACATTTTGGGGGGAAGTTGGCAAGTTTTGAGGGAGAGGGCAGGTATTGTTTCTGTACTGTTCTCTCTCCTTTCCTTCTGGGATTCCAATGGCATATCTGTTAGAATGACATTTTAACTTTATTCTTTGTATTTCTTTCCTTTTTTGTATTTTTCTTATTTATCTATTTACTTATTTTTATTTAAATTCGAGTTAGTTAACATTTAATATAGGATTGGTTTCAGGAGTAGAATTTAGTGATTCATCACTTAAAAGTAACACCCAGTGCTCATCCCAACAAGTGTCCTCCTTAATGTCCATCACCCATTTAACCAGTCCCCCACCCACCTCCCCTCTAGCAACCCTCAGTTCTCTATATTTGTCTCTTATGCTTTGTCTGACTCTCTGTTTTTATTTTATTTTTTCTTTCCCTTCCCCTGTGTTCATCTGTTTTGTTTCTTAAATTCCGCATATGAGTGAAACCATATGATACTTGTCTTTCTCTGACTGACTTATTTCATTTAGCTTAATACTCTAGTTCTATCCATGTTATAACAAATGTCAAGATTTCATTCTTTTTGATGGGGGATTAATATTCTGTCATACACACACACACACCATGTCTTCTTTATCTGTTCATCAGTTGCTGGACATTTGGGCTCTTTCTGTAATTTGGCTATTGTTGATGGCACAGCTATAAACAATGAGGTGCATGTGTCTCTTTGAATCAGCATTTTTGTATCCTTTGGATAAATACCTAGTAGTGCAATTGGTGGGTCATAGGTTAGTTCTATTTTTTTTTTTTTAAGATTTTATTTATTTATTTGACAGAGATCAAGTAGGCAGAGAGAGGAGAGAGGAGGAAGCAGGCTCCCTGCTGAGCAGAGAGCCTGATGTGGGGCTCGATCCCAGGACCCTGGGATCATGACCTGAGCTGAAGGCAGAGGCTTTAACCCACTGAGCCACCCAGGCACCCCCAAGGTTAGTTCTATTTTTAACTTTTTGAGGAAACTCCATACTGTTTTCCAAAATAACTGCACCAGTTTGCATTCCCACCAACAGTGTAAAAGGGTTTCCCTTTCTCCATATCCTCGCCAACATTTTTTGTTTCCTGAGTTAATTTTAGTCATTCTGACAGGTATAAGATGGTGTCTCATTGTGGTTTTGATTTATAGTTCCTTGATGATGAGTGATGTTGAGTATCTTTTCATGTGTCTGTTAGCCCTCTGGATGTCTTCTTTTGAAAACTGTCTATTCTTGTCTTCTGCCCATTTCTTAACTGGATTATTTGTTGGGTAATGAATTTGTAAGTTCTTTATAGATTTTGGACACTAGCCCTTTATCTGTTATGTCATTTGCAGATATCTTCTCTCATTCCAGTGGTTGCCTTTTAGTTTTGTTGATTGTTTCCTTCACTGTGCAGAAGGTTTTTATCTTGATGAGGTCCCAGTAGTTCATTTTTGCTTTTATTTCCCATGCCTCTAGAGACATGCCTAGGAAGAAGTTGCTGTTGCCAAAGTCAGAGAGTTTGCTCCCTGCTTTCTCCTCTAGGATTTTGATGGTTTCCTGTTTTACATTTAGGTGTTTCATCCATTTTGAATTTATTTTTGTGTATGGTATAAGAAAACGGTCTAGTTTCATTCTTCTGCATGTTGCTGTCCAGTTTTCCCAGCACCTTGAAGAGACTCTTTTTTCCATTGGATATATATTTTTTGAAGGTTTTTTTTTAAGGTTTATTTATTTATTTGAGAGAGAGCGAGCGCGCACACATATGCTCATAGAGGGGCAGAGAGAGAGAGGGAGAAGGAGAGAAGCAGACTCTCCACTGAGCATGGAGCCTGAAGTGGGGCTTGATTCCGCAACGTAGATCATGACCTGAGCCAAACCAAGAGTCAGATGTTCAACTGATTGAGCCACCTAGGTGTCCCTCCACTGGATATTCTTTGCTGCTTTGTTAGAGATTAGTTGGCCATACAGTGTTGGGTCCTTTTTTTTGTATTTTTCATCCTTATTTCTCTTTCTACTTCAGCCTGAATATATTCTTTTAACTTATCTTCTAATTACTTCTTTAAGCTATGTCTTATGTAGGCTATTATACTTGCTCATTGAGGTTTTTTTTAATTATACTTTCTCATTTGGTTTGTAGAATTTTTCAGTTTTAGAGATTTCCCTTGGTTTCTTTTTATGGTTTCTTATTCTCTCACAAAATTCTCAACCTTGTTTTCTATTGTCTCGTACACAATAATAATATAAGAAAATTTCTTTTAGAATCATTCTCTAATAACTCTAATAGTGAGGCCCCTTTGTCTATTGTCTTTTTGCTTCTTGTGACTTTAATTCATGTCACCTTATCTTCTCTGGGCTTGCGTTTTAAAATTTAAAAAAAAATTATTGTGTCACATTTATTTGTAAAATTGTTTTTTAGAGCAAGTTGCAGCCTATTCTAATATCATTTTTCTGAATTACCCCTGTTAGGAATAATAAGGGTAAACCTTTAAGTCTGTATCCAAAATGGAGGGGGTGTTCACCAGGGCTTCTCGACTCCTTGCTGGTCTAATCTGTGTAGCTTTGAATTTGAAGACTGTCAGAAGGCATTCAGTCTTCCAGCCACCTCTCTGGAACTAGCAGATGCCTGTAGGGGAATAGTGGTTCCAAATCCAAGTCTCATCTTTTTGCATCCATATCCTCTCCTGTTCCCATTTCAGTGAATATTTATTCTCTTGTTAGTTTTCCAGTGTCTTCAAGCAGATTATTAAAACACATGTCTAGCTTTTCTTGTCCTAAGCAAGAGGCTTTAACTAAAGCCTCTTTTCCTCTAGTACTAGAAGTGAAGACTCTTTCCTCTAGTACTAGAAGTGAAGACTATCTTCAGATTTCTTGGTGTAAGAGATTGATAATACATTTCCCACAGCGTTTAAGGTAACTGGGGTTTTTGTTTTTAACCAAAAGCGTCTTTATGTAATTCACATAAAAGATACAAGTTTTTTCTTTGTAAGCTTGAATATAGAATTGTGGAACCACATTTGAAGGTCAGAGAAAGAATTGTTTTATGAGACCTTTCTCTGTGTTACTAGATATCTCTTTGGAGGATACTATATTTTCCAAGATTATCATTGATAAATTAATTAGTACTGAACTGGAAAACTGACTATATGTGCAGAACACCTAAAAACAGATACAGAATTTATCCTGACCTTGCCAAGACTTTTGGAAATGGACAGATAGTTTTCTGTGATTCTGAAATATTCCTAGAGGAGAAAAGTCTGAAAATGACTATTGGCATATGCAACCCAAGAGTTCATAACTTTGAGTTAAGAAGATCCTGGAGGGCAGTACACCTGTGTTTATAATGGAACTAGAATTGGAGATGAGGTTGTGAAAATTAATAATGAGAAACCTCATTAAAATGGAGTTGGGAGATGCAGCACGGGGAGCTCTCACTCCTACCACTCATAGTCAGTTGTAGACCCAACAGGAAGATATGTACTTCATCTTGCACCTGGATGCTCCTTTACTATCCCATCTGGAGGAAGAAACTTTTTTCCTTTTTTTTTTTTTTAAGGTTAATGAGGTAATGGTGGTGGTGATTGAGAAATGGATATGCTGCAATTAGTCCTGGAAAGCACTTGTAGTAGATTTTAGTGCAAAAAGGGGGAAGGATTTAAATAATTTTTAACCGTGTTTTCCTAAAATGTCCAGGTCTTAGTGAATTTTATCTGCATGGGGACTGAACTTCTATTTTAAAGTAAGAGTTAGAATATTTACTGTCAACTGGAATAAAAAAGAAAAAAATTATTCATTTTATCTAGAAAATCTTTGTTTCATTAGTAGTGGGACTGAAGGATATCTCTTGGTTGTTTCTTACGTAGTTTTAGCTTTTAGCTAATTAAAGTTAAAACCTTATAGTACCTTTTGGGGGTATTATTAGAAAATATGAGGTAAGTTTATTGTATGTTTCTATCTTCTAAAAATTAATTTGGATAAAAAAGCAGAGTTGGGGTGCCTGGGTGGCTCAGTGGGTTAGGGCCTCTGCCTTCGGCTTGGGTCACGGTCCCAGGGTCCTGGAATCGAGCCCCGAGTCGGGCTCTCTGCTCCGTGGAGAGCCTGCTTCCCCTCTCTCTCTCTGCCTGCCTCTCTGCCTACTTGTGATCTCTGTCAGATAAATACATAAAATCTTAAAAAAAAAAAAAAAAGCAGAGTTAAAATTACATGTCAGTTTTATGATCCAGTTAATTAATTCCCTGACAAGTAAATACTTTTGATAGGATAATGTTGTGGCAGCTGTTACAAACAGTGCACTGTTGCACATTTAACATGAGTAAGACGTAAAGTTTTCTTGGAGGATGTTGTCCCTTATATTAAAATGTGATTTGACAGGAAACCAGAGTAACTTCAATTTTAGTTTAAAAGTCTTCTTAGGTAGTATGTAATTTTGAAATTTGATGGTTGGTTTTCATGTGCTAAAGATCTTATAGTAGGAAAAAGTATTTCACGATGACTCATGACTAAGGGAGATGCTATTAGGAAAAAATGCATGTAATAGTCTTGACAAAGATTAATGAAGCTAAAGGGGACAATTATTTTGATGAAAACTTTTGTCTTTATTTACAATAAGAACACTGTCATTTTTTTTTTTAATTCTACATATAACAAACATTTAGTTACTTTCATAATTCTGGATCAGTGCTTTTGGGGATAGCTGAGGTGAGTTACTTTCCTGTTCTTAGCACAGTGCATAACACATAGGTGATTAACATCTTTGTGTTGACTGATTTCTCATCTGAGTCTGCAGTTTACCTTGTGTCAAATAAAAGATGCTTTGTAGCATTAATCACATAGTTAACTTGCTGAAGATCATCTTTGTGAAGATTATCATTTTCTCCAACCATTTGTCAAGTGCTAAATGGCTTTTCTCTGATTTCAGAGTATAGATTTTGTACTAGGATCATTCTGTGACGTTTACCCCAGTAGCTTCAGGGAATATCCATGGTTTGTGAATCCGCGAGTACCTGAACTAGAAAAGTCAGTAATTCTAGTTAGGTTAATACTTGATGTGATGATGAGGGTCACAGAAGCTTACTGTGGAGAAGAGAAAATGTGTTAAGGTGCAATTCAACTTTGTTCGTTTTGTTTGATGAACAATTAAAAAATCTGAAAATTTGGGTTTTGTTATAGAAAGGATAGACGAATAATAAGGGATAAAAAGAATAACACTGAAGGAGTTTAATTCATCACTAATTAAGTGCATTTCTCTGCAGGTATAATTTGGAATCCTGAGAGTCTGTCGTAGCAAGAAGGAAGTTGAAAATACCCTTGAAAAGAAAACTAAAACAAAAAGGAAGCCAAACTTAATTTTACATGGTTAATTGCTCACTTGCCAATATGGACACTTTTCCCACGATTTTTCCTTCTGGTGGAGACAGTGGGCTGACAGATTCTCAGTCTGAGTTTCAGAAAATGTTAATTGATGAAAGGTCACGATGTGCACATCATAAAACTAACTATCAGACTCTTAAAGCTGAACATACAAGGTAAATTGCTTAAATTTGGAGGTAAGGGGCTTTATTAAGAAATTATTTTTGTCTGGACATTTGCATTGGAACATACAGTATAATTTTGTTAGTTTGCAGTATATATATTTAAAACTTCCTTAATACAGTGAAATTTTTGCTTTAAAATTATTTTATTCAAAACTAAACATGGTCTCAAGTATGCTATGAATTTGTAGGTCTTGCTTTGAAAGTAGCAAAACATATAAAATTAAATGTATCTAGGTGGTTAAGTGTGTTTTTTTTACCCCTAAGTAAAATTGTATTAATAAAATAGTGTTAATAATTAAACTCTATAAAGAAAAGAGGTTTATGAATTTAATGGAATATATGAAATTGGTCTTGTTTTGTAGTGTTGGTTGACTTTACATAAAATAATGCAATTGGCAAAGGATATCCTTAACATTGAATTTTTTCTTTTTTAAAAAATCAGATTGCAGGATGAGTACATGAAGTTACAACATGAACTAAAGCGCCTGTTAAATGAAAAGCAGACTGACCAGGAAAAATTTCATATGCTGCTTGAAGAGCTAAGAGGGGAATTATTACAGAAAACTAAAGACTTAGAAGAAACGAAACTGCAGGTAAGAAAATATATTTCATTTAGTACTCCTGGTGGAAAAAGTTTCCTCTGCTCTTCAAGGTCCTTCTAAACCAGACTAAGAATCAAATTGGCATGAGATAGATTAACAAGAGAAAATAAAATTTAGTTTTGGAAGTATGCAGAATCCACACAAACATCACAAACATGAAGTTGCAAAGATAGGGAACAATAGGCTTGTTTGACCTGAGCTAGGGGGACAGGCCGAGTCTGGGGGTACAAGGGAAAGAAGATCATCAGCAGGATGGTTAGAGGAGTTATTTGGAAAACAAATGTTGCCCTGTTAAGCAGATAAATTTCTTAGGTAAACAGGAACCTCGGTTAATAGCTCTGTTCTTGGTGTAGGCTCTCCTTTCCAATTAAATTAAGGCAGTTGAGAGGGAGGTAGAGAGCTTTTCCTCAATCTGCTGGGTTTTGATTGCTTTTATCTCAAAGTAATGTTCATGCCAAAGCAACATATCCCAAGAGGGGGAGGCCTGCCTTTTGCCCCTGTGGTACAGAAGTGTCAGATGTTGGTAAATTTGGCAAATTCTGCCTATATTCGTAATGAATATTTTGCTGTTGTCCACGTGGTATAATTTAATATTCTTTCATGTATTCTGGAATACTAGCTACCATGTGGAATTTAGCCATGAAATTGTTGTTTCATGTAAATTTGTATTAAAGTACCTGTTCTGATTTCAGTATTTCACTATTGAGAATAACTTGGGGAAAGGCCAATTTGAACTGATGCATATTCAGAGTTAAAATATTTTTTTAAAGAAAGTTTTACTAATTTTCCTTTAAGTATTATAAGTGAAACTGAGCTAAAAAAGACTGATATTTATTTAAAAAAATTTATTTATTAGTGTGGTATGGTTGATAAGACTGATAGTTTTTTTAAGGGACTTCTTAAAAGACTATAAAAACAATATCTGCACATAACTTATGTGTGCATTGTAGGGTAAATGGAGTTTCTAAAGCAAAGTATAGTACTGACTATTGTTTCATTTCTCATTTGCCTGGAAAGGAGACCAAAGCTAAACTTAGTGTAGCACCAGTCAAACTTACTATAAATTTCAAATTAGTAGATATTAGCAGTTATATTTTCCTGCATTCATTTAATCTCTAAATGGCACCAGCTGTGTATTTCTGTTTATCTAGTGCTTGGCACAAATGATAAGGTATTTTTAATACTGGAGTCATAAATTGGTAAGAGTAAAAAGCTACGTTTTCAAGTCATCTAGTATGACATACCATCCAATTCATGGATTCCTTTCACAGCAGTGTTAGAAGTCGGTTATTCAGTATCTTCTTGAGATTTCCCATTGTTGGGAAAAGTACCACTAAGTTTAGGTTAGAGCCTCTATGGTGGTGTTTTATTCCTAAGTGTATTTGGGACATTTAAACAAACAAAAACCTCAGAAATATGAGTTGAATAGGCAAATGTAATGTAAGCCTATAGAATTGGTAGATTAATATGTTCTGCAAAAATTGAGAGGCCCATAGAAATGGGAATGTGTGAGTACTGAACCCAAGGAATTCAAAGTATTCTTCTGGCATTGTAGATATAAACACTGTAGTCTTCTTTAGCTTATTGTTTGCATGTGCTTGGTACAAATAAGCATGTCTACATGTTATTCTGAAAAAACAGAGTAATTATGCTAATTACTCAGATAAAATTTACTTCAAGACAAAAAATGTCACGTAAGATAAAAAGGTCATTTTTATACAAAAAAAAAGGTCAGGTCACCAGTGTTGAAGTGAAGACCTTCAACAAACATCTGTTTTTATGTCTTAGTTTTGTCATGTGTTAGGATAAAAATTGTTAACGGCGGTTTTTGTGAGGACTAATGAAATAACATGTATATTTTTAGTACAGTGTCTGACACATGTCGATACTCAAAAGTGGTGGCATTTATTCTGTTTGAATGCGTGCTGCATAAGGGCAGGAGCTCTTTTCAGTGTGTCTCCAGTGCTCAAGTATATTTGTTTGTATTTATATATTTTATAATATATTAGCAAATATTTGTTGAGTGAATGACTTGAAGAAATAGAATAAATGAATGAATCGTAATTGTTGTTCTGTTCATATATATAATAGTGTTATTTCTTGTCTCATATCTTCCTAAAGCTTAAGCATCTTAGAGCCAATGATGTTGTTTCCTATCTGTAATGAGTTAACTCGTGTCTGCCAAAAAAATATGTTGAACTACTAATGTCTAGTACCTCTTGTTGTTTCCTATCTGTAATGAGTTGTTTCCTATCTGTAATGAGTTAACTTGTGTCTGCCAAAAAAAAATGTTGAACTTCTAATGTCTAGTATCTCAAAATGTGTTTGAAAATGGTCTTTGCTGATGTAATTAGTTAAGATGAGGGTCATACTGAGGGATGATGGGCCCTTAATCCAATGTGACTGTTGTCCTTCTGGAAGAGAACAGACACAAGACAGAAGCACAGGGTGAGGGGCGAGGGGTGGGGGACCGAATGTCCTGTCATGACAGAAGCAGAGATTGAAGGGCTGCGACCGCCAAGGAAGAACAGGGATCAGCAGCACGCTGCCAGAAGCTAGGATGAGGCAAAGAAGGATCCTTCCCTTTAGGGCGTGTGGCCTTGCTGACAACTTGATTTTGGACTTCTAGCCTCCAGAACTGTGAGACAATAAATTTCTGGATCTTTTTTTTTTAAGATAGCCAGTTTGTGGTATTTTTGTTGTCAGAGCTCTAGGAAACTAATACACTATTCAAAGCCGAATTCCTTTTTGGAACATTTGTGACACAGGGATCTTTATTCTCTGCTTCAGTGCTTTCAGTGCTTTCTTCAGGGAGAGAACCTCATAAATGTTTAAAGTGATCCAGTTCCATTCATGGATTGGAGTATGTTAAGTATTTTCCCTCTCATGTTGAAATGAAATCATCTTCCATGTAGCCTCTCTCTTGGTTCTTACACTGTTCCTTGGACATTTCTCCATGGGGTAACTTCGCCGGTTTTGCTGACAAATCTAATTTGTCTGGTAAGGTTTCTTTTTTTCAAGATAAACCATAAGTGGTTTCTCTATGATATTTATCTGGGAAAATTAAGCTAAAATAAAGATCTATATATTTATGTATTCATGTTGGAACTAAATTTAGCTATTTGCTCTATGGATGTTAGCAATTTGTACAAATTGCGAATTGAATAAAATTAATTCAACAAAGTAGAATCAATAATAAAAAACAATAAATGTTTATGAAAGATGATTATTTTCAGAAGATTTTCAGTTGAAAGATGATTATATTTCAGATATCAAAGATGATATACATGTATTATCTTTTGTACCTACAAAATGCCTTCTCTGAACTTAGATTTAATATCCCTTTGGCATTTATAGAAAAATGATATCAAAGATAGTCAGTTAAAGAATATTGCTGTGTCACTGTTGTAGTTGTAGTAAATGGAAATAATAATAGTGCCTAACTTATAGGGTGATGGTAAAGATGAAATGAAACAGTGCATAGAAAGTGTTAGTATAGTGCTTTGATGTAGAAAATGAATAGAACATGTTAGCTGTTGTTATATTGTTATTATGTACCATGTTAGCAGAACCTTTTTTTAAAATACGAGTTGTTTGATAATATTTCTGTTACAAATTTTAAAAGTTACTTTACCAAAAATTCATATGCTTTCTTTGTGCCAGGCAATGGAAACTATATAACCCAGTATGTTTCCCATTTTATTTGGCTGCTAGGAAGCTCAGAACTAAATGTATTATTCAGTTTTTCATTTTTAAAAATAATCTCTGACAAAACAATATCTGCCTTCTTAGATTAAAACGTTCTTTGAGGGATGCCTGGGTGGCTCAGTGGGTTAAGTCTCTGCCTTCAGCTCAGGTCATGATCTCAGGGTCCTGGGATCAAGCCCTGTATCAAGTTCTCTGCTCAGCGGGGAGCCTGCTTCCCCCTCTCTCTCTGCCTGTCTCTCTGCCTACTTGTGATCTCCCTCTCTGTTAAATAAATAAATAAAATCTTAGAAAAAAATTCTTTGGAAAACTGGTCTATTTTGTATTCTTAACACGATAAGTGTTGGTGTAATATAGATTTAGTATAGGTAATGACACATGGACTATTGTATGATAAAGCATTCTTGTAAGTTTCTTTTGAGACAAGTGGTGGCAGTATTCCATTAGAAGTCTAAGACACAATGTACTTTTCTCCTAAAATGGCATGAAGAAGATAATCTAATTTTGTGTCTTTGTTGTATATGTGCTTTGGCAGGGGTTGGGAGGGAATATGGATTTTTCTTATGCATGTGTGCTTGTTTTTTGTGAGATTCTTAGGATATTAAAAAAAAATCTTGTTGAGAGTCTCTTTTTTATCAGAGACCTTATAGATTATAAAACTTTTGGGTAGTTACTAACTTCAATTTTCTTTTCTCCTTTGTGTGGATTTATATTTCCATTGGTACATTTTCCCTACTGTCTTAAGGACTAAAGTAAGAATACATATAAGTTTTGCTTTCAGTCTTTTCAATCTTTTTTGTCTCCTTGTTGCATTTTGGGTAGATTCTTTTGACAGGTCTTCAAGTTCACTGATCTTTTTTCTTCTGCAGTATCTAATCTTACATTAATCCCATATAGTATATATTTTTCAGCTCAGAAGTTGTAGTTTTTACACTTGAAGTCTGACTTAGGTCTTTTTAATAATTTCCTTATATCCACTTACCATGTTCACTCTTTTCTCTAGCTTTTTGAACATAGGGAATTCAGTTATAATAACTATTTTAATATCTTCGCTAATTCTAACAACTGTATCCCTTCTGTGTTGGTTTTGGTTATTTTCCTGTTTGTTGTGGATAGTATTTTACTGCTTCTTTGCATGCCTGATAAATTTTTATTGGATGCTAGACATAGTAAATTTTACATTGAGTGCTAGATATTTTTGTATTCTGATATTCTTGAGCTTTGTTCTGGGAGTTACTTGGAAACAGTTTCATGTTTTGGGGGTTTGCTTTTAAGATTTGCTAAGTGAGAGCAGATTAATGCTTAGTGCTCATTCCTTGCCACTGCTGAGAACCTTCTGAGTACTCATTTCTCAATGAAATGACAGTTTTCAGTCTGGCTTTTGGAAAAAGGAACTATTCTTGGCTCTGTGTGAGGTCAGATTACTCACCTGATTCTTTCAGGTCATTCTTTTCCTGGCCTTAATTAAATATTTTCCTTACATGCATATGCTGATTGGGGTACTCTTCTGAATGAGCCTTTGGCAGATCTTCATAATTTTGTTTCTGTGCCACCTTCCTTTCTGCTACCCTGCTTGTGATTCTAGCCACATTGCTCTCCCTGGATTTGTAGTACCATTTGCTTAAATCAGAGAGTCCATCAGACTCTGCTTGGATATCCCTTCCTATGCATGGCCTGGAAGCATTCTCAAAGCTTACTTTTCTTTGTTGTTTGTCTCTCAAAGATCTTTGCTGCTTAATTATGCCTAGTATTTGGAAAACATTTGATTTCTGTTTATTCTTTTGTTTGTTTTATGCAGGAGAATAAATCTGATCTCTATTATGCCATCTGTTGGAAGTGGAAGCACTTTTATTTCTAATTACCCTTTAATTACAGAAATCTCAAGCAAGTACCAAAGTAGAAAGGGTGGTAGTGTTGCATCCTCACATACCATACCCATCAATACTTACCATCTCTTAGCCAGTCTTGTTTTATCTTCTGACATCCCTGCTCTGTCTTTCAACCCTTCTGGATTATTTTGAAGCAAATCATGTTATCTCAGCTCTAGTATTTTAGTATATATATATTTCTATTATATAGCAAGACAGTCTTTCCTTTAAAAGCATAGCCACAATACCATTATCATACCTTAAAGTATTTACTCCCTAATATCTTTTAATACCGTATCTTTGTTCACATTTCCCTAATTTTCCCACAGTTTTGCTTATTTTGTTTTTTTCGAGAGAGAGAGAGAGAGTGAGCAAGAGAATGAGAGAGAGCACGAGCAGGGGATATGGGCAGAGGGAGAAGCAGACTCCCCGTCGGGTAGGCACCCTGACCCAGAGCTCCACCCCAGGATCCCAGGATCATGACCTGAGCCAAAGACAGATGCTTAACCAACTGAGCCACCCAGGTGCCCCCAGTTTTGCTTATTTTAAAAGTTGGTTTGTTTGAAACAGGATCTAAATAAGGTTTATCTTGATCTTTATTATTCTTTACCTTTTAATTACTACCCCTTCTCTCTTTGGACTCTTGATACTATTACCCAGACTCTTGACATATTAAATCAGATTATAACAAGAGCTTTCTATCTGATTTCCCAGCTCCATTCACTGCCTTTCTCTGCCTCCTCCCCCCCACCCCCCACCCCAGTTTTCTCTCACCATGGTTTTGATCCATCAAGCTTCTTCCTAAAAATAGATATGGTGATGCCCTTCTTAAGCTTGAATACCTTCAGTGAATAAGCAAGGTACAGAAGAAATAATGTGTATAGTATGCCTTTTTTTTTTTTTTTAGAGATTTTTTTTTTTTCTTTAAAGATTTTATTTATTTGTTTGACAGACAGAGATCACTAGCAGGCAGAGAGGCAGGCAGAGAGAGAGAGAGGAGGAAGCAGGCTCCCTGCAGAGCAGAGAGCCCGATGTGGGGCTTGATCCCAGGACCCTGGGATCATGACCTGAGCAGAAGGCAGAGGCTTAACCCACTGAGCCACCCAGGCGCCCCTAGTATGCATTTCTTTATGTAAAAATTAAAAAGTGATATATATATGCTTATATATTGTTTCAAGAAAGATACATAAGAAATAAGCCATGATTATTTCCTAAAAGGGAAACTGGATAAATGAAGGAAGATGACTTAGTTTTTTAATACTCCTTTTGTTTGAATTATGTATGTAATTATATTTATTCATTTTAAGTTAAAAAAATTTTTAAGTAACTATTGTTGAATACTAAGTAAATTATAAGAGTATGAACATGATACTTAGGAATCCTCTGCCTGTGGCTCCCACCTCTTTCCCTTTGTTCCCGGCCAGGATTTAGCTCTGGAGCTAAATGGCATTTGGAAATGTTTCAGCATAGCCTTGATTGTCGCAGTATCTAGAGAGCATTAATGCATAAGGATCCAGGATTCTAAATTGTCTGTAGTGCTTAGTGCGGTTCAATGCAAAATGCCTGTTAAGTTACCTTTGAGGAACATTTTTTCCCCAGAGAATTTAAAATGTTTTCCATTCTTAAGTTTCTGTTCTACCTAAACTTTAGTTTTCTCATTCTTTCATGTGCCACTATTTCTATACTTAATATCTTTTCTGTTGGTCTTTACCAGTCTGATAAGCCTATATTAGTTATTTTTATAGTTATTTGTATGTATTTATTTTTCACATGAGTTTGAACTTCTTATGGGTCAGAAATGCTTCTTGTGAGTTTTTGTGATCTTTAGAAAGTAAGACTCTGTGTATGCTTCCGTTTCTATAAAAAAGGGGGATGATAATATAGCTATGTTGAGGATCATTGCAGGGATTAAATTAAGTTAGTAAATGCATGGAAGGTATTTAGAACAGTATGTTATATGGATTATATAGTAAGTTGCAGAATGCTTTGTATATAGCAAGTATTCATTCAGTGAAGTTTTTGAACTATTTGGAGTGTTGATGAATGAATGTTTTCAGAGGTTAATGTAAGTACAAACCGGATTTTTGTTTGTTTTATAGCCAGTATTTGATAATTGAGTGAGCCAATGTGCCAGGCAGTAGTGTGAGGTGTTGGGAACACACCATGGTGAATAAAGGCTGTGTTTGCCTTTCAGGAGCTTATGTAAATACTTATCACTTTTTGAAATGAGTTCTGTAAGACAGCATAATAGGGAGGAGCCTTGTTTTGGTGGCTAGAGTAAAAGTCAGCCTTTTCTGATTGAAAATAAGTCTAAATAATTCTCTGTGGTATACCAAATTATTATACCTTTATTTTGATTGCTTTAGGAAATAGAAATATAATTCACCATTATATAAAACATGATAACCTTAGCTGCCAACATAGTTATTTCTAACAATCATCATCATAATAATAGTGACTGTGTTTATCTCATGTTAATGGAATTGTTGATGTCTCTGAGAGCCTGAAACTGAGGCCTTCAAGTATTCTTTCAAATGATGGTTCTGTTTACATAGTGATTACTGTAAAATTAGGTATGTAGTGAAATTTCTATGAATTGGATTTTATTGTTATAATTAAGCATTAAAATTTGGTGAATTCTTTAATTTTGTGATTTTATATTTAGAATTCTTTGTTTCTCTGCATTACTAGGTATTAACTCCACAGAAGTTGGAGTTGTTACGAGCCCAAATACAACAAGAATTAGAAACTCCAATGAGAGAACGTTTTAGGAATCTGGATGAAGTAAGTAATTTATATAGAAGGAACTGTGCATTTATCTTTATGTGACTGATCAAGAGCACCATTCCCCTATTCAGAAACCCTGCAGTAGCTCCCCTTCTAACTTAAGGAGCTTTTAGGGCTGCACAAGAGCAGATCCCATTATCTGTCTGACTTCCTTTTTTCCATTCTTATTGGCCTCTTTGGTGTTTCTTTGGCACTCCAGAAATGAAACAAATCAAGAATCTTTGGTATTGGGGCGCCTGGGTGGCTCAGTGGGTTAAAGCCTCTGCCTTCGGCTCAGGTCATGGTCCCAGGGTCCTGGGATCGAGCCCCACATCGGGCTCTCTGCTCGACGGGGAGCCTGCTTCCTCCTCTCTCTCTGCCTGTCTCCTCTGCCTACTTGTGATCTCTGTCTGTCAAATAAATAAATAAAAATCTTTAAAAAAAAAAAAGAATCTTTGGTATAACTGTTACTTCTGACATGAATAGTATCTTTCCAGGTATCTCTTAGCCAACTTCCTTATCTCTCACTCTTTTTTTTTTAAAGATTTAAAAAATTATTTATTAGAGAGAGAGTGTGTGAGAGAACACAAGAGAGGGCAGAGGGAGAGGGAGAAGCAGGGAGAGCAGAAGCAGACTCCCTGCTGAGCAGGGAGCTCAACTTGGCCTGAGCCAAAGTCAGACACTTAAGCAGCTCGGCCACCCAGGTGCCCCTTCCTCATCTTTTTTAAGTCTTGGCTGAGATATCACCTTCTCAATGAGGCCTACTTTGTGACCAGCGTGTATCTCCATTTAATATTGCTTCCTGCCTCTCCCTTCACTTCTTAGACCTTTGGATCCGCATTTACCCTGCTATACTTTTTATTTTTCTCTATTACTTGTCCTCTAATATGCTGTATATTTATTGTGCTTATTTTTTATTTTCTTTATTACCATCTCTAGAATGTAAGTTGCATGATGAAGGAACCTTTATCTGTTTGGTTCACTGTATATTCTAAGTTCCTAGCATACAGTAGGTACTCAATATTTGTGGAATGAAAGAGTGTTTTCATGCCACCCTAGAAAAATAGAAATTTGTTACAGTTTTCCTTCAGACTGAAATGTTTCCTTCCTCTTATGAAATTTCATGTTTGTAAAATATAATTAACTGTTTAATAAATGAAATAGGAGAAGATGGCCTATATTAAGTACTATGCCAGACATATATATATAATATATGTATATATATATGCAACTTTATTTAATGAATAGCCTGGGCCTTATATATAACACATGAATATTGTCCCCTTCAAAATGGACCTCCTTTGGAAAGCTATAGTCTAGTGATGCTGCCATTGCACAAAACAGGTTTATTATGTAGATTATATAGTATGTTGCAGAATGCTTTGTATAATAGAAGTATTCATTCAGTGAGGTTTTAGACTCTTCAGAGCATCGATGAATAAATGAATGAATTAAACTGCATATTACTCTCCATTTTTATAAATTTGTTTTTATACATGACTTTTATAAATGACTTACTGGATTGTAAGGTCATCTTTTGAATATCCTCCTGGTGGGTAACCAAAGCATTATGGTTGGGAGTAGACTTAATTTTTGGATTTAAAGCCGCTTAGACTTAAGGTAGGTGATCTAGTTAAATAAAAGGTTTTGTTGTTGTTGTTGTTTTTTAAGTATATTTTTAATAAAATCATGAAACCCATTTTCTTGGTTTGTAAACTGGTTTAGAGAAATCATTCAACCAAAGATTTACAGTGAGCTGAATATTTTAGAAGGTGTTTTTATATCTTAATTTCCTGATGAATGCTGAAATAGTGTCTCCTTCATCTTCTCTACTGCCTAAGTTCTTATTGACTTTAGAATGCCAGCAACTTTTGTAGTGTTAGCAGAATTGGAGCATATCAGAGATCTGCATGTGTTCCTAGTTAGTCAGGAAATTTGGTACTACATATATTCTTCAGACTGGTATGTTGAATTGTCATTATAATACTTGATTGAACCTTTAAGCTGTTGTACTAAATATTCAAATAGTCTTTTATCTACTTAGAATTCATCCTGTCTGACTTTTAGGAGGCTGTTTTATATTTTACTATAGAGTTAATTTTAAAAATTTAACTAATTTAGAAAGGTATACTACATTATTAAATATTATTTTATTAGGCCTACAGGTCAAAACTTCTGATGAGCTATTCATTTTCATTATGAGAATCAGTGAGGAAATAGGGTAAATTGAATGGTAATGTGTTTTTATTGGCACCTGCTCAAGAATGTACTGATTCTGTATGTAGGATACTTGTCATAAGAATTTTCCAGGATTTATTTATATTTCTGTTGAGCTTAATTTTTGCTTTTTAGAATGGCTTTCAATATAATGCACTTCAAAATTATATTTGCAAAAGTGATTTTTGGAGTGAGTACAAATTTCATTTATAAACTTGTCATAAATTATAGTCTCCTTTTAATTTAGGAAGTGGAAAAGTATAGAACTGAATATAATAAGCTTCGCTATGAACATACATTTCTCAAATCAGAATTTGAACACCAGAAAAAAGAATTTGCACGTATTTTAGAAGAAGAAAAATTAAAATATGAATCAGAGGTGAGTGATTATACTGGTTTAGTTATTATTCTTCTAGTCAATAAAATTTTATGATTTTTTGGTAAATGCTAAGTTAGTTAATTGCATAATTAAGTTTCATTAATTAATGGTGAAGTATTTGGCATGATATTCATCTGTTCTGTATTAAGATTTTTATTGGTGAACATTCTTTTTGGCTGTTAGCTTTTCCTCTTTTGTTCCTCCTTTATTTTGCCCCAGTCAATGGAGGTAGACAGTCTCTTATCTTCCATAGCCAGAGAGTTAGATTTCTTTTTGCACATATAGTTTGTTTATATGATTATTTTTAAATTTTATTTTTTACAAACATATATTTTTTCCCCAGGGGTACAGGTCTGTGAATCGCCAGGTTTACACACTTCACCGCACTCACCATAGCACATACCCTCCCCAATGTCCATAATAACCCCACCCCCCCTCTCCCAACCCCCCTCCCCCCAGCAACCCTCAGTTTGTTTTGTGAGATTAAGAGTCACTTACGGTTTATCTCCCTCCCAATCCCATCTTGCTTCATTTACTCTTCTCCTACCCCCTTAACCCCCATGTTGCATCTCCTCTGCCTCATATCAGGGAGATCATATGATAGTTATCTTTCTCTGGTTGACTTATTTCGCTAAGCATGATACCCTCTAGTTCCATCCATGTCGTCGCAAATGGCAAGATTTCATTTCTTTTGATGGCTGCATAGTATTCCATTGTATATATATACCACATCTTCTTTATCCATTCGTCTGTTGATGGACATCTAGGTTCTTTCCATAGTTTGGCTATTGTAGACATTGCTGCTATAAACATTCGGGTGCACGTGCCCCTTCGGATCACTACGTTTGTATCTTTAGGGTAAATACCCAGCAGTGCAATTGCTGGGTCATAGGGTAGTTCTATTTTCAACATTTTGAGGAACCTCCATGCTGTTTTCCAGAGTGGTTGCACCAGCTTGCATTCCCACTAACAGTGTAGGAGGGTTCCCCTTTCTCCGCATCCTCGCCAGCATCTGTCATTTCCTGACTTGTTAATTTTAGCCATTCTGACTGGTGTGAGGTGGTATCTCATTGTGGTTTTGATTTGTATTTCCCTGATGCCGAGTGATATGGAGCACTTTTTCATGTGTCTGTTGGCCATCTGGATGTCTTCTTTGCAGAAATGTCTGTTCATATCTTCTGCCCATTTCTTGATTGGATTATTTGTTCTTTGGGTGTTGAGTTGGCTAAGTTCTTTATAGATTCTGGACACTAGCCCTTTATCTGATATGTCGTTTGCAAATATCTTCTCCCATTCTGTCAGTTGTCTTTTGGTTTTGTTAACTGTTTCCTTTGCTGTGCAAAAGCTTTTGAGCTTGATGAAGTCCCAATAGTTCATTTTTGCCCTTGCTTCCCTTGCCTTTGGCGATGTTCCTAGGAAGATGTTGCTGTGGCTGAGGTGGAAGAGGTTGCTGCCTGTGTTCTCCTCAAGTATTTTGATGGATTCCTTTCTCACATTGAGGTCCTTCATCCATTTTGAGTCTATTTTCGTGTGTGGTATAAGGAAATGATCCAATCTCATTTTTCTGCATGTGGCTGTCCAATTTTCCCAACACCATTTATTGAAGAGGCTGTCTTTTTTCCATTGGACATTCTTTCCTGCTTTGTTGAAGATTAGTTGACCATAGAGTTGAGGGTCTATTTCTGGGCTCTCTATTCTGTTCCATTGATCTATATGTCTGTTTTTGTGCCAGTACCATGCTGTCTTGATGATGACAGCTTTGTAGTAGAGCTTGAAGTCTGGAATTGTGATGCCACCAACTTTGGCTTTCTTTTTCAATATTCCTTTGGCTATTCGCGGTCTTTTCTGGTTCCATATAAATTTTAGGATTATTTATTCCATTTCTTTGAAAAAAATGGATGGTACTTTGATAGGAATTGCATTAACTGTGTAGATTGCTTTAGGTAGCATAGACATTTTCACAATATTTATTCTTCCAATCCAGGAGCATGGAACATTTTTCCATTTCTTTGTGTCTTCCTCAATTTCTTTCATGAGTACTTTATAGTTTTCTGTGTATAGATTCTTAGTCTCTTTGGTTAGGTTTATTCCTAGGTATCTTATAGTTTTGGGTGCAATTGTAAATGGGATTGACTCCTTAATTTCTCTTTCTTCTGTCTTGTTGTTGGTGTAGAGAAATGCAACTGATTTCTGTGCATTGATTTTATATCCTGACACTTTACTGAATTCCTGTACGAGTTCTGGCAGTTTTGGAGTGGAGTCTTTTGGGTTTTCCACATAGAGTATCATATCATCTGCGAAGAATGATAGTTTGACTACTTCTTTGCCGATTTGGATGCCTTTAATTTCTTTTTGTTGTCTGATTGCTGAGGCTAGGACTTCTAGTACTATGTTGAATAGCAGTGGTGATAACGGACATCCCTGCCATGTTCCTGACCTTAGCGGAAATGCTTTCAGTTTTTCTCCATTGAGAATGATATTTGCGATGGGTTTTTCATAGATGGCTTTGATAATATTGAGGTATGTGCCCTCTATCCCTACACTTTGAAGAGTTTTGATCAGGAAGGGATGCTGTACTTCGTCAAATGCTTTTTCAGCATCTATGGAGAGTATCATATGGTTCTTGTTCTTTCTTTTATTAATGTGTTGTATCACATTGATTGATTTGCGGATGTTGAACCAACCTTGCAGCCCTGGAATAAATCCCACTTGGTCGTAGTGAATAATCCTTTTAATGTACTATTGAATCCTATTGGCTAGTATTTTGGTGAGAATTTTTGCATCTGTGTTCATCAAGGATATTGGTCTGTAGTTCTCTTTTTTGATGGGATCCTTGTCTGGTTTTGGGATCAAGGTGATGCTGGCCTCATAAAATGAGTTTGGAAGTTGTCCTTACATTTCTATTTTTTGGAACAGTTTCAGGAGAATAGGAATTAGTTCTTCCTTAAATGTTTCATAGAATTCCCCCGGGAAGCCGTCTGGCCCTGGGCTTTTGTTTGTTTGGAGATTTTTGATGACTGTTTCAATCTCCTTACTGGTTATGGGTCTGTTCAGGCTTTCTATTTCTTCCCGGTTCAGTTGTGGTAGTTTATATGTCTCTAGGAATGCATCCATTTCTTCCAGATTGTCAAATTTGTTGGCATAGAGTTGCTCATAATATGTTCTTATGATTGTCTGTATTTCTTTGGTGTTAGTTGTGATCTCCCCTCTTTCATTCATGATTTTATTTATTTGGGTCCTTTCTCTTTTCTTTTTGATAAGTCTGGCCAGGGGTTTATCAATCTTATTAATTCTTTCAAAGAACCAGCTCCTAGTTTCGTTGATTTGTTCTATTGTTTTTTTGGTTTCTATTTCATTGATTTCTGCTCTGATCTTTATGATTTCTCCTGCTGGGTTTAGGGTTTCTTTCTTGTTCTTTCTCCAGCTCCTTTAGGTGTAGGGTTAGGTTGTGTACCTGAGACCTTTCTTGTTTCTTGAGAAAGGCTTGTACCGCTATATATTTTCCTCTCAGGACTGCCTTTGTTGTGTCCCACAGATTTTGAACCGTTGTATTTTCATTATCATTTGTTTCCATGAATTTTTTCAATTCTTCTTTAATTTCCTGATTGACCCATTCATTCTTTAGAAGGATGCTGTTTAGTCTCCATGTATTTGGGTTCTTTCCAAATTTCCTCTTGCGATTGAGTTCTAGCTTCAGAGCACTGTGGTCTGAAAATATGCAGGGAATGATCTCAGTCTTTTGATACCGGTTGAGACCTGATTTAGGACCGAGGATGTGGTCTATTCTGGAGAATGTTCCATGTGCACTAGAGAAGAATGTGTATTCTGTTGCTTTGGGATGAAATGTTCTGAATATATCTGTGATATCCAGCTGGTCCAGTGTGTCATTTAAGGCCTTTATTTCCTTGTTGATCTTTTGCTTGGATGATCTGTCCATTTCAGTGAGGGGAGTGTTAAAGTCCCCTACTATTATTGTATTATTGTGGATGTGTTTCTTTGATTTTGTTATTAATTGGTTTATATAGTTGGCTGCTCCCACGTTAGGGGCATAGATATTTAAAATTGTTAGATCTTCCTGTTGGACAGATCCTTTGAGTATGATATAGTGTCCTTCCTCATCTGTTATTATAGTCTTTGGCTTAAAATCTAATTGATCTGATATAAGGATGGCCACTCCTGCTTTCTTCTGATGTCCATTAGCATGGTAAATTCTTTTCCACCCCCTCACTTTAAATCTGAAGGTGTCTTTGGGTTTAAAATGAGTTTCTTGTAGGCAACATATAGATGGGTTTTGTTTTTTTATCCATTCTGATAGCCTGTGTCTTTTGATTGGGGCATTTAGCCCATTAACATTCAGGGTAACTATTGAGAGATATGAATTTAGTGCCACTGTATTGCCTGTAAGGTGACTGTTATTTATATTGTTTCTGTTCCTTTCTGATCTACTACTTTTAGGCTCTCTCTTTGCTTAGAGGACCTCTTTCAATATTTCCTGTAGAGCTGGTTTGGTGTTTGCAAATTCTTTCAGTTTTTGTTTGTCCTGGAAGCTTTTAATCTCTCCTTCTATTTTCAATGATAGCCTAGCTGGATATAGTATTCTTGGCTGAATGTTTTTCTCGTTTAGTACTCTGAATATATCATGCCAGCTCTTTCTGGCCTGCCAGGTCTCTGTGGATAAGTCTGCTGCCAATCTAATATTTTTACCATTGTATGTTACAGACTTCTTTTCCGGGGCTGCTTTCAGGATTTTCTCTTTGTCACTAAGACTTGTAAATTTGACTATTAGGTGACGGGGTGTGGACCTATTCTTATAGATTTGAGGGGGGTTCTCTGAACCTCCTGGATTTTGATGCTTGTTCCCTTTGCCATATTGGGGAAATTCTCTCCAATAATTCTCTCCAATATACCTTCTGCTCCCCTCTCTCTTTCTTCCTCTTCTGGAGTCCCAATTATTCTAATGTTGTTTCGTCTTATGGTGTCACTTATCTCTCGAATTCTGCCCTCGTGGTCCAGTAGCTGTTTGTCCCTCTTTTGCTCAGCTTCTTTATTCTCTGTCATTTGGTCTTCTATATCGCTAATTCTTTCTTCTGCCTCATTTATCCTAGCAGTGAGAGCCTCCATTTTTGATTGCACCTCATTAATAGCTTTTTTGATTTCAACTTGATTAGATTTTAGTTCTTTTATTTCTCCAGAAAGGGCTTTTATATCTCCCGAGAGGGTTTCTCTAATATCTTCCATGCCTTTTTCGAGCCCGGCTAGAACCTTGAGAATCGTCATTCTGAACTCTAGATCTGACACATTACCAATGTCTGTATTGATTAGGTCCCTAGCCTTTGGTACTGCCTCTTTTTCTTTTTTTTGTGGTGAAATTTTCCGCCTTGTCATTTTGTCCAGATAAGAGTATATGAAGGAACAAGTAAAATACTAAAAGGGTGGCAACAACCCCAGGAAAATATGTTTTAGCCAAATCAGAAGAGATCCCAAATCGTAAGGGTGGGGGGGAAGGGGATATAAAGAGGTTCAGAAAGAAAAAAAAAATAAATAAAAAGGAAAAAGAAACAAATAAAAAAAGAAAACCAATAATGAAAAAATATAAAAAGGAAAAAAAATATATATATTAGATAAACTAGTTAAAAAACCTTGAAAAAAAAAGGGTAAAAGTTAAAAAAAAATTAGCAGAATAAGAGAAAAAAAATTGAAAAAGAAAAAAAAATTAAATTAACTGCAAGGCTAAAGAATCATGGGGAGAAAGCCATGAGTTCCGTGCTTTGCTTTCTCCTCCTCTGGAATTCCGCTGCTCTCTTTAGTATTGACACTGCACTCCTTGGTAGGTGAACTTGGTCCTGGCTGGGTTTCTTGTTGATCTTCTGGGGGAGGGGCCTGTTGTAGTGATTCTCAAGTGTCTTTGCCCCAGGCGGAGTTGCACCGCCCTTACCAGGGGCCGGGCTGAGTAATCCGCTCGGGTTTGCTTTCGGGAGCTTTTGTTCCCTGAGCGCTTTCCGTAGAGTTCCGGAGGACGGGAATGAAGATGGCTCCCAGTCTCCAGCCCACATGAGCCAAGAGCCCAGGGCCCCACTCTTCAGTGCGCCCTCAGAGAACAGCGCCCAATTGCTCCCGTCACTCTGGCCTCCGGCCGCGCTCCGAGCTGACCCAGCCTGCTACCGGTTCAAGGTAAACCCAAGCTTAGAGCTCCCTCCTCGGCTCCGTCTCTGTAGCCGGCTTCCCCGTTCTAATACCTGTAAGCTCTGCGACACTCAGACACCCCCGATCCTTCTGTGACCCTGCGGGACCTGAGGCCACGCTGACCCCGCGTGGGCTTCACCCGGTTAAGCCTCTGGAGCGATGTCCCTCAGCGGAACAGACTTTTAAAAGTCCTGATTTTGTGCTCCGTTGCTCCGCCGCTTGCCGGGAGCCGGCCCCTCCCCCCACAGTCTATCTTCCCGTCGCTTTGGATTCACTTCTCTGCCAGCCCTACCTTTCAGAAAGTGGTTGATTTTCTGTTTCTAGAATTGCTGTTCTTCTTCTCTTCGATCTCCCGTTGGATTTGTAGGTGTTTGCAATCTTTAGATAAGCTATCTAGCTGATCTCCCGCTACCTGCAGTAGTCTCAGCTGCTACTTCTCCGCCATCTTGACTCCTCCTGTTTATATGATTTTTTTATGTAACACTGTCCCCCTCTACTTTTTGGAACAAAACCACATCAGGAGAGCTCTGGCTATCAGCCCATGTACCTTGTTTCTACTGACAGAAATAAGGGGCTTATACTTTAGAGTGTGCCCATCACATTCAAGAAGTGTAGTTTGTTCTTTCTGATGTCTACAACTGCAGAATTTTCTCTCTGCTGCCTGCAGCATGTTCCCCTACTCTATCTCTACTGCTTGGGCAGCCTTTCTACTCATTTTATGTTTCATTTCCTAATTTTGTCAAAAATAAAATTTGTGTTTATCATTCTTTATGGACTTTTTCAAGAAGAAAGAAATGATTTTCAAGAAGAAAGAAATATATCAATTTTGTTCTGTTATATTGAAATAAGAAATCTAATGCTAGTGGAATATGTTAAAAAAAAAGCTTGGTATCTAGTTATGTGAAATATTCTATGTATAAACACACCTGCATTATTTATTTATTGCATCATCTTTATTTGGAATTAAGAATGAGAATATACTCACCTTCCTTTACTAATTACTAATTGAATCAAACAGATCTATTCTTTTTATTATTTTTGAATTTAAATTCAATTAGCTAACATTGAACATATTAGAACATTATTAGTGTCAGATTTAGAGTTCAGTAATTTATCAGTTGTATATAACATCTGGTGCTCATCACATCCTATTCTCTCTCTCTTTTTTTTTTTTTTTTTTTTAGTCATGTGGCCTCCTTAATGCTCATCACGCAATTACCCCACCTCCCACTGCAGCAACCCTCAGTTTCTTCCCTATAGTTAATTAAGAGTCTCTGATGGTTTGTCTCCCTCTCTGATTTCTTCCCATTCTGTTTTCCCCTCCCTTCCCCTATTGTCTTCTGTGCTGTTTCTTAAATTCCTCATATGAGTGAAACCATAGGATAATCATCTTTCTCTGACTTACTTAGCTCAGCATAGTACCCTCCAGTTCCATCCACATCAATATAAATGGTTAAGATTTCATCCTTTCTGGTGCCTGAGTAATATTCTGTTGTGTGTTATCTATTCATCTGTTGATAGACATCTCCACTCTTTTCATAGTTTGGCTATTGTGAGCATTGCTGCTATAAACATTGGGGTGCATGTGCCTCTTTGGATCATGACATTTTTATCTTTGGGGTAAATACCCAGTAGTGCAATTGCTGGGTCATAGGGTAGCTCTATTTTCAACTTTTTGAGGAAACTTCATGCTGTTTTACCAAGTGGCTGCACCAGCTTGCATTCCCACCACAGTATTAAGAGGGTTCCCGTTTCTCTGCATCCTCGCCAACATCTGTCATTTCCTGACTTGTTAATTTTAGCCATTCTGACTGGTATGAGGTGGTATCTCATTGAGGTTTTGATTTGTATTTCTTTGATGCTGAGTGATTTTGAGCATCTTTTCATTTGTCTGTTGGCCATCTGGATGTCTTGTTTTCAGAAATGTCTGTTCATGTCCTCTGCCCATTTCTTGATTGGATTATTTGTTTTAGGTGTTGAGTTGCATAAGTTCTTTATAGATCTTGACTACTAGTCCTTTATCTGTAGTGTCATTTGCAAATATCTTCTTCCATTCCATAGGTTACCTTATAGTTTGTTGACTGTTTCCTTTGCTGTGCAAAAGCTTCTTATCTTGATGAAGTCCCAGTAGTACAGTTTTGCCCTTCCTTCCCTTACCTTTTGAGACATGTCTAGCAAGAAGTTGTTGCAGCTGAGGTAGAAGAGCTTGCTGCCCGTGTTCTGTCCTCTAAGATTTTGATGGATTCCTGTCTCACAGTTAGATATTTCATCCATTTTGTGTCTATCTTTGTGTATGGTGTAAGAAAATGGTTCAATTTCATTCTTCTGCATGTGGCTGTCCCATTTTCTCAACACCATTTGTTGAAGAGACTGTCTTTTTCCCATTGGACATCCTTTACTACTTTGTCGAAGATTAGTTGCCCATGGAGTGGAGGGTCCATTTCTGGGCTCTCTGTTCTGTTCCATTGACCTATGTGTCTGTTTTTGTGTCATTACCATACTGTCTTGATGATGACAGCTTTTTAATAGAGCTTGAAGTCTGGAATTGTGATGCCACCAGTTTTGGTTTTCTTCTTCAATATTCCTCTTGGCTACTCAGTATCTTTTCTGGTTCTGCACAAATTTTAGGATTATTTGTTCCAGCCCTGTGAAGAAAGTTAATGGTATTTTGATATGGATTGCATTGAATGTGTAGATTGCTCTAGGTAGCATAGATATTTCCACAATATTTGTTTTTAATCAGTGGGCAAACTGTTTCATGATTGTTTGATATATAAGAAGCTATATGAACATTGGAACATTTGAGTCCATTGGTAATACAATATTAGAAAACTATGAATATTTATAATAGGCTTTTTTTTTTTAAAGATTTTATTTATTTGACAGATAGAGATCACAAGTAGGCAGAGAGGCAGGCGGAGAGAGAGGGAGAGGGGGATGCAGGCTCCCTGCTGAGCAGAGAGCCCGATGCAGGGCTTGATCCCAGGACCCTGGGATCATGACCTGAGCCGAAGGCAGAGGCTTTAACCCACTGAGCCACCCCGGCACCCCTAGGCTTTTTTATTAAAAACTTCTTCACACCTTTAAGTGCTCTATTCCCATATGATCTCTTGTTATAATAGTCACTGTGATGGGACAGAACTGTATTATTTTATCCATTTAAAATGAGGATACTTGAAGCATAAGATAAGCAAGGTAAGCAACTTGCTCAAAGTCTAACAAAAAGTCAGCGGCCAAGTTTATGGTAGAACTCAGGTACCCCAACTACCAGCACAAAGTTTGTAGTTTGGTGTGGCAATTTCAAATCTCTGGTAATTTCAGTTAGGAGCCACCCAGCAACTAATTTTGTTAAGAGATCTGTCAATTTATACTACTTGTGATGACGAAAGGTTTTAAATCTGTAATCATGATAGACATAAAAGAATTACATTTAAAAATTTTCTTGTGGAAAATAGGAATGATAAAGATTTCCAGCCTAAAATGTTGGTTTAGTGTATTAAAGAATAACCACTGAGGTTAAGGATACTGGTGCTTTATTTTATATTTTACATTTAAAAATCTAATGTTGATGTTTATCTGGCAATAATTATTGGCATTCTCTAGTTTCTTAGTTTTATTGTTTTTCTAAAGAATGAAACTTGCATCTGAAATCTGATGACTAATCTATTTTTCACCCATGGAAGACCAAATAATATTCACTAAAATTTTTAAGGGGTCAGTGGCATCATTAATTTTCCCAATTTAAATATCTTTTATGGAGAAGTCTGAAGATAAACAGCTAGCTAAGAAGCCATTATTAATAAATAGAGTCTAGAAAAGTAAAACTTTCTGATAAGACTAAAGTTCTTTTCTTTTTACTTCCTGATTGGTTATGCAGGAACAGTATTAATTGCTGGACAATTGGATATTTGTTCTTTCATTCCATTACTTATGTTTATACACTAATTTCTGTACACAAGAGCAGTAAAACTTAGTGATATGATTGGGGATCATGAAATAGCAGTAACTTCAAAGAAAAGCCTACTCTTGCCATCTTCCAATTTTACAGTTAAAATTAGTATAAAATATGTTAGTTTGTACTAAAAATAATTGGCTTTTCTTGCATTAATTAAGGATTCACACAATATTTGTGCATTTTCACTTCTACAGATGAAAGAAGTAACTGAATATTCTTTACTGTGTTCTTAGGTGAATACTTCAGGAAGATTTTGTTAGTGTTTTCATGAGAAGCACTCTAGTGATACTCTGAATTAAAAAGAATGTATGAGGGGTGCCTGGGTGGCTCAGTGGGTTAAGCTTCTGCCTTCAGCTCAGGTCATGATCTCAGGGTCCTGGGATCGAGCCTGGCATAGGGCTCTCTGCTCAGCAGGGATCCTGCTTCCCCCTCTCTCTCTGCCTGTCTCTCTGCCTACTTGTGATCTCCCCCTCTGTCAAATAAATAAATAAAATCTTAAAAAAAAAAAGAATATATGAAAGTAGATGTCTTTATAAGTAAAAAGAGGTCATGATTTCTCAATGCCTTTGGCTATAAGAACATACTAAGTCTGGGACTTCATACAGATGAAATTTTGAAGTTGTATATATAGGCGTTATTCAAAGTGGTACATGCTGTTGTGTTATCATTATGTTATTTGGCGTCTGATTTTTTGTTCTGCAAATAATGAACAATACAGAGAGTATTCAGTATTGTCAATACTGAACTAATGCAAGAAGCAAGAGTAATCCAGTGGGGCAAGTGGAAGATGTTGAAAGAGGGGCAGTGAGCACTGCATCATATGAAAAACTTTAGAGTGACAATATATAATGACAAGTCCCTGAGATTATTCCATCTGGCTCTCCAATCTGAGCTCTACCTTTTTTTTTTCCTTAAGATTTTATTTACTTATTTATTTGAGAGAGAGAGAGAGAATAAGTGGAAGGAGGTGCAGAGGGAGAAGCAGACTCCCTGACTCCCCATGGAGGAGGGAGCCCAAGTCCAGATTCAGTCCCAAGACTCTGGGATCATGACCTGAGCTAAAGGCAGATACTTAACCAACTGAGCTACCCAGGTGTCTTTTTTTTTTTCTTTTTTGAAGATTTATTTATTTGAGAGAGCGAGAGAGCAAGTGAGAGTGAGAGAGAAAGTGAGTGAGAGATAAAACAAGTGAGAGACAGAAACACAGCACAATTGGGGTGAGAGACTGAGGGAAAAGCAGATTCCCTGATGACACTCAACCGATTGAGCCACCCAGGCACCTTGTTTTTTATGGGGCTGGTGAGAAGCCAAAATTCCTGTGGCAGAAAGGAGAACTTTTCTGGGTCCTTGTTACCACATTGAATTTTTTTCTTACAACACTGGTAACATAAAACTGATAATGATTTCCAAGTTTTGGTCTTTATCCTGATACAAATACGAATAGACATCATGAAACCTCTTAAAACACTTCCTAGTTTTGTCCTCGTGTGTTCTGAAGCTCTAGGTGGCCCAGATGGCTCCTTTATCTAAAATATTCCAAATTCTCTGACTTGCACCCTTCTCAGAGTACTATAAACCATATTACAATAGGCAAAAGTCTCCCAAATTAAAACTAAATTACCTCCCAGTGGGAATTCTCTGGGATGAATTTTGGTAAACCTTTTAGAAGGGCTCTGTGAAATCTTACTCATTAAAATTCTCTGTATGGGGACACCTGGGGGCTCAGTTGGTTAAGCATCTGCCTTTGGCTCAGGTCATGAACCTGAAATAAGCCCTGTGTCATGCTCCCTGCTCAGAGGAAGTCTGCGTTTCCCTCTCCCTCTAACTCACTCCCACCTATTCATGCTCTCACTCACTCTCTCTTAAAAATGAATAAACAATAAAAAATAATTCTCTGTATGGATGCAGTTTAAACTATCTCAAAAACTAAACTTTTTACAGGTAAAATTTAAAACATTCAAGATGTTTATTTAATGTGACATTGAGAACTAAATTGAACTTCTCTGTGCCTTGGTTTCCTTATCTGTAAAATGGTGTTAACAGTAATATATATCTCATGGATCTGTAAGATTTAATAAATCGGGGTATGTAAAATACTTACATAAGTACCTAGCACACAGTAAATATTGAGTAAATGTTAACACATCCTCAACATTTTGAAGTATTTGATTCTCTTGCTTAGCATGCTGGAGTCTTCAGTGTCAGGTCTGTACTTTAGATGATATAAATAGTTCCAGGGCATCTCTAATTTCAGTTCCTGTGCCCCCCACCTTCATCTCACTCTTAGCATTTGGACTGCTCTGCTTTCAGGTACCCTGTGCCCTGGCAGTGTGTTATTTTATTTTCCGTATTCTCTTGTTCTGTCTCAATTCAGTTCTTTTTAAGATGAAGTGAACATAAGCTCATTTCCCAACAGTTCTTGTATTCCATTCCCTAATCTTTCCCAAACTATGTCTGGGGGGCAAGTATGTAGTTCTGGGAATTGCTTTCTCCCTGTGACTATCTTTCTTTTACTAGGAGAAAATAAGGGTATAAAGAAAGGGAACTATAACATCCAAAATTAGATTAAAATATGAACTTTAGATTTGTAAGTCATTTAAGTGTCACTTCCATTAAATATGAACAAATCACAGTGTTTTTGTATTCCATCATTAGTTTAGGAAAAGTTAATTCTAGTGCATATAGGGGGAGAGGAGAAACTTAGAATAGTAGTAACATAAAAAAGGTGAGCTAACTTGATTTAAAAAACTGAGATCTGAGAACATGAAACTTCATGTGCAAAATATTTACCATAATAGCCCTGACACACAGTAAATGTTCAAATTCATGGTGTTACTACTATTAGGACCTGATAGCATTAATCATAGTGCTAATTATCATAATGAACATAGCAGATTTTTAAAATAGGTTTCAGATTTGTAAATCACAAGTTGCAGAAGTTGAAGAAGTGAAATACATAGAGGTAGAATAAATTCATACTTCTTGAGAGAATCACTTTATACTTACTTGAATTCTATCAGCTGTGGGAATTAGATAATCATTATTCCCATTTTATAAATGAGAAAACACTCATTTCTGAAAAAACACTCACGAAGCACTGAGATTAGTCCAAGATCTGTCCATCTACAGATAATAGATGGTAGAACCATGATTCATATTGTCTAGGAGTTTCTGTTTCTGGCTCTGATGGAGTAATAGGGACTGAATTTTTCTAAGGTCTTGCCTGAAAACTGAGACAAAATACAGAAAACAGTGGTGTCCAGACACTGAAAAACAGGTAGTACGAGGTGCAGTGATCCCTACAAGAAGGAAAACAAATGAAGTAAGCCACGATTGCACCATATTATGTCCATCAGAGTGGAAAGGCTTTACCATGCATGGTGCATTGAGTAGAAGACTCAGAAAGGTTTTACTTCAGTAGTAAAGTCAAATTAGCCCTACACTAAAGGCTACTCTGTTTCTCCCTAACAAGTGTAAAAGCAAGATTTGCAAGGATCAAACTGTCTCTAAGTAACTTAAAAGCATAACAGAATAAAGATTTAAAAAGTATGTAAAGGAATCCAGAAGACTCCAACAAGGGGAGGTGGAGAAAGGGGGGAGGGGCGGGGAATTACTCCAGCAGTAGTTAAGTGAACTTTCCCCCATAAAATTCACAAAGTCTGGCATCCAATAAAAAATGACTGGGCAGCCCAGATGGGTTCATAAATGAACTCTACAAAACATTTAGGGAAGAAACGTCAGGTCTCTACAGTCTTTTCCAGAAAATAGAATGAGAGGTAGTATTTCTTACCTCATTCTCAAGGCCAGATACCTACTACCTTTCCTTATACCTAAACCAAACAGACATTATAAGAAAAAAAAAAAAAAAAAACAAAACCAACAACTATAGATCACTGCCTCTCATGAACAAAAATTCAAGAATCCTGAACAAAATATTAGCGAATCAAATCCAACAATGTATAAAAATAATGTACCATGAACAAGTAGGGTTTATATAGACATGCAAACCTGGTTCAACATTAGGAAATGAATTAATGTAATCCATCACCTTGACAGGCCAAAAAAGAAAAATTACATGATCATATCAGTAGATGCCGAAGAATCATGAGAGAATCCAATATCCATTCTTGATACAAACTCTCAGCAGACTAGAAATAGAGGAGGGAACTACCTTAACTTGTCTAAGAATATCTACAAAAAATCTATAGCTAACATCATATTTAATGATGAGAAATGTAGAGCTTTCCCACTAAGATCAGGAAGAGTGAGGCATGGATATCCTTTTACCATGCCTTTTCAACATTATGCTGGGTGTCTTATTCAATATGGTAAGACAAGAAAAGGAAGTAAAAGACATACAGATTTGATAGGGAGAAATAAAACTTTTTGCTTGCAGATAACTGATTGTCTATGTAGAAAATCTGAAATAGTGAACCAAAAGCTCTTGAAATTAATAATACGTTACAGTGAAATTACAGAAAACAATGTTAATGTACAAAAGATGCTTTCCTGTGTAAAAGGAATGAACAGGTGAAATTGGAATTTAAAAGTGTAGTATCATTTATGTTAGCATCCCCCAAAATGAAATACTGAGATATAAATCTGAAAAAAATGTAGAAGATCTGTATGAAGAAAACTACAAAACTGATGAACAAAATTAAAGAACTAAATAAATGGAGTGATAGTCCATGTTTGTGGATAGGAAGATTCAGTGTTGTCAACATGTCTGTTCTTCCCAGCTTGATCTGTAGTTTCAGTGCAATCCCAATCAAAATGCCAGCAAGTTATTTTGTTAATATCCTCAAACTGCATCTAAAGTTTATAAAGAGAAACAAAGGACCCAGAATAGCCAACACAATATTAAAGAACAAAGTTAGATGACTGACACTGTAGACGTCAGGATTTACTATAAAGCTATTGTAACCAAGTCAGCCATTGGCAAAAGAATAGACAACTAAATCGATAGACCAGAGAGCCTAGAAATAGACTTACACAAATATAGCCATTTGGTCTTTGAAAGAAGAGGAAAGACTAAACGGAGAAAAAGTCTTTTCCACAAATGGTGCTAAAACAACTGGATATGCACATACAAGAAGAAATGAATCTACAAAAAACAATACACCTTTCACAAAAAATTAAAAGTAGAACATAGACCTAAATGTGAAACTTAAAATTATCAAACTCCTAGAAGATAATAGGGGAAAACTTAGATGACCTTGTTTAGCAATGACTTTTTAGATACAACATTAAAAACATGACACACAAAAGAAGTAATTAGTTAGACTTTATTAAAATTTAAAACCTCTGTGAAAGACATTGTAAAGGAAGATATTTACTACAGGCACGTAGGATAAGACTGTTATTTAGGTTATACAAAGAATTATAAAACTTGATGGTAAGAAAACATCCTTACTTATAATTTAAAAATGGGCCAAACACTTGAACAGATATCTCACCAGAGAAGATACACACATGGCAAATCAGAATATGAAAATATGTTCAACATTGTATGTTATTAGAGAATTGCAAATTAAAACAAGATACTAAAACACACATACTGAGAATGGCCAGATCCAAAACACTGGTGATACTAATTGCCAGTGAGGATGTGGAGCAACGCGACTTCCCACCATTAGTGGTGGGAGTGCAAAATGGTACAGCAACTCGAAGAAGACAGTTTGGCAGTTTCTTAGAAAACTGAACCATAATCTTAACCTCACATAATTTACCATAAGATGCAGCTCATACTTCTTGATATTTACTTAAAAGAACTGAGAATTTATTTCTGTACAATTTTGGGCAGTTATTTTTAGCACCTTTATTCCTAATTGCCAAAACTTGACCAGTATGTCCTTCAGTAGGTTAGTAGTTAAGTGAACTGAAAAGACACGGTGGAACCTTTATTGCTTATTACTAAGTGAAAGAAGCCAATCTGGAAAGGCTATATAGTGTAGCATCCCAACAACATGACACATAGGAAAAGGCAGAACTATGGAGACATTAAAGATACCTCTGGTTAGGAGGGATTAGGGGAGAGGGAGGGATGAATAGGTGGAGCACAGAGAATTTTTAGAGTAGTGACTGTTCTGTGTGATACTAAAGCGGTGGGTGCACATCAGGATACATTCATCAGTATCCATAGAATGTACACCAGGAGCGAACCCACATGTGAACTATAGACTTGGTCATAATGATCCATACTATGTTCATGAGTTGTAACAAATCTACACCTCTGGTGTATGATGCCGATAGAGGGCGAGGCTGGGCACATGTGGGAATTCTGTACTTTCTGTGCAGTTTTGATGTAAACCTAAAACTGATCTAAAATATAAAGACTTTTTAAAAATATTAAGATTTTTTAAAATTCCAGTATAATTAATGTACAGTGTTATATTAGTTTTAGGTGTACAGTATAGTGATTGAGCAGTTCTATACATTACTTAGTGCTCATCAGAAGTGTCTCTTAATCCCCTTTACCTTTTTCACCCATTTCCCCTCCCATCTCCCCTCTGATAACCACCAGCTTGTTCTCTATAGTTAAGAATTTTTTTTTGTCTCTCTTTTCTTTGTTCATTTGTTTTGTTTCTTAAGTTCCACATATGAGTGAACTCATAAGGTATTTGTTTTTCTCTGACTTATTTCACTTAGATTAAACCCATTAGATCCATCCAGGTTGCTGCAAATGGCAAAATTTCATTCTTTTTTATGGTTGGGTAATAGTTCATTGTATTTATACATAGCCTATTATCTTTATCCATTCATCTATCAATGGACACTTGGATTGCTTCCATAATTTGGCTGTTGTAAATAATGCTGCAGTAAACATAGGGTTGCATATATCTTTTCAAATTAGCATTTTCATTTTCTTTGGGTAAATACCCAGTAGTGCTATTACTGGATTGTAGGATAATTCTATTTTTAGCTTTTTTGAGGAACCTCCATACTGTTTTCCACAGTGGCTGTACCAGTTTGCATTCCCACTGAAAGTGCAATAAGGTTCCTTTTTTTCTACATCATTGCCAACACTAAGTTCTTGTGTTTTTTTTTTTTATTTTAGCAATTCTGACAGGTGTGAGGTGATATCTCATTGTAGTTTTGATTTTTATTTCCCTAATGATGCGTGATGTTGGGCATCTTTTCATGTGTCTGTTGGCCATCTGTATGTCTTCTTTGGAGAAATACCTGTTCATGCCTTCTACCCATTTTTAATTGAATTATTTGTGGGGTTTTGGAGCTGCGTTGTATATTTTGGATACTTAGCCCTTTATCAGATATGTCATTTGCAAATATTTTCTCCCATTATGTAGGTTGCCTTTTAGTTTTTTTGTTTCCTTAGCTGTGCAGAAGCTTTTATTTTGATGTAGTCCCGATAGTTTATTTTTGCTTTTGTTTCCCTTGCCTTAGGAGACATATCTAGAAAAATGTTGCTATATCCGATGTCAGGGAAATTACTGCTTGTGCTCTCATAGGATTTTTATGATTTCCGGTCTCACGTTTAGGTCTTTAATATAGTTTGAGTTTATTTTTATGTATGGTATAAGAAAGTGGTCCAGTTTCATTCTTTTGCATATAGCTTTCCAGTTTTACCAACACCATTCATTGAAGAGACTCTTTTTCTTATTGCATATTCTTTCTTCCTTTGTTGAAGGTTAATTGATCATATAATCGTGGGTTTATTTCTGGGCTGTCTGTTCTCTTCTCTTGATCTGTGTGTGTTTTTGTGCCAGTACCATCCTATTTTGATTACTATAGCTTTGTAGTATATCTCAAAATCCAGGATTGGGATCTCTTCCATTTTGTTCTTTTTTTTCAGAATTGCTTTGGCTATTTAGGGTTTTTTATGGCTCCATAAAATTTTTAGGATTATTTGTTCTAGTTTGGTGAAAATGCTGTTGATATTAGGATGGGGATTGTGTGAAATCTGCAGGTGGCTATGGGTAGTATCAACATTTTAATATTTGTTCTCCCAATCCATGAGCATGGAATAAAGACTATTTTTTGAAAGTTGACGGGGCATGCAGAGAAGCAGGAGGATTTATTTCTTAATGAAGAAAAAGTCCACAGAACAGATCTGTAAATTACAGAATTAGTAGAGAGAGTCATTAAACCATATAAATATACTCCATAAGCTCAAAAAGTTAAGGGAAATCTTGAACATAATGAGATACATGGAACACATTTTTAAGAAAAGATTCTTGTGATAAAAAATACAGCTAACCCTTGAACAGCATGGGTTGGAACTGCGCAGACCCACTTAAAAGCAGACTTTCTTTTGGATAAATGGAGTACAATACTGTAAATATATTCCTATATTTTCTTAACATTTTTTTCCTCTAGGTTGCTTTATTGTAAAAATACAGTATATATACATATAATATACAAAATATGTCAGTTGACTGTATTATTGGTAAGGTTTCTGGTCAACAGTAGGCTATTATTAGTAGTTAAATTTTGAAGATGGGGGCAAAAGTAATACATGGATTTGTGACTGCACAGGGGGGTTGGTGCCTCAGCCCCTGATTTGTTCAAGGGTCAACCATCTAAGTGGAAAATATACTATAAATGGGTTTAGTCACTGCAGAAGAGAAAATAATGGCTAAATTGAAGATTTTACAGTAGAAATTATCCAAGATATAGAGAGAAAAAGGATAGGAAAAAAATGATTATAACACATAGCAGTAAGTGTCAGATATTTCAAATTCTAAAATGAGAAGGAAAGAACAGAAAAAATATTTGAAGAAATAATGGCTAAATTTTTCAGATTTCATGAAAACTGTAAATCCACAGACCTAAAACTCTCATTGAAACACATGCACAGAAAACACAAAACTACACCAAGGCCACATAGATTCATATTAGTTAAAACTAGTGATAAAGAGTAAATCTTAAAAAGCACCCAGAAGACTTCTGCTCCCAGGAATATTGAGTAGATGTACTTTCCCCTCTTCATCTTAGTAAGGAAAACAAAAAACTCTGGATATTATAGGACAGGAGAGTCCTGTTCTCTCCAGGCAAAGCACTAGGAAAAGAGCAGCCAAATACTGTAGTAAAAACCAGCCTTATTCCAACCTAAACCAGCAAAGGCCATGGGAACACCTAGACTTTCGTCTTCCCCAGGCTGTAATGTGGAGCCCTAATTTTCAGCCCAGATGATTACCAGAGAAGGCAAAGTAGGGAACCAGGATTTTCATTCACACTTGGCAATAACTAGGGCTTCCACCTTCCTGCCATGATGGTGTTGGAGGATGACATCAAAGCCTAGATTTCCATTGCCTCAGTTGTCAATAATGGAGTACTCTCTCCCCTCTCTGCTTGGGTCATGTCAGAGAAGGCCTAGTGCAGAACCAGGATTTTCACTGTTATCCAGCCTTGGAGTGTTAATGGAAGCTACAGCTGATTCTGTGGTGTCAGTGGAGGTCACATATGAAGCAGTGACAAATCATTCCTACCCCTGCCATTTAGGGAGCTCTTTATTTGCCCATTTGGAAGCTGGAACTCCTACTTATGATGTATTATCTGTTTCAGGGGTACAAGTCCATGATTCATCAGTCTTACACAAGTCATAGCACTCCCCATAGCACATCCCCTCCCCAATGTCCATCCCCCAGCCACCTCATCCTTCCGATCCCCCTTCCCTCCAGCAATCCTCAGATTGTTTCCTGAGATTAAGAGTCTCTTATGGTTAGTCTGCTTCTCTCGTTTTGTCTTGTTTCATTTTTCCCTCCCTTCCTCTATGATCCTCCGTCTTGTTTCTCAAATTCCTCATATCTGTGGGATCATACAATAATTGTCTTTCCTGATTGACTTATTTCACTTAGCATAATACCCTCTAGTTCTATCCATGTCATTGCAAATGACAAGATTTCACTTTTTTTTTGATGGCCGCATAATATTTCATTGTGTATATGTGTATACACACACACACACACCCCACATCATCTTTATCCATTCATCTGTTGATGGACTTCTAGGCTTTTTGCATAATTTGGCTATTGTGGACATTGCTGCTATAAACCTTGGGGAGCAGGTGCCCCTTCAGATCACTATATTTGTATCTTTAGGATAAATGCCCAGTAGGGCAATTGTTGGGTTGTAGGGTAGCTCTATTTTCAATTTTTTGAGGAACCTCCATGCTGTTTTCCAGAGTGGCTACACCAGCTTGCATTCCCACCAACAATGTAGGATGGTGGAACTCCTACTTCTACCCAGCATGGTGTCATGAGAAGCCTGTCCCATCCTGGGTGTCCTAGAGCTAAGGTGGGGAATCTGTACTACTACCTCTGCCTGGTAGTAATGAGGTGATGACACCATCCTTTCCCTGGCAGAGCCATGTCCTAAAAAGCCAGCTAAAATAAACTTTAGATAAGATCCAGACTCTCCTAATACAATACCCCAAAAGTTTAAATTTCAGTAGAAAATCAGTTGGCATACTGAGAACCTGGAGGATCTCAAAACTAAAAGACAACCTATGAAATGGGAGAAGATATTTGCAAATGACATATCTGATAAAGAGTTGTGTCGAAAATCTATAGGGAACTTACAAACTCAACACCTAAACAATAAATAGTCCAGCTAAGAAGTGAATAGACATTTTTCCAAAGAAAGCATCCATATGGCATATAGACACATAAAAAGATGCTCAACATCATTCCTCATTAGGGAGGTACAAATCAAAACCACAATGAGATACCACCTCACACCTATCAGAATGGCTAAAATTAACACAAGAAGTAACAGGTGTTGGTTAGGTTGTGGAGAAAGGGGAACCCTCTTGCGCTATTGGTGAGAATGCAAACTGGTACAGTCACTCTGGAAAACAGTATGGAGGTTCCTCAAAAAGTTAACAATAGAACTACCCTGTGACCCAGCGATTGTACTACTAGGTATTTACCTGAAGGACACAAAAATACTGATTTGGAGGGCCACGTGCACTCTGTTGTTAAGATTATCAATAATAGCCAAACTATGGAGAAAGCCCAAATGTCCACTGACGAATGAATGAATAAAGAAGATGTACGGGGTGTGTGTGTGTGTGTGTGTGTAATGGAATATTACCCATCAAAAAGAGTATCTTGCCATTTGCAATGATGTGGTTGGAGCTAGAGTGTATTAGGCTAAGTGAAATAAGTCAGAGAAAGACAATTATCATATGATTTCACTCATGTGGAATTTAAGAAGCAAAACAGATGAACATAGGGGAAGGGGTGAAAAGAGAGATGGGGAAGCAAACCTAAAAGACACTTAACTGTAGAGAACAAACTGAGAGGTGGTGGAAGGAGATGGACGGGGCATGGACTAAATGTGTGATGGGCATTAAGGAGGGCACTTATTGTGATGAGTACCAAGTCTTATATGTAAGTGATGAATCACTAAATTCTATACCTGAAACCAGTTTTACCATACATGTTAACTAGAATTTAAATAAAAATTTGAAGTAAAATTCAAACTAAATGAAAAAAGGCAATAGATGCTAACACTGAGATGACAGTAATATTAGAATTATCTGCCAAAGATTTCAAATCAGCCATGGTAAAAATGTTTTAATATACAATTACAAACATGAAACAAATGGAAAAATTAGAGTTTTAGCAAAGAAATAGTATAAAGAACCAAATAAAAATTTTAGAACCGTAAAATATGTTCACCATTGAACCCCCCCCCCAAGACAGAATGAAAAACAAACCCTCAGTTGTTGGGCTTAACAACAGAAGAGAGGGGTTAGAGGAAAGACTCTGTGAACTTGAAGATAGAACATTAGAAATTATCCAGTCTTAACAAGCTACAGAAAGTGCATTAAAAAAAGAAATGAGCACAGAGAGTCAAAGGTACCTGTGGACCATCTTGAAGGATCTAAGATTTTTGTTTTTGAAAAGAAAAGAGAGGACAGTCTTGAAAAAGTACTTAATGAAATAAAGGCTGAAAACTCCCCATATATGATAGACCCAAACATAGATTCAAGAAGCTAAGTGAATATCAAAATAGGATAAAATGAAAGTAATCTACCTGAGAAACATCATACTCAAATTTATAAAAACTATAGGGAAAAAGATCTTGAAAGCAGTGAGAAGTATGATGCTTATGGGGGAAAACAATTCCAAGACATTTCTCATCAGAAACCATAGAGGCCAGAACAAAGTGCCGTGACATTATTAAATGCTAAAAGGAAAGAAGTATCAACTCCTAATTATCCAGCAAAAATGTCCTTCAGGAATGAAAAGTAAATCAAGATATTCTTAGAATAAGGAAAACTAAGACAATCTCTTATTAATAGTTTCAAAAGAATGGCTGTGGGAAATTCTCTATACAGAAAGAAAACAGTAAAAGAATGAACCTCAAAACATCAAGAAGGCTAAAAGAACACAATCAGAACTCTGGGTGTATACAGTAGATACTCCTTTCCTGAATGACTTTTCTAAATTTTGTTTGATGGTTAAAGCAAACATAATGCTGTCTGATGTAGTTTTAAATGTATATAGTGGAAGTAATTAAGACAATCATAAACAAGGGCAAAAAGATGTAAAAAGAGGTAAAGTTTTTAACTACCACTTGAGCTAGTAAAATGAACCCAGTAGACTGTGACAAGGTATGTATGTATGTATAACATCTAGAGCAGTAACTAAGAAAGCTATACAAAGAGATATACTCAGGACATTATGGGTAAATAAAAATGGAATCCTAAAAAAAATGTTTATGGAGACCATAGGAAGGCAGGAAAAAAAAAATCTTAGAACAGGAAATAGGAAAAGAAATGAAAAACTTAAAACCCTAACATATTCATAGTCATAATAAAGGTAAATGGTACAAATAGAACAAAAGAGATTTGCAGAGTTGATTTTACTAATTTGTTTTTTAAAGATTTTGTTTAGAGAGAGAGAGAGTGAGCAAATGGGGAGAGAGGTAGAGGGAGAGGAAGAGAGTTCCTGACACAGGGCTTGATCCCATGACCATGAGATCATGACCTGAGCCAAAATCAGGAGCTGAACGCTTAATTCACTGAGACACCCAGATGCCCCTGCAATGTTGATTTTATTTATGTTTTTTAAAAGATTTTATTTATTCATTTATTTGTCAGAGAGAGAACACAAGTAAGCAGAGTGGCATGCAGAGGTGGAGAGAGAAGCAGGCTCTCTGCCAAGCAAGGAGCCTGATGTGAAACTCGATCCCAGGACCCTGGGATCATGACCTGAGCCGAAGGCAGTGGCTTAACTGACTGAGCCACCCAGGTGTCCCTGTAGACTTGATTTTAAAAACAAAAGACCCAACTGTCTGCTGTTTATGGAAATCTTCAAATATAATATGTATAGTTAGTAAGTAAAAGGGTAGAAAGAGGTATGTCTTGTAAATATTCAAATATTAGTTAAAAGAAGTGGAAATGGCTATATTAGTAGTGGATAAAGTAGACTTCAGAGCAAAGAAAAGTACCAGAGGTAGAAGATAACATAATGATAAAAAATGTCAGTCCATCATGAGGACAGGAATACTAAATGTGTATGAACCAAACAAAACTGCAAAATATGTGAAGCAAAAACTGATACAACTACAAGGAGAAATATTTAATTATTGTTGGAGATTTGGCACCCATGTTTCAACAATTGATAGAAAAATCAGAAAATCAGGAAGAATCTAGAACCCAACAACACCATTAACCAGAAGAATCTAACCGACATTTATAGAACACTCTACCTAACAAGAGCACCTGAACACATTTTTTTCAAGTGGCTACTGAATATACACCCAAACAGGCTGTATCCTAGGCCAGAAAAAACCTCTACAGATTTAAAAAATTGAGATTATGCAGAGTGAGTTCTCTATCCACAGAAATAGCACTAAATGTATTCATTAGAAAAGAGAAAAATAGATCAAATCCGTAATCTAAGCTCCTACCTAAAGAACCTAGAAAAAGAGGATCAAAATAAACACTAAGAAGAGGGAAGGAAATCAGTGAAGCAAAGAGCTATTCTTTGAAAGGATTAATAAAATTGACAAACCTCCAGCAGGATTGCCAAAAAAGAGGGAAGAGACAGATTGCCTATATCAGGAATAAAACAATATCACCACAGATCTTGCAGACATCAAAAAGGTAATAAGGTAATCTGGTGAACAGCTCTACCCAGATAAGTTTGTCAGACATAACTGAAATGGATCAAAAGGCAAATACTACCGTAACTCACCCCATATAAATCATGTGAATACTATGTAACTATTAAGAAAACTGACTTCATATTGAAAAACTCAGCAAAAGAATGGTGTCACTGGAGAATTCTATGAAGTGTTTAAAGAGGAATGAAAACCAGTTCTGTGCAGTATCTTTCAGAAAATAGAAGAGGAGGGATGTTACCAGGTAGTGAAACTGAACAAAGTGTACACAGAAACGCTTTCAATAATTTTTCACAATTGCATATGAATCTACCATCATCGAAAAATAAGGTTAATTAAAAAAAAAAAAAAGATACGGGTGCCTGGGTGACGGAGTTGGTTAAGTGTCCAACTCTTGGTTTTGGCTCATGATGTGATCTCAAGGTCATGAGATAGAGCCCGTGGTGACCTCCAGCCATAGCTGGAGTCTGCTTGAGTTTCTCTGTCCCTCTTCCTCTGCCCCTCCTGCTTGTGCACATGCTCTCTCTCTCGATCTCTCAAATAAATCTTAAAGGTTAAAAAAAAAAAAGTATTTTCTGCAGGAGAACAAAGTCTGAAAACAGACTTCCTTTTGGAAATAATATAAACTGAAAGTAGAGAAATATCTTTAAAGTATTAAAAACAACAACAACAACAACTTAGGCTGTTTGATTCCAGAGCCTATATTCTTAACCATTTCTCTATGCTGTGTCCTAAAGATAATAAAAGCAGAGATGGATGGAGCAACTGCAAATACCACTTTCTCCTTTTGTGTGCCTGGGGAGTTAGAATGGTACAACCATCCTTTGAAAAGAAGATAACAATTATTCCTAGTTGTGGATTTGTTTCTTATTTCTTTTGTTTCCTTTACTTCAACAATCTTTTAAAAGTAAAATTGTTTAATACATCATATTTCCTGTCAAGTAAGCTTATATTCTAGAAGAGAATAAAGTAAATGTAGAGGTAACTGTAATATAGGCACATTTGGATAAATGTCATAAAATAGAAATTCAGACAAAGCCTTTGGGAAATTGAGAGCAAGGATTGAGAGTACAAACAAACAAGGAACATTGCTTGTGAATCTGATTGAGAGTAGAGGAAGAGGGAGGGGCTGAGGATGTGTCTAAGATCTGTGTCCTGATGACCCGGATGAGAGCAGTGTCATAGTAGTGGTTAAATAGAAGTTCTTGGAATGCACAGATTTTGTGATTGTTTGCTTGTCTGCTTGGTTCTGTAGTGTATCCTTACTACCTAGAACAGTGCTGTGTACATAGCAAGTACTCAGTCAATATTTGTTACATGAATGAGCAAACAAATCGAGAAATCAAAAGGCAGCAATCACCAGATTTTGTAGGAATGCTTTGATAGTGAGCTCTAGTTGGGAGTTATAAATGTAGGATCTAACCCTCACTATGCTGTTAGCCAGCTCTGACCATAGTTTTAGCTACCACTTCGGCTGTCCCACAGATTGCTCTCAAAACTACTGGAGAGAGCAATAATGTAGGAAACATGCTGATCCAGAACATTAGCTGTCTGACCCCATATGTAAAATGAAGAGGACAAGAGAAATGATTGTTAGTAAATGAAATTTTATGTCTAGTGTACTTAGCTCAGCACTTGGTCCATCATACTCAGTAAAGGGCACTGTTGTTTGAACTTGAGTTACACATGGACTCCTAACATAGATGAGCCACCACACCTCTCATATAGCACATTAAGACTGTGTTTGAGTTACCTCATGCAAAAAGCTAAGTGGTATTTTAAAGAGATCCAGCCCAAGACCTTCATTTTAATTGGTGCCACAGTGAAAAAGTAACTTGCACAAAGTTACACCACTAGCTGAAGAAAAGAGAATGTGGAGTGGGGGAAAATGTAGTCAGGGACCAAACCTAAGGCTAATGTTGTCATGTAAAGAATGGCAGGAAAAATAGGAGAGAGACACTCATTAGTTGGGCTTGATACTGACTTTTATAGCTGCCTTCTACAATGTACTTTATTTTCTGGAAAAAATGATATTTGCCTGGTAGATATCTCTACCTGCATTTCCCATTGACATCTTTATTTCAACATGTCTGAAACCAAATTGGAATCAGTGGATGTTAAAACTGAAAGTGATTTTTGAGGGCTTCCAGTCTAAACTCTCATTTTACAGATGAGGAAAATAGATTCTGTGCTGGGTTGGAGGTCTCACCCTTCTTAGATTCATTTATAGCAATGTGAGCTGTCCGTCATCTCTTGGGTCACTTTTGCCTAGGTTGCAGAGCATGGAGTCCTTTTGGCTTAGAGTGATCCTTCTAAGCTCATCCTGGCTAGTTGTTAAGAGCAGTGGCTTTTTCATTTGTTTGTTTTTCTTATTTTTTTCTTCAATCAGCTGAATCCGTTAGTTGAATCATATGAAGAGACCCCATATGTAGAAAGAGACTTAACAAGAGGAGCTGCTCTGATTAGCTGAGATGTGGTGGTGTTTGGGGGGGATCAGGACAGAATGAGTTTTACCGTGATAACTTAGCCCTCTCATTCCTGGAGGTGAGGGTCCTCTGGAGTGCCCCTGAGGTTAGGAAGCAATTTGAAACTAGTGGATTTGGAGGCTTCTGGAATCTGGCAGTGGTGGTTGGCACAAATGAGAAAGTCCTTAGTGTTTTTGCTCATCACATTCCCCTGTGATTTCCACATACCCTGGGGTAATGATTTTTACTTCTTTCTTGAATCTAAGAAGTAAGAATGAGGCCATTAATTCCACTAGGATTTTAATAAACTCCCAGCTATCATTTAAAAACTCTCATCAGTCACATTTGTAGTTATTTACACAGACAAGCAGCTTTTTTGTGAATTAAGTGACTTGGAATAGAGAATTTTTTTAGTATAGATATAGCCCAAGAATTATTGTCACTTGTGGAAAAGCTTAGCATTCAGCATATTTTTTTCAAAGATTTTTAAATTTATTTATTTGACAGAGACAGCAAGAGAGGGAACACAGGCAGGGGGAGTGGGAGAGGGAAAAACAGGCTTCTCATGGAGCAGGGAGCCTGACATGGGGCTTGATCCCAGGACCCTGGGATCATGACCTAAGCCGATGGCAGGAGCTTAATAACTGAGCCACCCAGGTGCCCTATAATCAGCATACTGATCTTGCATAAACCCCTTAATGTTCTGATGAATTATAAAATACTTGACACATTTTTAATTGTTTTTATAGTATTATTTATAATTTTGAATTTTAGTCAGCAACTGATGAAACCCTGTTCTAGACACCATGGGGAGATAGAAAGAAAATAGGCCAAGGTCCTTGCCCTCACATTTGAGTCATGCTGAGTACAGAATGAAGAACGTGATATTTTAGGTTTTTTCCTTTGTACTTGATTTTACCACCTGAGCTTTCTTTTTTATATTGTGTAATTTAAAATTTTAATTTATTGACTTGTAAAGCTTATTCATGACTGAAAATTCAATAGTTTAAGGTTCTGTGCTTTCTTTCAAATTATTATTAGATTGTAAGCCTGGGGAAAGATAAAGAAGAACTACATAATCAACTGCTTAAGTTTGAGCCCTCAGGAGACAGCAAACGAATGGATCATCTTCTTCGAGAGAAATTCCGTTTGTGTCACAAAGTAAAAAGTTTAGAGGCTGAAGTAGCAGAATTAAGGGCTGAAAAAGAGAATTCTGGTGCTCAGGTAGAAAATGTCCAAAGAATTCAGATGCGGCAGTTGGCTGAGATGCAGGCTACAGTCAGATCCCTGGAGGTAAGATTTTAATTGCTTCCCGGTAGAGTATGGCATGCTTTTTTAAAAGTGCAATTGACAAGCCTTTGATTTTTAGAGCATAAATGTATGCTTACCAATCTAATGCTGACGCATTTGTAGAGTCCCAAGAGTATATATTCTTTTTGTAAAGAAGAAAGCTATTGATTCATAAGCAATAGCTATGTTACCACATTTACAAAGGGATTATTTATTCTTTGGGAGTCAAGACATCTAGTTGAAATGAATTAACCCTTGAAATACTGGAAAGTAGAATATGCCAAATTTTTAAAATTTGAATTTCTGAAGAGTAAAGTCCTCTCAAACCAGAAAAACAGTTTCTTCCTAGATAGTTATTTCCTTACGTGGAATTCAAGATATTAAAATCCTAAGTCCTGTATAAATAAAAATACCATACTTTTATATCTTAAGACAGCTTCTTGCCAGAGCAATACAATTCAACTTGGTGCTAATATATATAAGTCTTCAGTGAAATAGTTCTTTGAGTTCATTAGAGAAAGATAAGAACTGGCAGAGGTAGGCTGATACTCCTAAAGGTATTCTCTGAAAATTCTTGGTTTCCATTGTTGGAGAGGAAAAGCTTTTTCTTCATTTGCCTAGGTTCACAGGTTGGAGGTTGTGAATTAAACTGACAAAAGATTAATAAGAGAAAAAATATTTATTCATATATGTGTACAGGAGTTCACAGAATAATGTCGCTCCACGTGGTAGTTAGAATTTGGGGCTTACATACCAGCTTACTAGGGAAAGGGAGGGGGAGAAAGGGCACTTATAGGAACACAAATGACTTTTAGGAAAGACAAACGAGCCTTTAGGAAAATAGATGGGAGATATGACAGTTTTGTGACAATGTGTAGGTGATATCTTATCCTGGTACTGATTTCTCCGTTGATAGGAGTCAATCTTCACTGGCTATGAAACCCCAGGGGAGGGGATTTATAATTCTTTTTGGAGGCTCTGCTTTTCGGCAGCTAAGACTAGTTCAGGGAAGAACCTTTTCCTGTGTCTGTTGATTATCAAAGGCCTTCAGTTCAAAATAATTTTTATGCCACTGTGGCATATTCTGCATCCCTTAACCATCTTGTTTAGGTGTGCTTACTTTTCATAGTTCTTAGTGTCTAAGATGTAATAGATAATACCAGTTTAATTGTTTTAATTTATTTTGAGCAATCCAGAAAGAGAACGAGAGAGCACGTGTGTGTGTTAGAATAGTTGTGAAATGATTAGAGTTGTAGAGAAATTAGTGGGCACCTAGCAAAATATTTATTTATTTATTTGTTGCCAACAAAGTGGGTACAGGGAGCACATTGATATGTTTTGAAGAGTAGAAGTCACCTTTTTATTTTTTGGATGAAGCCTCTGACAGTATTTACTGGTTTCCTGAACTAAAGTTCTATCATTGGACCTTAGACATGAGGCAATTCAGAATGGACTTTTATGTTTCTACCCTTCCATCCTCAATGTATTTATAGTGACAGAATAAGTGGGATGATTGCAATTGAATATAGCATATGATCCCAATGCAAAGCTTTTCATTGAGGTCATTTAGAATGATGATTTTCAGGACAAGTTGAATGATTACAAAAGATGGGAGGTTCATTTGTAACATTTTCAAAAGAGCCTGTAGTTAATTTTATCATTTGTCAGATGAATGAAAAGAAGCATTTCTTTCTTAGATTTTTCTGGCTGTCACTGTGCCCAAAGAGTATCATTTTATATGTGAGGAAAACAGTTTTTTCCTGAATTATTTGTTGAATATACTCTTGTCATATTTAAGATATGTCGGAAATGAGATCTTATAAAACTGTGAAGCTTATTCTTAAATTTCAAAGGTTTTAATTTTAACTATTTTGAGTAGAAATTTATTTTTAAAAAGCATTTAGTTTTCACTTTCTAGAGAAAGAGTACTATGACTGTTATCAACCAGAAATTTTCTTGGCAATTTACAGATTTAAGAATCTTTATGATATGATGGGTTCAAGAGCTGTGGAGCTCTTTGTTCGTACTTCCAGAGTCTCCAGATTAGTTGAGGATTTTGAATTTTTAAATCTCATGTTTTTATTTGTTAATCTACTTTGATTTTCAGATTTTTAGTTCTCACTACTACAAATGAACCCTTTCTTCTACTTTCTATTATACTTTTATATTTCTGTTATGCATTGAAACCCTCCAAAATGTTTGTTTGAATTGTGTCAACAATAAGAGTAAATAGGTTATCAAGTGAGTGCATTAGGTACTCTCTTTCATGAGAGAAGTATATGTTTTATTTTGTTGGTGGCTATCGATATGTCATTTGTCCAGAGACTGTTGTTGCATATTTCCTAGATCAAATATCTTTCATTTGAATTATACCAATTACTTTGAGAAAACTCTTGTTGCTTTGGTGCATGTTAATATTATTGAGGTTTTGAATAATTTGGGGTAGTATGATTATACATATATTAAGTCAAGCAGAGAGAGTCAATTGTCATATGGTTTCACTGACTTGTGGAGCATAGGGAATAACACGGAGGACATGGGGAGATGGAGAAGAGAAGTGAGTTGGGGGAAATTGGAGGGGGAGACAAACCATGAGAGACACTGAGAAACGAACTGGGGTTTTTGGAGGGAAGGGGGATGGAGGGTTGGGTGAGCCGGGTTGTAGGTATTAAGGAGGGCACGTATTGCATGGAGCACTGGGTGAGGTGCATAAACAATGAATTCTGGAACACACACACACACACACACACACACACACACACACACACACTTAATTTAAAAAATAAATAAATAGTGCTTCTTTTTATATAATTATAAAAATTATGAATAAATTTTGAAATATTTTTTAATAAAAGGCTGAAAAACAGTCAGCTAAACTACAGGCTGAACGTTTGGAAAAAGAACTACAATCAAGCACTGAACAAAATACTGTTCTAATCAGTAAATTGCATAAAGCTGAGCGGGAAATAAATACGTTGACCAGTAAAGTAAGTCATCTTGTTGTTTCTACTTCATTTTTTAGAATGCTTGATTCTGCATAAGGACAAATTTTATATTCAAATTGTTTACTTCTCTATATTGAAATCTTTTTTTAATCCTATCATTCTGCCTTCCAAATACATGTAAAATCTAATTTTTTACTACTTTTACTGTGACTACTCTTCTCCAAGCCATGATTTCTCTAGGTTCAATTTTTACAGTAGCCTTCTGACTCTCTACCTATTCAGAGCTCTGCATGATCTGCCTCTCCAGTCTTTCTAGAGCCATCATAGTCCATTTTCCCTCCTGTCTGTCCACTTTGCCCCAGCCTTACTGGCTTTCTTCTCACTCTTACTTCTGTCCTAGGACCTTCGCACTTGCCTGCTGACATGGTCTTCCTTCAGATCCGTATAGTTTGCCTTCTTGCCTCTTTCAGACATCGCATTATCAGAGAGGCCTTCCTTGTCTTCACTTTGTAAAATACCATCTTCCCTCTTCTGCCTCACTGTCCGTCTTCTTTACCAGCTTTATTTTTCTTCATAGCTCTTAACAGCATTTGGTATATTTATATTTGTTTATTTTTTGTCTCTCCTCTTCTCTCCCACCCTTTCCCTTTAATCAAATATAAGCTTTAAGACCAGGGACATTGCTTTTATTACTCCTTGTAGCTCCATCTCCTGCAACAGGCACTCTATAAATACTTGTTAAATGAGTGAATTAATAACAGCAGCATGGTCTACATTTATGTTATTTTTAGTTATTTTTTAAAAAAAGATTTATTTATTAGAGTGTGTGTCAGAAAGAGAGGGCAAGGGGCAGAGGAAGAGAGAGAATCTCAAGCAGCCTCCCCACTGAGCATTGAGCCTGACATGGGGCTTGATCCCAGGACCCAAAGATCATGATCTGAGCTGAAATCAAGAGCCATCCACTTAACCAACCAAGCCACCCAGGTGCTCCTATGTTATTTTTAAAAGAATATATATAATGGTTTGCATGTCTTTTATATATCAGGTTTTCTCAGGAACTTACAGTTTTTCCCCTCACATGCTTTATGTATAAGGAATCTGATAACCAGAAATAGAGCAATGATGAAAGTATTTTTTAGAAGACTGCAGTAAATAACAATATCATATCATCTCTGGAGTTAAGACAGACTAGATTCAAATTCCATTTCTTTTTCTTACTAGCTGTATGAACTTGAGCAATTTACTTTCTCCCTGAAAATTTTAGTGTTTTTCTTTATAATGCAAGACTAATATATACCTTATAGATTATGGCAAAATTAAATGCAATATTATGCACAAAGCACTTTGCATAAGGTCTAGTAGATAATTACCCAAATATTATTAATAGCTATTATTAATGTTAGTACTTGGGAGCATCTTCAAGATCTTGGAAATAACTGTGGTTTCCGAATCAGTGAAATCAATTATTTTTCATCAGAGCAGAGTTATGTAAAATTACCTTGAAAAACAAAAGAGGTCCCAGACCAGAAGGAACTTACTGTAGCCTAGTAGAAGTGAACTTATCTAAAGGAGTAATGTAGTCATCATAAATGACTTGGCCAAGGAATTACTTGAGAGAACTTAGGCAGTGTTCATAACAGAGAGAAGTGAGAGTTTTAGTAGAATCTAAGTATTCTGTCCCATTGAAGAGATAATTCTTATTGTGGGAAGGAATTCATCAATCTGTTTTAAATGGTGGGCATGAAACTATCAATTCATTTCATTCCATTTGTTCTGATTGTATGATCACCAAACAACTTTCTGTTACTTAATTTCCCATGTAATTTTGTCTACAGGGAGAGAATGCACACTGGTCCTTCAGACTTAGAGTGTTCTGTTTTTCATTATAGTTTTTTTCTCACAGCTCTGATTTTATAAACCAGTCTTTATAAACTTTATTAATGTGAGTCCAGCCTTGAGAGTGGTGATTTCTGTGTCCAAAAGGCCATAAGCCATAATACTACATGTGTTAGATGCCACCCTTGGGAAATAGTCTACCCAGTTTTTTCCATGGCAAACACATACTCTTATGTTTGCAGATTCTGTCTCTAGTGACATTTACAATTTTTGTTTGAGTTTTTATACTTTACAGTTTACGAAGTGGTTTTGTAGCCAGTGTCAGACATGGCTGACACTAGAAAGAATATGTGAAAATTAGGCAAGAAGATTTTTAATTGTTGAAATAGTTTAATTCAGGTGTTTTCTAGGCTAGCTTATATGTTGAGACTAAGATATATTTAGAAATTAAAAACTGTCATTTTGGAGGGGGTAATGAAGTACAATAGGAAAGTTCATGGACTTTGAATCAGATAAATCTGTCTTTTGATCCTGACTCATTCATCTCACTCATTACCTGTGTGACTTCTAATTTGCTTAACTTTTAAGTGGGAACAATGCCTTTCTCTTACAAGATTTTTCTAAGATTAAAGATGGTATTGAATGCAGTAGATAGTAGCCTATGATGAAAATAATAGCAACAGTTTTACACTAGTGATATCCTTAAATGAGAAAAAGATATACATAAAGAACATGGAACTTTGAGCCCATGACAAATTCCATTCCTCATTATATAAATCTGTAGAACTGTAAGCAAGTTTCCTCATAGATGAAATGAAACATCATTCTGGCTCATCCCTAGGAACTCATCCAGCCTACTAAGATTGTAAAATAAATTAATAATTTAATTGCTTCCTGATTAACCTAAGTAGATTTTTTTATACATCCAAATGTATACATATTGAGATAGAGTTCCTATAATGGTAGAGTATACAAAGAAATAGAGTATACAAAGAAGTAAATTCAGGAATTTCTGCCATGCCTTTTTTCCAATTCTGATATTGCTAAGAGTTGCCTAATTTTAAGGGCACACTTGTGTTTTTTGCATATAAATGGCATATTAAAAACCATCCTTCAGCTTTAGACAAACCAAGTTTTCATTTGGAATCATGCATATAAAAAGATTCATTGGAAGGATAAATTTTAAAATGATATTTCAAACATGATTGTCACAGTTTTCTTTGCAACTTGAGATTTTCATCAATATTTTGCAACTCTAGCAAATGGTTGTTTGCAATGCAAAGGAGCACCTGGGGTGTATTTGTCTAAGTTATTCAAATTTTGTAAATGTTTGTTAGGTTTTTGAACAGAATTATGTCAGTGTGATTCAGTGTTTTGTATTAAAAAGTATTGCCAATGATGGCCTGAAAATGGTGACCTTGAAGGTACTTTACATTCAATGAGATAAATTCTGGTTACCTCGGGAAGTGTTTGATCTTTAAAACTCTAATAAAATATGCAGTTTAAGGAAATCATCCCACATAGTTGTCCTTATTAGCTACATTAATGAGGTCATACCATCTCAGACCTTTGAAAAAAGATCAGAGTTTAAGTACTGACTGTTTGGAATTTGTGTCAAGAGCTTCTTGAGTAATACAGTTTTCCAACTATATCTTTCTTGCTTACATATGTTTTCTTGCATGTCTGTGTATGTGTGTATGTGTAATTTAACAAATTCTAAACCCTTGTAAAATGCCTAATACTGCCAATTTTTATGGTTCTTAAAGTTAGTAGTACTGGTAGTCCTGGATACTGAGCTTCTGTTACATCAAAAGCATAACGCAAATTGGCAACATGAAGGCCCAAATGGAAAATGTATTGTGAGAAAAAAACAAGAGACACAGGATATCTTGACCCCAGGGGAGCTTCAGAAGACTCTGTATCTCTTGAAATTATATGTAACATTTTAACCTTACACATTTCGTTTAGGAAATGATCTCTAGTTTTCCTAGGAATTTTGAGGCCTGATCACAAGAAAGGTAAAGAACCAGGGATCTAGGGTCAGAAAGAAAAGTTTATTGTGACTAGTTGGGATCTGATTCAGATTACTTGTAGGAAATGCTACTGTTTGTCATAGCTCAGTAATATAATTCAGTAATATAATTCATGTAAGTTTTTCATTTTTAATCCTTTTAATATATTTTTTAAGAAGTTAAAAATTACTATAAGTACGTTCATTATTTCAGGATTATAGAAATGTGGCACTAAAGGAAAACTGAAACTCCTATAGATCCATAGATGAGTAAACTCAAATGCAGCAAGGACAAATACTTTGAGCATATACCACTAGTTTAATGATAAAAGTAGGCCTGAAGTCAGACTTCACTTGTTTGACTTCCTGTCTACTGTTCTTTCAGTTTCAATAATTACAATTTAGTAGAACAATATTTTCTCAGAAGAAATAGGTTTTTAGATATTTCGTAGTTCTTGTTGAAATGAATGAAATTTTTGCAAAATAAGATGGCTATAGTTTTCCACCTCATATTTAGAGAGGCTACGGTGTGGCTTATTAATTAACTGCTATGTTATTCTTAACCTTTTACAGCTAGCATATAATAGCGGGTTATAATTTCATTTGTTATAGAAATTGGATTTTCATTATAGTTATATTTCTTCAAAATTTTAAGACATTTATAGTTTTAATTCTGTCTGTCCATGAAATTAAAATGTAGTAGAGCCCAATCCACAGAAAGTTTAAGTTGTTAAAATAAATAAAATTTCTTAGCTGCTTTCATGTAGTTGAACATTGTTCTGTGAGACTTATTTTCAGTAGTGTTTAAAATTGCAAACCTGGTGTCAGCACAATGTGTTCATTTTATGTAGTGTCATTAAAAAATCTGTAAGTTTATTTGGAAGCAAAACATGCATCTTAAATGTGGTTAGCAGTACAAAGGCAGCACAGTACTTGCTTTTCTATTTTTCTTTGAGAATGTTGACCAAACCATTCCTTACAGTGTTCTTAAGACCTTTCATAGATGGAATTTCCTTTGATAAAACACCTATTTCTCATCCTTCCCGTCTTCGGCTCTAGAAGGTTTTTCTCATTTGTTTCTAACTCCCATCTTCAGTTTTTATAGATTTCTGTTGCACTGAAGTATATGATCCTCTACCTTCCTGTTCCCACAATCTTACATTTTACATATTTAACTTGTATATATGTGTGGTTTTCTCCTCTAATTTCACAGTTTTATGCATTAGTGTGTCAGAGTACAGATTTATCTAATTTTTATATCTGTATTGGTTAAATCCTCGTTATAGGATTAACTCTAGGACTAACTTTAGAAGCACCTTATGAAAGGGAAAGGATATGGAAAATAGTAGAGGGTAGTGCAGATAGCTGGAGGGATGAAGCTTTCTTGTTTGCTTCTGTAACCCCAGCTCCTAAAACTGCTGGGGCGCATAATAGGTACTCAGAAAATATTTATCCAATGAGTGAATACTACTCATGAACTGAAATCATTCCATTTTCAGAAGGGTTGTCTCAGAGAAAACTAAAAATGGTATGTGATTAGTTAATCATATGAAGATATTGACAATTATTTCTATTCACTCAGGGCTTTTCAGAGAATTAGATTTGGGCAGTAAAAGTTTAAATTAGATTTATAGGTTTTGTACTCATTCTTCCCACTGCCACCACATCCATACACACACACACACACACACACACACACACCAAATTCAGTTGATTCTTCCTTCTTGCCCACTTTGTCAGTTTTTTGCCTTTTAATTGGCACCTTTACCTTCATTTTCTCAATCTTAATTTGCGATTAGAGTTAATTTTCTGAAACAAAGTTGACTGTGTCACCTTCAGTAGCTAACAGGCTGCGCGGCCCTTTTGTACAGCATATAACGTTTAATCTCTGCCACTGCATAGATCGCATGCCTTCCTCTGCTCTAACACGTTGCTCGTTGTTTTCTTGCAAGCATACTATTGTGACATACCTTTATAGCATTTTATGTGCTGTTCCTTCTACCTAGAATGCCTTCTTGTCACCAGCACTTTTTTTAAAGGAGGTTTTAGGTTTTTTTCTCTGAAGTTGAGCCGGTCATTAACTATTGGATTTTAGGTACTTGTAGTTAAGCCTTTTAAGGCACGATTAAGCCAGGTGACCCCAGCCTGATATTTGTAAAGAAATAACTCGATTGTTAGGAAAAGGCTGTTTTCTTGGTAGCAGATACCGTTCAAGGCCCTGAAGCACCTTCCCTCTTGGAAGGTACTTACACTGTGTACTCTGCTTCCCAAAGCATTTTCTCATTTCTACTGATGTTTTTGGGTAAGCAGTTAATGGCAAGAAAATGACCTATAGTAATTTCAATTTCTAATTATCAACAGGTAAAAGAACTTAAACATTCAAACAAACTAGAAATAACAGACATCAAACTGGAGGCAGCAAGAGCTAAGAGTGAGCTAGAAAGAGAAAGAAATAAGATTCAAAGTGAACTGGATGGTAATATATGATTTCCCATGCTTTTTACTATTCTTTTTACATAAAAACAAATTATTAAAATAGATCAAACTGAATTTTTATTTTTGAGCCTAACTGAATTTTAATCTTAGAGCACACATGGATTGTTTTTATTTATGTTGAATGTTCATTTTGCGATGTATCTCTTAAAAAAATCAGTCTTATGTTTATACAGTTATTTGATTAATACATAAATTAAGTGAAACTTTCCAAATGGGATTCCATACTTTCTGGGTTTATAGTTGTGAATCTGTTTAGATCATGTGATTATTAGTCCCAGACCATTTTAGTGATGTGAGACCATTTTAAGAACCTAAGGAAGAGGGACACCTGGGTGGCTCAGTCGATTAAACATCTGCCTTCGGCTCAGGTCGTGATCCCAGGTTCCTGGGATCAAGCCCCACATCAGGCTCCTTGCTCAGCAGGGAGTCTGCTTCTCCTTCTGCCTGTCACTCGCCCTGCTTGTGCTCTCTCTCTCTATTCCTGACAAATAAATAAAATCTTAAAAAAAAAAGTAATAACGTAAGGAAGATAGGTAGTTCCTAGGCCCAATTTTTGTTTTTATGTAGACACTAGGCTAGTTACTGAGCCTTATTTGTTTTTAAGCCCCAGTGTAGTCTTAGAATGTCCTTCTCATCAAGATTCCTCAGAATTATATTATTTCTGATTTTTCTTAAAGGGTGTTTAAATCAGCTACCTTTGGCCTATAACTGTCCTCAAGTTGGTCTTTAGTTGAACTGGCCTCTGTGGTTTTAGGCAGAGCTTATGATGAATTAGTGTTTGTATGATTAATCTCTACTTGATGTTGATTTATGAATTTCTATTGAGTTTAGGGAGTAATTTTTCAAGGGATGTAAAGAGTTTGTGATCTAGTTATGCATTCTTTTAAAATTTTGTGTTACATATGAATTTGTGTTAGTTATTCCATCTGCAAAATACTTGCCATATCAATGTAAGGAAAATGTGTGAATTCATTGGATAAACTTGAAAGTTTCGAATTTGTATTTCTTTTTTTTTTTTTTTTTAAGATTTTACTTATTTATTTGAGATAGAGAGTGAGAGCAAAATCATGAGCTGGGAGGCAGAGGGAGAGGGAGAAGCAGACTCCCCAATGAGCAGGGAACCTGATGTGGGGCTTGATCCTAGGACCCTGGGATCATGACCTGAGGCAAAGGCACCTGCCTGACTTAACTGACTGAGCCACTCAGGTGCCCTTCCAATTTTTATTTCTATTGGTAATCTAACAGTTCTGTTAGAATGATAGGTTTTGAAGGGTTCCATGATTTTATTCACTCTACTTTCAACCAGCTTTATGATGATGCTATCTATGGGGCTAAGATTACAAAACCCTTTTAGAAGTGGAGTAAATATTTATATCTCTTTGGATATCACCTAGGTTGATGCCCCCTGTTCTCAAGAGTCAAGCGAGTAAATATATATAGTCCTTCATTAAAGTGTTTATATATGTGTGCTAAATAAAATAATGACAGAATAGTTAACTGAGTTTTAGTCTATTTCATTCTTAAAAGGTTTATTAATAATGTAAAGATCTTTGAGAATACATATCCAGACTTAAATTTCTACGGTCTTTTAGTTGTCTTGCCAGCTTATGGATGCTTGCTGTTAGGATTTTTTAGCTTAATAACATTGAATACAGCATATCTTTTTCCTTAAAAAAAATATTAGGATTACAGTCAGACAATGAAATTCTCAAGTCCGCTGTCGAACACCACAAAGCTCTCCTCGTAGAAAAGGATCGTGAATTAATACGTAAAGTACAAGCTGCCAAGGAAGAAGGTTATCAAAAACTTGTGGTATTACAAGATGAAAAGTAAGCACTTAATTACCTTATTTTGTGTTCAGTCTCCTTGCAAATGAAAACATTTTGCTGTCATAGCATTCTCATTGTAGTTTTTGTAACATAATTATCATCTGTTGTTTTAGGATAGAACTTGAGAACAGATTAGCGGATTTAGAGAAAATGAAAGTGGAACATGATGTCTGGAGGCAATCTGAAAAGGATCAGTATGAAGAGAAATTGCGGGCTTCACAGATGGCAGAAGAGTCGGCCAGAAGGGAACTTCAGAGTATTAGGTTATCTATGCGTAGATATATTTTAAACTTCATTTTGGAATAATCTTAGAGCTAACAAAACATTGTAAAAGTCATACACAGAATTCCTACCTGACCTTCACTGAGATCTCTAAAGATTGACATCTTATATAACCATATTACAATAATCAAAGCTAAGATACTAACATTAATATAATCAGGAAATAAATAGTATTGTATCAAACCTATAGAGTTTACTCAAATTTTACTAGTTGTCCTACTGATATCCTTCTTCTGGTCCAAGATCCAGTCCAGAATTATACATTGCCTTTACTTGAAGAGTGCTGACCAGTTATTTTAGAGATTGTCCCTCAATTTGAGTTTGTCTTAAATTCTTTATGATTAAATTCAGGTTATATATTTTTAGCAAAAATAACACCAAAATCAAAGTCCTGTGTCTTCAGTGCATTATATTAGGAGGTATATTACTTGTTCCCTTACTGGTGATGTTCACTTTGTTTGGTTAAGGTGATGTTGGCCAGATTTTTCCAGTATAAAATGACTGTTCTTTTCTCTTTGTGATATATAAATACCTTATGGGGAAATGCTTTGAGACTATGTAAATTTTTTTGTCATACTTTCTCATCATACATTCTTCCACTAATCTTAGCACCCAATGACCAAATCTGAGACAGTTTGAGCAAAGACATAAGTTATAATAAAATGTTACAATCCATAGGATAAAATAAAAATCTATGTGTCTAGATGACATAATGTATAATATTTAGAAGGAAAGCTCTTTTCAGGAGAATTCCAACTAACAAACATAGAAAAAATGACAGAAATAGGAAAAGATCATTTGGCAAACACTATAGTAGAGATGATAGGTATGATGTCGCAAATTTTCAAAGGTTTTCGTCATCTCTGCAGACAGTCATAATTTTTCCTCTCTTGCACTATTAATATTGTGTGTTAATGGATTTCTTAATCTTGAACCAACCTCAACTTCTGGAGTAATTATCTGTTTATTCTATAGAAAACAATCTGTTAAGCTCTTTGTCTCTATTGGGATCAATTTTGATGATCTGTGTTTTCATAAGAAATTATTTCATCTTGGTTTTCAAATTTGTCTGCATAGAGGTCTGAAGAATAGTTTTTATTTTCCAATTTGTTCTGTTTTAATGAATGCTTATTTTCCCTGGGTTATTTCTTATTTATATATGTGCTTTCTTCCTCTATTTGTTAATCTAGTTGGCTAGTGCTTTGTTGATTTTATTCTTCTTATTGTGATAAAATACACATAACAAAATTCACTATTTTAATCATTTTAAGCATACAGTTCAGTATTTTTTTAAACTAGGAATTTGATTTATGGAGTCAACGGTTTTTCTGTTTCCTACCTCATTAATTTCTACTTTCTTCTTCTTTCTGTGTTTTTCTGCCATTAAGAAGTTTTAATAGTTTTATTAGTGTTTAATGTACGTAAAATAAAATTCACCCATTTAAATAATGTGCAGCGTGATGCCTTTTGGTAATTGTATAAAGTTTTGTAATCATCACCACCATAGTAAAAGCAAAGAACAGTTCTATTACCCTAAAAGTTTCCCTGTGTCTCTTTGCACTTGACCTTTCCTCTGATCCCCAGCCTTTATCCATGTTGTTGCATATATCAGTATTTCATTCCTTTCTGTTGCTGATTAATATTCCATTGAAGGGATGTAACATGATTTGTTTATTCATTTTCCTTTTTTTTTTTTAAGATTTTATTTATTTATTTTATTTTGACAGAGACAGAGATCACAAGTAGGCAGAGGGGCTGGCAGAGAGAGAATGAAGCAGGCTCCCTGCTGAGCAGAGAGCCCGATGCGGGGCTCAATCCCAGGACGCTGGGATCATGACCTGAGCTGAAGGCAGAGGCTTTAACCCACTGAGCCACCCAGGCGCCCCTATTCATTTTCCTTTTGATGGGCAGATATTTGGGTTGTTATTAGTTTGGGGCTATTGTGATTAATGTTACTATGAACATTCATGTAGAAGTCTTTGGGCATACAATTTTATTTCCCTTGGTTAAATATCTAGGAATGACATTGCTGAGTGATGACATATAGCAGTGCTCTTCTGCAACATATATAGCAAAACTGTTTTACAGAGTGATCGTGATGGAAGACATTCCCATAGCAACATATGAGAGTTCCCCTATGCCAGTTCCATTTGATTCACACATCTTGACTGACACTTGTTATTGTCAGTTTTTTTTTAACCTAAGTCTAGCAGATGTGTAGTAATATATCATTGTGGTCTTAATTTGATTTTCCGCAATGACTAATGAGGTTTAGCATCTCGTAATACGGATTTTTGAAGTATTCGTCCACATAGTTTGCCCATATTTAAAATTAGGACGTTATTTTCATATTGAGTTGTAACAGCGCTTTACTTTGCACACAAGCCCTTTGTGAAATACGTATTTGACAGGTATGTTCTAAGTCTGTGGATTGCTTTGTTTATTTTAATTGTGTCTATTGAAAGCAAAATTTATTTTGACGAAGTCAATTTTATAATTTTTTTCCTTTTCTAGTTTGTGGTTTTATTTTTTATTTTTTGAAAGCTTTGCCTGATCTTGTGTCACAAAGATTTCTATTTTGTCTTCTTCTAAAAAATTAGTATTTTGTTTCTTACATTTGGGTTTCATGATCCAGTTCATGTTAATTTCTGTGCAGTGTGAGGTGATGGTAGACAATCATTTTTTATTTCCATATAGGTATCCAGTTGTTCCAGCATCATTTGTTGAAGGCTGTCTTTTCCTCCATTGAATTGTTTTGGTTCCTTTGTTAAAAATCAGTTGACCATTAAGTGTCTGTTTCTGGACTCCGTCCCATTGCATTGATCCGTTTGTCCGTCTTCACATGAATATCACACTGTCTTGACCACAGCGGCTTTATAGTAAGTTTGATGCAGGTAGTGCAAGTCCTCCACCTTGTTCTTTCTTGTAAAGATTGTTTTGGCTCTTCTAAGTCCTTTGCCTTTCCATATAAATTTTAAAATCAGCCTATCACCTTTTTCAGAAAGGCTTGTTAGGGTTTTGATTGGAACTATAATGAATCTGTAACTCAGTTTGAGAAGAGTTGTCATCTCAACAATACTGAGCCTGTCCAACCCATGAATATGGCATGTCTCTTCTTTAATCAGATCATCTTTAATTTCTATTATCAGAGTTTTATAGTTTTCATGGAATATGTCATGCATATCTTATGTTACATTTTATTCCTCAGCACTTTTATATGATTATAAATGAGAGCAGTTTTTTAAAAATTTCACTTTCTGGGGCACGTGGGTGGCTCGGTGGGTTAAGCCTCTGCCTTCGGCTCAGGTCATGGTCTCAGAGTCCTGGGCTCGAGCCCCACATCGGCTCTCTGCTCAGTGGGGAGCCTGCTTCCCCCCCGCCTCTGCCTGCCTCTCTGCCTAATTGTGATCTCTGTCAAGTGGATAAATAAAATCTTAAAAATAAAAAAAATTCACTTTCTGTTTCTTGCTGGCATGTGGAAATATAGTCAGTGGACTTTTATGTAAGGACCTTGAGTCCTGTGACCTTACTAAACTCATGTATTTTCTACTAGCTGCTTTGTAGATTTTGAGTTTTCTAAGATCATGTTATATACTTTATGCTTTCTTTTATTTTTTTGTTTTATTTTGAGTTGGGAATTTACTCAACAAGTGTTCTTCATTTTTGTTGGTAAAGTTTTAGTATGAGATTTTTCTTATCCCTGTTTTAGGTATATTAAGTATATTCTCTAGTGTTTTAATTATTATCTTTTAGGATTTTCTAATTTGAATTTACATTTTCCTTTTCACCCAAGAATTAATAGATGTATTAATAGAAGGTGTAGTTGTTTCAATTAGCAATAATCGCGCCTCGGATAAACCTCATTGGCTACGATACTGCCACTGCGCAAAGCTTAGAAGGTGTAGTTGTTTAATAAGAGATGAAATTAATAGTTTGCTGGGACTGTCAGAATAAAGTACCACCACCAAGAGGGTTTAGACAATAGAAATTTATCTTCTAATAGTTCTGGACATTAGAAATTTGAGATCTCAAGGTATTGTCAGACTTGGTTTCTCTTGAGGCCTCTTTTGTTGTTGGCTTATAGATGGTTACTTTCTTGCTCTGTCCCCATACTGCCTTTCCTTTGTGTGCCTGTGTCTAGTACCTTTCTGTCTTCTTATGAGGATACCAGTCATATGGATTAGGATTCACCCAGATAGCTTTATTTAACCTTAGTTACCTCTTTAAAGGTCCTGTGTCCAAATGCAATCACATTCTAAAATACTCCAGTCGAGATGTCAACATACAAATTTTGGGGAGACACAGATCAGTTCGTAACAGAAGGTTTTTTAATTTCCAGCTGGGAGGCTTTTTTAATTTATAGTTTTATTGCATTATAATCAGAGAATATTGTTTCTATTATTTCTAATTTATGGAATGCATTGATTTTTTTTGTGTGTGTGTGACATAATATATTAGGGCCAGGTCTAGGATTAAGCAAATGAGACACCCAGGGTAAAAAATTTAAGGAGACACTCTTTTGTGTCAGCACTGAACATGCTCTAAAGTGAGCTTTAAATTCCAGTATACTTAACGTACAGTGTTTTGTTAATCTCATTACTTGGGAAAAATTACTTCAGGCAGAGATATACGTATTATTTACTCATGTCAGTTTTTATGAATAATTACTTTAAATGTTGACTGCTACAGTTCTAGAGTCATAAATCTGTAGTGGATTTGGAGAGTCAATTTTGTTGTACTCTTCGCTTTTAGAGGAGTACTTTTTTTTTTCTTTCACTGTTCTACACAGTTGAAGCTTTTTTTGTTTACTTCTCCTTGACAATATCTAGAAAGCAGAGAGATAATCTCCCCAGAAAAACCCCCACTCTAATGTTTTATCCTATTATGATTCCACAGTTTAGCCAGTTAGAATGTTTTCTGTGAGAATTTAAGCCTAATTCTCCTGGTTTGGTTTCTGTTGACATTGTGATAGATGTCAAGCAAACTGTTACTACTTGGAGACAATAATGAACATGGCCGTTAGGGGGTTTTTTTTTGTTTGTTTTTTGCTATATAAAATAGCATTCATTTCTTCAGCTTTTCTTTAACAGAAATAATTTTCTTTTCTATTAGTCACTTTGATAATTTTTTTGATTTCTCTTTAGTTTCTCCAGATCATTTCTAATGTATAATTAACCCCAACTTATGTTAAAATGAGGACATAGTAACTAACATAAAATATAGCAGAAAGAGTAATTTGTAAAATTTATATGACTTTTTTTTTTAAAGATTTTATTTATTTGACAGAGAGAACACAAGCAGGGGGAACAGCAAACAGAGGGAGAGGGAGAAGCAGGCTCCCCAAGGAGCAGGGAGCCTGATGTAGGGCTAGATCCCAGGACTCCGGGATCATGACCTGAGCTAAAGGCAGTCACTTAACCAACTGACGTGCCCAGGTGGCCCTGTACCACTTCTTTTTTCTAATGGTCTGCAATTGTGTTGTTCTCATGGCAGTTCTGATTTTCTAATTTATAAGTCTACCTACATAAACTAGATCTATGTTGATCATTTATTAAAATAATCATGATTTTAAGCTTGTCTTATTTAGAATTTATAATAAGTCAGCAAGAGACTACCTGTAGAGAAAAAGGTCTTGCTTAAGGAGCTTTTCAGTCATATAAACCAGAAGTATCCATTTATTTACAAACAACAAATATCTGTGGTAAGTAGGATTAATTACTGCTTTCGCAGATGCTTTAAATTATTAATTATATACTAGTGTCCTGTCCTCATTAAAGTGGTTTCTTCTTTTTTTTTTTAAAGTGGTTTTTTCTTAAATTACATTATTAAATAACAAAATTGTTGATCTTTTTAAATTTTTTTATTAACATATCATGTATTATTAGCCCCAGGGGTACAGGCCTGTGAATCGCCAGGTTTATACACTTAACAGCACTCCCCATAGCACATACCTTCCCCAATGTCCATAACCCTACCATCCTCTCCCTACCTCCCTCCCGCCGGCAACCCTCAGTTTGTTTTGTGAGATTAAGAGACTCTTATGGTTTGTCTCCCCCCCCGATCCCATCTTGTTTCATTTATTCTTTTCCTACCCCCCAAGCTCCCCACATTGCATCTCCCCTTCCTCATATCAGGGAGATCATATGATAGTTGTCTTTCTCTGGTTGACTTATTTCGCTAAGCATCATACCCTCTGGTTCCATCCATGTCGTCGCGAATGGCAAGATTTCATTTCTTTTGATGGCTGTATAGTATTCCATTATATATATATACCACATTTTCTTTATCCATTCATCTGTTGATGGACATCTAGGTTCTTTCCATAGTTTGGCTGTCGTGGACATTGCTGCTATAAACATTCGGGTGCACGTGCCCCTTTGGATCACTACATTTTTATCTTTAGGGTATATACCCAGTAGTGCAATTGCTGGGTTGTAGGGTAGCTCTATTTTCAACATTTTGAGGAACCTCCATGGTGTTTTCCAGAGTGGTTGCACCAGCTTGCATTCCCATCAACAGTGTAGGAGGGTTCCCCTTTTTTTGCATCCTCGCCAGCATCTGTCATTTCCTGACTTGTTAATTTTAGCCATTCTGACTGGTGTGAGGTGGTATCTCATTGTGGTTTTGATTTGTATTTCCCTGATGCCGAGTGATGTGGAGCACTTTTTCATGTGTCTGTTGGCCATCTGGATGTCTTCTTTGCAGAAATGTCTGTTCAATCCCTGCCCATCCTTGATTGGATTATTTGTTCTTTGGGTGTTGAGTTTGATAAGTTCTATATAGATTTTGGATACTAGCCCTTTATCTGTTATGTCGTTTGCAAATATCTTCTCCCATTCTGTCAGTTGTCTTTTGGTTTTGTTAACTGTTTCCTTTGCTGTGCAAAAGCTTTTGAGCTTGATGAAGTCCCAATAGTTCATTTTTGTCCTTGCTTCCCTTGCCTTTGGCGATGTTCCTAGGAAGATGTTGCTGCGGCTGAGGTCAAAGAGGTTGCTGCCTGTGTTCTCCTCAAGGGTTTTGATGGATTCCTTTCTCACATTGAGGTCCTTCATCCATTTTGAGTCTATTTTCATGTGTGGTGTAAGGAAATGGTCCAGTTTCATTTTTCTGCATGTGGCTTTCCAATTTTCCCAACACCATCTGTTGAAGAGACTTTTTTCCATTGGACATTCTTTACTGCTTTGTCGAAGATTAGTTGACCATAGGGTTGAGGTTCTATTTCTGGGCTCTCTGTTCTGTTCCATTGATCTATGTGTCTGTTTTTGTGCCAACACCATGCTGTCTTGATGATGACAGCTTTGTAATAGAGCCTGAAGTCTGGAATTGTGATGCCACCAACTTTGGCTTTCTTTTTCAACATTCCTCTGGCTATTCGAAGTGTTTTCTGGTTCCATATGAATTTTAGGATTATTTGTTCCATTTCTTTGAAAAAGAAAGGTGGGATTTTGATAGGATTTGCATTAAATGTGTAGATTGCTTTAGGTAGCATAGACATTTTCACAATATTTGTTATCCCAATCCATGAGCATGGAACATTTTTCCATTTCTTCGTGTCTTCCTCAATTTCTTTCATGAGTACTTTATAGTTTTCTGAGTATAGATTCTTTACCTCTTTGGTTAGGTATCTAGGTATCTTATTTCTAGGCATCTTATGGTTTTGGGTACAATTATAAATGGGATTGACTCCTTAATTTCTCTTTCTTCTGTCTTGTTGTTGGTGTAAATAAATGCAACTGATTTCTGTGCATTGATTTTATATCCTGACACTTTACTGAATTCCTGTATGAGTTCTAGCAGATTTGGAGTGGAATCTTTTGGGTTTTCCACATATAGTATCAAATCATCTGCAAAGAGTGATAGTTTGACTTCTTTGCCAATTTGGACGCCTTTAATTTCTTTTTGTTGTCTGATTGCTGAGGCTAGGACTTCTAGTACTATGTTGAATAGCAGTGGTGATAATGGACATCCCTGCCATGTTCCTGACCTTAGCGGAAAACTCTCAGTTTTTCTCCATTGAGAATGATATTTGCGGTGGTTTTTTCATAGATGACTTTGATGATATTGAGGCATGTGCCCTCTGTCCCTACACTTTGAAGAGTTTTGATCAGGAAAGGATGCTGTACTTTGTCAAATGCTTTTTCAGCATCTATTGAGAGTATCTTATGGTTCTTGTTCTTTCTTTTATTAATGTATTGTATCACATTGATTGATTTGCAGATGTTGAACCAACCTTGCAGCCCTGGAATAAATCCCACTTGGCCGTGGTGAATAATCCTTTTAATGTACTGTTGGATCCTATTGGCTAGTATTTTGGTGAGAATTTTCAAATCTGTGTTCATCAAGGATATTCTGTAATTCTCTTTTTTGATGGGGCATTGTCTGGTTTTGGGATCAAGGTAATGCTGGCCTCATAAATGAGTTTGGAAGTTTTCCTTCCATTTCTATTTTTTGGAACAGTTTCAGGAGAATAGGAATTAGTTCTTCTTTAAATGTTTGTTAGAATTGCCCTAGGAAGCCGTCTGGCCCTGGGCTTTTGTTTGTTGGGAGATTTTTGATGACTGCTTCAATCTCCTTACTGGTTTTCTATTTCTTCCTGGTTCAGTTGTGGTAGTTTATATGTCTCTAGGAATGCATCCCTTACTTCCAGATCATCAAATTTGCTCATAATATGTTCTTATAATTGTTTATATTTCTTTGATGTTGGTTGTGATTTCTCCTCTTTCATTCATGATTTTATTAATTTGGGTCCTTTCTCTTTTCCTTTTGATAAGTCTGACTAGGGGTTTATCAATCTTATTAATTCTTTCAAAGAACTAGCTCCTAGTTTCATTGATTTGTTCTGTTGTTTTTTTGGTTTCTATTTCATTGATTTCTGCTCTGATCTATATTATTTCTCTTCTCCTACTGGGTTTAGGCTTTCTTTGTTGTTCTTTCTCCAGCTCCTTTAGGTGTAGGGTTAGATTGTGTATTTGAGACCTTTCTTGTTTCTTGAGAAATGCTTGTATCGCTATATATTTTCCTCTCAGGACTGCCTTTGCTGTGTCCCACAGATTTTGAACCATTGTGTTTTCATTATCATTTGTTTCCATGAATTTTTTCAATTCTTCTTTAATTTCCTGGTTGACCCATTCATTCTTTAGATGGATGCTCTTTAGTCTCCATGTATTTGGGTTCTTTCCAAATTTCCTCTTGTGATTGAGTCCTAGCTTCAGAGCATTGTGGTCTGAAAATATTCAGGGAATGATCCCAATCTTTTGATACTGGTTGAGACCTGATGTATGACCCAGGATGTGATCTATTCTGGAGAATGTTCCATGTGCACTAGAGAAGAATGTGTATTCTGTTGCTCTGGAATGGAATGTTCTGTATATATCTGTGATGTCCGTCTGGTCCAGTGTGTCATTTAAGGCCTTTATTTCCTTGTTGATCTTTTGCTTGGATGATCTGTCCATTTCAGTGAGGGGAGTGTTAAAGTCCCCTACTATTATTGTATTATTGTGGATGTGTTTCTTTGATTTTGTTATTAATTGGTTTATATAGTTGGCTGCTCCCATGTTAGGGGCATAGATATTTAAAATTGTTAGGTCTTCTTGTTGAACAGACCCTTTGAGTATGATTTAGTGTCCTTCCTCATCTGTTATTATAGTCTTTGGCTTAAAATCTAATTGATCTGTTATAAGGATTGCCACCCCAGCTTTCTTTTGATGTCCATTAGCATGGTAAATTGTTTTCCAACCCCTCACTTTAAATCTGGAGGTGTCTTTGGGTCTAAAATGAGTTTCTTCTAGACAGCATATTGCTGGGTTTTGGGTTTTTTTATCCATTCTGATACCCTGTGTCTTTTGATTGGGGCATTTAGCCCATTTACATTCAGGGTAACTATTGAGAGATATGAATTTAGTGCCATTATATTGCCTGTAAGGTGACTGTTACTGTATATTGTCTCTGATCCTTTCTGATCTACTACTTTTAGGCTCTCTCTTTGCTTAGAGGACCCCTTTCAATATTTCCTGTAGAGCTGGTTTGGTGTTTGCAAATTCTTTCAGTTTTTGTTTGTCCTGGAAGCTTCTTATTTCTCCCTATATTTTCAGTGATAGCCTAGCTGGATATAGGATTCTTGGCTGAATGTTTTTCTCGTTTAGTGATCTGAATATATCATGCCGGTTCTCTCTGGCCTGCCAGGTCTCTGTGGATAAGTCAGCTGCCAATCTAATATTTTTACCATTGTATGTTACAGACTTCTTTTCCCGGGCTGCTTTCAGGATTTTCTCTTTGTCACTAAGACTTATAAATTTTACTATTAGATAATGGGGTGTGGACCTATTCTTACTGATTTTGAGGAGAGTTCTCTGCACCTCCTGGATTTTGATGCTGGTTCCCTTTGCCATATTAGGGAAATTCTCTACAATAATTCTCTCCAATATACCTTCTGCTCCCCTCCCTCTTTCTTCCTCTTCTGGAGTCCCAATTATTCTAATGTTGTTTTGTCTTATGGTATCACTTATCTCTCGAATTCTCCCCTCGTGGTCCAGTAGTTGTTGTTCATCTCTCTTTTGCTCAGCTTCTTTATTCTCTGTCATTTGGTGTTCTATATCACTGATTCTCTCTTCTGCCTCATTTATACTAGCAGTAAGAGCCTCCATTTTTTATTGCACCTCATTAATAGCTTTTTTTATTTCAACTTGGTTAGATTTTAGTTCTTTTATTTCTCTGAAAAGAGCTTTTATTTCTCCAGACAGGGTTTCTCTAATATCTTCCATGCCTTTTTCGATCCCGGCTAGCTCCATGAGAATTGTCATTCTGAACTCTAGATCAGACATATTACCAATGTGAGTATTGATTAAGTCCCTAGCGTTCAGTACTGCCTTTTGTTCTTTTTTTTGTGGTGAGTTTTTCCACCTTGTCATTTTATCCCGATAAGAATATATATGAAGGAGGGAATAAAATACTAAAAGGGTGGCAAAGACCCCAGGAAAATGTGCTTTAACCAAATCAGAAGAGACCCCAAATCATGGGGGCAAGAAAAGGGGTAAAAAGAAGTTCAGAAAAAAAAAATATATATTTATTAGACTGGTAAATAGAACAGGGTCACCCACTTAATTTTGGGAGTATTTTAGTCTCTTAGAAGAAACTATCTCCCCAAATTTTAAAGAAAGAAAAACATATATAAGGGTAAACACAATGAAGGGATGGAATATGACTATAAAGATGAAAAAAATTTTTTTTAAAACATTTCTAAAAAAGGAGTTGATATGGTAAGTTGGTTGGGAGAATAAAGAAAAAGAAAGTGGAGAGAATTTGCTCAGGTTGGAGACTAGAAGAAAGCCCTGTGCTAGATTTAGGGAATATTTTGATCTATTAGAAGAAGTTGTATCCCAAATTTTTTTAGAAGGAAAAAAACCCTGTGTGTATATAAAAAATAAAGTTAGATACAATGAAGGATAAAATATGACTATAATAATGAAGGTCAAAAAAGATTTTTTTTTTAATGAAAGGTATTGTTAAGACAAACTAGTTAAAAAATGATAAAAGAGGAAATGGTAAAAGTTAAAAAAATTAGCAGAAGAAAAAAATAAAATTAAAAAAAATTAACTTTGCAAGACTAAAGAATCATGGGGAGAAAGCCATGAATTCCATGCTTTGCTTTCTCCTCTGAAATTCCGCTGTTCTCCTTGGTAAGTGAGCTTGGTCTTGGCTGGATTTCTTGCTGATCTTCTGGGGAGGGGCCTGTTGTAGTGATTCTCAAGTGTCTTTGCCCCAGGCGGAATTGCCCCGTCCTTATTAGGGGCCAGGCTAAGTAATCCGCTCAGGGTCGCTTTCAGGAGCTTTTGTTCCCTGAATGCTTTCCGTAGAGTTCCAGAGGACAGGAATGAAAATGGCGGCCTCCCAATCTCCAGTCCGAGGAGCCGAGAGCTCAGGGCCCCACTCCTCAGTGTGCCCTTGGAGAAAAGCGCTCAATCACTGCGGTCTTCCTGGCCTCTGGCTGTGCTCCAAGCTCACCCAGCCTGTGACCAAGAGTCTCTGTCTCTGGCACACAGCCCTGCCTGGAGTCTCCAAACCCTGCAGATCCCTGTGCTCTTCCGGGGGTGGGGGGGTCTCCCCAGATCTTGTGGGGTCTCTCCTCAAAGAGCAGTGGCCTGTGCCATGCACCACAATTTAAGGTAACCCCAAGTTGAGAGATCACTCCTCAGCTCCATCTCTGTAGGCGGCTTCCCTGCTCTAATACCTACGAGCTCTGTGGCACTCAGACACCCCCGATCCCTCTGTGACCCCGTGGGACCTGAGACCACGCTGTCCCCACGTGGGCTTCCCCCCGGCTTAGTCTCTGGAGCAATGTCCCTCAGTGGAGCAGACCTTTAAAAGTCCTGATTTTGTGCTCCATTGCTCTCCCACTTGCCGGGAGCCGGCCCCTACCCCTGTGGTCTATCTTCCCATCTCTTTGGATTCACTTCTCCACTGGTCCTACCTTTCAGAAAGTGGTCAATTTCCTCTTTCTAGAATTGCTGCTCTTCTCTTTGATCTCCTGTTGGGTTTGTAGGTGTTCCGAATGGTTTGATAAGCTATCTAGCTCATCTGCTACCTGATATCCTCCCAGCCTGCTACTTCTCCACCATCTTGACTCCTCCCAAAATTGTTATTCTGATAGTATTCTGTGTTTCAGGAGACTGTTCCACCCCACAATGAGTTTATAAGATTCACAGTTACCTGTAAATTAAAAATATAGAGAAGATATTTAAAATTTTAAAATATTTTAAGAAGGATTTTATTTATTTTTAAAGATTTTATTTATTTGAGAGAGAACAAGAAAACAAGCAGCGGGGAGGGGCAGAAGGAGAAGGAGAAACAGGCTCTCCAATGTGGGGCTCTATCCCAGGCCCCCAGGATCATGACCCAAGCTGAAGGCAGATGCTTCATCATCTGAGCCACCCAGGCATCCCTTGAAAATTATTTTAAGTAAGAAGCTAGTCAACTTTTGGTTGTGACAGTAATGCAATTCCAGCTAACAAGTGAAGGAAAGGTCTTTATTAGCAGACATAGATTGTGGAAAGAACAGAGATTGTGCTGGTCTCACGGGCATCTGGATATAGAAACTGTCTTCCCTCCTCTCATCTCACTGCTTTCCTCTAACCCTTGTATCTGTTTCTCTGTGAAGCCAAGACTTTATTTTTGAAATCGAAGGAGATAGGATTCTTACCTGATGTAAGTCAGAAAAATCTAGAAAAGAAGTTGGGCCTGGTTCACATGCCCATCCCTGGGTCCATCACTACGACGAGGGGAATAGTGGACTCTGGTTCAGCCTAGGTTTTATGCCTATTTCAGAGTGGTGGGGGTGGGGAAAGTACGGTTTGTTACCAGAAGTGAAGAGGAGGTATGTTGGGGAAAGAGCAGCAATTACGAGCTGAGGGAAAGGAAACGTGATCATTTAAATTAATCCTATAGCGAATCCCTTATTTTTTGCATTGCTTAAAGCCAGAGCTCTTATTTTCTACTTGTGGCTTTCTGATTTTTTTTTTTTTTTCAGAAACATTGAAAAAAAAATTCTGTTACTTAATATGCCTCCTTTCTATTTATATTTCATCTTCAGTTGAATTATCTGTTGTGTATCATCTTATTGGGCAGGAAGGGACAATACTTGGGCAGTTGGACAAGTTCTGTTCCAGAATTTGAACTACAGAGTCAGTGATAGATGAATATGTGGCAACATTTGAAGAGCAGACAGTTCTTTAGTATGCCCTTACTGGTGATTCTGGTCAATTATTTTAGCCTGGTTCTGGTTCTCTAGTTTCCTGTTGATTCAATGAGTCTCATACCCTCCCAGGAAAGTCTCTTTTTGCTAATAATGGCCAGACTCAGAACTTGGGTGCCTGATACAGAATTAGTAGTGGTGTAGAACTATTTAAATCTAATTTTTAAATTAAGAAAAATTTTAAAAAATTAAAAATTTAGTTTTTCTGTTGCACTGTTTGAAATGTGCACTATTTGAAATGGCTACATGTAATGAGCTAGTGGCTATCATATTGAGTGGTACCAATTACAGAACATTTCCATCATTAAAAAAAACTTAATCAGATAGTACCATTGGACTAAAAATTCCCTAAGGATAGGGATTCTGTTTTTGTTATTCTCTGGTATATCTGTGACACTTAGGATTAAGCTTAGCATTTGTAGGTAGTCAGTAAACATTTGTTGAATGTTGAAATGATACACATGAGCTGCCTGTCACAGAAAACCTAGGCAATAATCATCATAATTAGCTACCTGTACTTTGAAGAGAACTTGGAATGATTCCATCTCACTGTTATTCCTATTGTCTCTGTTTAAACTTCTATATAGTTCCATTTTCTGTTGTACCTTGACCCTCTGGTCTACCAACTATCTACCAGCTATTAGCTGGTCTACCAACTATTTCTCCTTCTATTATTTCCATAATTACTTTAAAAATATGAAGTACTTGATCTCATAGTTTCTCATTTGGCAACTTATTCATCCTTCACTTTTTGATTTCTGCTCATGGCTGACCCATTAAACTCTCAACAATTTTTGCTGTAGTCTCTGAAATCTCTATTCCATTACCGATAATTTTTTTTTTTTTTGCAGTCTCCACATTTTTAAAAAATATACTCTCACTGAAACCTGAGCTTGTCCTGGCAACCTTTTAGAAGGTTTTTAAGTGGAATTATTCTTCCTTCCCCTTTCCTGCAACTGGGGACCAAAAAGGAAATCTGTGTTTGTGAACCCCACTTTTGCTTCTAGACAATTGTTTGACTAACTTGGGTTAAAATGGTTTTGCTTTTGATAATCATTGCGTCCATCTTATTCCCATTTTCTTTTCTGTCAATGACTAACCTACACGATGTTCCCCAGTAGTCGCTGAAGACCTTGACTTCTGGCTCAATTTGTTTTTATTTTCTATCCTTTGTCATTGTTCTTTGTGACTGCACCATTCATATTGCTGACCCATCTAACACCTTAGCCTTATAGTTTATCTTTTCTCTGGTATTCTTTATCTTTATTCCACTTTAGCAGGCCCTACACTTAGCCGCTTCTTGGACTTTGCCATCCCTTAGAACTGACCATTTCAAGGACATAATTTTTTTTCTCTTATCTACTTCAATCTCACTGAAGACACTGCAGTTTGATATTCAAATTGATATTCAAATGAGTTCTTGTACTTTCTTTCTTCCTCTAGTCTTACGTTAGCCTGGCTCCCCTGCTTCCCATTCAGCTTGGAATCTATTTGTCCGGTGTTCAGCTGTGCTCTTACTTGTACCTGAAAAAAAGCTCCTGGATGTAAATTCTCTCAACTTCTCATGGAGAATTTCTATATCCTCATCTATTCTTTCCTCCCTTTCTATTTTAATGAAGATATCCATTTTCCCTTTACTTCTCAAGAGTTCTGAATCCCATCCCTTTTGTTTCTCTAGAGTCTTACTTCATTATCTTCTTCATCTGTGTCTGATTTCCAAGGTCCAGCCCAAATTGCATTTGTCTTATGTAGCCTTTACTGATACTGATAGTTTTTTGTTTTTTTTTTTTAAGAGACAGAGAGAGGTGTTGGGGAGAGGAAGAGAGGGAATCTTAAGCAGTCTTCACAGTGGCATGAGCCTGACACAGGGCTCAGTCTCAACAACCCTGCGATCATGACCTGAGCTGAAATCAAGTCGGGGGCTTAACCAACTGAATTACCCAGGCGCCCTGCTTTTACTGATATCCTAATGAAAGTTAATTAATCGCACTTTATTCTATTACTTTTTAGTTCTATTTTAAGCCTTGCCTCCTTTTGATTTGTTGTGACATACCTTAAATATTCAAAATCTTCTCATCAAAAGAGATACTATACTTTGTTCCTTTTGAAATAATTTGTTCTGAACTCTTTTGTTACTGAGATTAAGACCATTGAATTTATTCACTAAACCCTAATCAGCTCTATTAATTTTTATTTATGTTAAATTCCATTATCCCTCATAATCCTAACTGTAATGATCTCAAATCATGGACTAATTATTTTTTTAAAAACCCATCATATCAGTTATAGATTCTGACCCTGCATTGCTTTAGTGAAGTGAACTGAAGAAAACTTTGTATGTTATCTTTTATAGTCTACCATAATGGTATTCTTACTCCTTTTGTATTTTAGTGAAAGTCAATACTCTTAATCATTAGTTTCTTTGACTTCAGTTTTTATTTGTAGGGCATTGTTTCCTTTCTTATCTATATAACTTATTTAGAAAACATTTAGGCCACATTGCTTTCTGAACAGGATTTGCTTTCCTGTTGATTCATCAGGTATATCCAAAATCTTGACCAGAGCTAAGATTTACTTGGGGCCCAACTTTCTAACTCTGGACCTGAGCTGGGACCCACAGTGTTTTCAAACTCTGTTTCTATCGTCATGACTTTGTAGAAAGAAACCTTTATTAGCTCCATAATCTAAAAGCACCAAGTTAATAACATCCCTAAACATTTAAGGGTGAAATGCATGGAAAGTTTGAGAGTGTAATAATATAGTTGGAATTGTGAAATAAGAGTATGACTTGTACTGTTAAAGGAGCAAAGTAAGAGCAAGACTGTCCCTTTTCCTTTTCCTTTAGATCCATTGTTTCTGGCATTTGTATGTAAATATTTCAGGAAGCATTGGGTCTTTGGTTTCTGCCATGTCATATTGTCCCTTACACATTTAAATGTCTAGCCCAATATTTGGGTTGATTCGTTTAGTTCATCTACAAATATTTATTGACTGCTTATTAGTGTTTAAAGCACAGCCCTAGGCTCTTGAGACTGTTGTCTTTCTAATAAGCAGTTCTAATTGGATTGATAAGGCATGCTAATAATGCCAAACTGTACATACTAAATGCCAAATGATTTGTATTTCAGATAACTGTTTAAAGAATTTTAAAAAGGGGGGGGTGCCTGGGTGGCTCAGCGGGTTAGGCCTCTGCCTTTGGCTCAGGTCATGATCCCAGGGTCCTGGGATTGAGCCCCACATCTGGCTCTCTGCTCAGCAGGGAGCCTGCTTTCCTCCCTCTCTGCCTGCCTCTCTGCATACTTGTGATCTCTGTCTGTCAAATAAATAAATAAAATCTTAAAAAAAAAAGAAAAGAACTTTAAAAAGGAAGCGGTTGAGGACATATTCTATCACATATTGGCATATCCTGTTAATTTTAAGTCTTTCTCATGTGGTTCGTCATTTGGTTACCAGAGATACTCAACGTTTTAAGGTTCTTGTTGAAAATGTATCATTCCTTTTGAAAAGGACACACATTATGTAAACATTCACCTCAGGGATGAAAGGTCATAATATATTTTATAAGATACACTATGGTGTCTTGTACTAGTTAGTTTTTTTTGGGGGGTAAATTTCAAACTTAAAATCATTAAAATTGATGCATAATGAAATGGGAGAGAAACACTTACTTGGGTTAAAAGACCTGAGTCCTATCTTCGTTGGACTGGTTGGTAGCCAATATGATTTGGACCTGAGCCTTAATCTCTTTATCTGTAAAATTAAAATGACTCTACTTACTTCCATAGAATTATTATGAGAAATTACTCTTGTTAAAAATGACCAGCCTTGGGGTGACTGGGTAGCTCAGTTGGTTAAACGTCAACTTTTAGCTCAGGTCATGATCCCAGGGTCCTGGGATTGAGTCCTGACTTGGGCTCCATGCTCAGCAGGGAGTCAGCTTCTCCCTCTCCCTCTGTGCTCTCTCTCCCTCTGTTCTCTGTCAAACAAGTAAATAAAAATTTTAAAAAATTACCAGCCTTAATTAAATGCCTGTTTTACTATAGATATCAGAGTGGGCATTAAAGATACATTGAGTTGCTCCACAACCTAGTAGGGAGCAGGTGAGGTAGCAGCATATCTAAAAGCTATGAAATACTGTGTGGTGATAAAGATGGCTTCTCCCACACTGGATGACTTTCTGAGGCCTTAGCGACACATTGTTCACTCTTCCACCAAAGGCCATCTGTTCAGATTGTTCCCTATGTTTATCAAAATCCTACCCATTAGACTTATATCTCCATGTAAACAGTCTCTCATCTTCTTAGACATACTTGATTTCTCATTTTCTCTATGCTGGTAGTTTGTAGTTTTTTCCATAGCAAAAGCAGAAATTTGTTACATTTTAGTTATATGTGAACACACTTAACTGCCTAAAGTCAAAATCTATATCATTTTATCTGACACTTTGCAAGCACAATATCTGGTGTTAATATGGGTACCTCCAAATGATTATCTAATTAATTCATCGAAATATATGAACTATGGATTCTTAATAATGTTTTTTGTTGGGTTGTGATATTTAGGTTAAAACTTCAACAACAAATTGTGAATATTGAAAATGCAGAGAAAGAAAAAAATGAAAATTCTGACCTGAAACAGGTATGATTTTAGCAAACATTGTTTTTATTTCTTTAAGTGCTTCTTTAAGTCTGTATTTTCAATGTGTGTGTTCTGATATTTTTTATTGAAGTCTAAGTAACATTCAGTGTTATATTAGTTTGAGGTGTGCAATATAATCATTCAACAATTCTTTACATTACTCGGTGCTCATCATGATAAGTATACTCTCCCCCCAACCCCCATTATGGTAACTGTACTCTTAATCCCCTTTATTTCACCCATCTTCCTCTCTGGCAATCACCAGTTTGTTCTGTGTATTGAAGGGTCTGGTTTTTTGTCTTTTTTTTTTCTTGTTTTATTTCTTAAATTCCACATGAAATCATATGGTATTTGTCTTTGTGACTTATTTCACTTAGCATTATACCCCCTAGAGCCATCAATGTTTTTGCAAATTGCAAGACTTTATTCTTTGTTAGGGCTGAGTAATGTTCCATTGTATGTGTATATCACTTCTTCTGTATCTATTAATCTGTGGATGGACACTTAGGTTGCTTGTGTGTGTGTGTTGTGTGTGTGTGTGTTTTGAATCTATTGGAATTTCACATATCAGTATTTTGAAAATATAATCATTACAATTGATAATGTATTGATGAGGTTGACAAAGATAAAATGTTTAAATCTCTTTAAGTTCTAATTAGTAAGCTGCTTTTCCTAACTGCTGTTTTTCTGAAGGTCTTTATATGCTGTGACTGAATTTATATGCTGAATTTAAAATTAATTTAGAAAAATGAATTTTTTTAATTGTAGTTTAAAGAACAGTATTTTAATAATCTGATTTTAAAAATTGATTAGAAAGATTATCTAGGTTTTTAAGTTCCCTGTAGCATTGACTTGTAACTTTTTATTTCTTGTTCCGTGAGCTGCATCTTATTATATCCCTATGAAATGTGAAATCCAAGGGTTGTATTTGTGGAAGGAAATTTGTATTTTAATTAAAGTTATTTGAGTTTAAGAAAAATTTATATGGGTAAAACATGGAAGAGTGTTCTTTTTTGTTGTTGTTGTTTAAAGTTATGAGGTAGTGAAGATTCCATTTTCAGGATTTATGCTTGCAAGCTAGCTGGTATTACTTTCCACATGCAGTTGTGGTTTCTAAGTCTCAACTAGGCGGACATAATGTTCGATACTCTGAGGGAAGTTATTTAGTACCATGGGCATTGGGCTTTCTGTCCTTTACTAGATAACGAAAGATATTAAGCTCCTTAAAAGTTACTTGTTCAGTTAACTGTAATACGATTTAATACAGATTTAATTTACAACTCCAGTTTAAAATAAAGACTGAGTAGTTCTTCGTAGAAAAATTTATTCTGAAGTACAAATCTGAGACATACCATTTTACTTTATTCTGACAATTGCGCTTTCAATATACACAATCTTGTCTTATTTGGTTTGCTGCTTTCAGGAAATACTGGAATTATTTTGCATTTATTTAATTTATTGAGTAAAGAATCTGGTTTCTTTCGACTCTTGAGTCTTATACTGGGTTCTTTTGGTCCTGTGTCTCTTGATTCTCTCCTTCTAAGTTTTCTCAGAGGATGGCTAAGAAGTAAGACAAGGTGAAAGAAGATGAGTATTTGCTGGGGTACCTGGGTGGCTCAGTCAGTTAAGTAAGTGTCGGCCTTTGGCTCACGTCATGATCCCAGGGTCCTGAGATTGAGCCCCTCATCATGCTCCTTGCTCAGCTGGGAGTCTGCTTCTGCTTCTCCCCACCCCCCACACTTGTGCTCTCGCTCCCTCTCTGCCTCTCAAATGAATATAATCTTAAAAAAATAGAGAAAATGAGTATTTGTTAATTAATTGGTAAAGTGGCTTATGGAGGAAGTAGGTATAACTGTTCCAAGTGAAGATTATTCGGATGTATCTTAAAAGCGTGTTAATTTGTAACTAGATAATTAGCTACTTTTCAGGAGAAAAAATACTCCCAGATAAAGGTAAATTAGGATGTAGAAAAAATCTGAGTGACATTTCATAGTTTGATAAATGGCTCTAGGGGCCAAGGAATCCTTGCCATTCATTATATTTCTTGGAATATCTTTCTTCTGCCCAACACTGGATGTATGGAATGCTTTGAAACTACTTAAAAACAATGTAAGATTGAGCCCTTCTGTATTTATGATTCCTAACTATTTAAAAAGTAGAACTCCTAGAAGGGTTGTTGATCATAGGGTATATGGAAATGGGAGAATGGATCTCCTTAGCAGCTTTTCCATCTGATGTGCTTTTAAAGTCTGTTCTTTCCTAGGAGGCTATAGGAAGTCCAGTGGAGAATCTCTCTAATGGTTGGATTCTCCTTTCTTGCTTCTCTTATTCTCCTTTTCATAACCTATTCCCAATACCTCTTCCAACCTGTTTATTTTGGGAAGAAGGGGAGAGGATTTAGTGGCAGACTAAGGAATCTAGTTCTTCATAGTCTGGTTATATTAAGAAATGATCCTATACTATTGGATCCTAATGCTGTTGCTGTTCATTATTTAATTTCTGAGTGTCCTCAAGGACACATGAGTTGGGTGGGGCATTTGAGAAGGAAGAGCTTACTATCCTCTGTCTTTCTCATACGGTATTACGTATATGGCCTTATGTTTCTCTTCTTTCTTTTCTTTTAAGCAAATCAGTAGTTTGCAGAACCAAGTGACCTCACTTGCACAGTCAGAGAATGAGTTGCTGAATTCAAATGAAATGATGAAGGAAATGGTGGAGAGGTTAAAACAAGAATGCCGAAATTTAAGAAGCCAAGCTGAAAAAGCACAACTGGAAGTTGAAAGGTAGAGTTTGCTCTTTTTTATGTACAAACTATTTCTTCTTTCTGTTATATGTAGTTCTTTTAGTGATGATTCCAATGTTGAATGTGTTTTGGGAACTAGTTACAAATACCCTTTGACACTGTACAATGGTATTAAGTAATGTACTTTCTATTTCTAGAGAATGAGCTTTATAGACACTTGAATTGTTTCAAAAAAAAAAAAAAGGCATTTAGGGTAGAAGACTCTTTAAAATTCTGCCTAACCACAATATTCTGAAAACCCTCAGGGAAACACTTCTTTATTCATTGAGTAAACCAATACAATGATACATTTAAAACAATTTTTTTAAAAGATTTTATTTATTTATTTGACAGAGAGAGAGAGAGCACAAGCAGGGGGAGCAGCAGAGGAAGAGAGAGAAGCAGGTTCCCCTCTGAGCAAGGAACCTGGTGCGGGACTTGATCCCAGGACCCGGGGATCATGACCTGAGCCGAAAGCAGAGGCTTAACCATCTGAGCCACCCAGGCGCCCCCAGTAATAAATTTTTTACTTCAACTATCCAAATTATTCTTCTGAATGCCAGAGAACAGAAAAAAAATTCTGTGACTTGCAAAACTTCCTAAAATTCGAGCTATAATTTCTTGGATTTTTCCTTTGAAAAGTTCGTTTATTTGTTTATTTTTTGGCCTTGAAATTTGTTTGTAATAGTGTGTAGTAAACTGGCAAGGATGTGATTTTGGTAATGTTCAACATCTTATATTCTCTGGAAAATTTTGTTTAGATATGTTAGAAAGCTGCTTTTTTGTATTTGCTTTATCATCATAACGTTAGTGTTTTTGTTTGAATTTTCTCTTCTGAAGGTTACTTGGCCCCATAAAACTTTTTTTTCCTTCAGTTTCTCATGATTTCATATTTTAAGGCTTTCACACATGAGATTTTAAGAAAGTAAGCAAGGTGTTTGTCCATAAGACCTTGTGACATTCCACAGGGTCCAAATTATTTTGCAAAAAATAGAAATGTATATCTTGGAATCCTCAAGTGTTTGATTAAAATGCACTTAAGAATTCTAATGACGGTATGGCTAGCAAATTTAAGTAATTGATCATTGGTTTCTGAATGTTACTTATTGGATTATGTAGTAAAAAGTAAAGTGTTAATCAAATATGATTTAGGTTCCAGCTAAAACATAGAACATCTGATATCTCATTTTATAAATCTTACTTGTACTGCCATATTATATGTAGTAATGATACTAAAAATTATGCAAGGTATGCAGAATAACTTCAAATATATGTTATCTTAAAATACCATTTATATGAATTTTATTCTAGTCAGAAAACATCCTACTTTAAGATTTGATATCTGGGTTGATTTTTAACCAGCTTTATTAGACCCAGTTTTTTTTTTTTTTTTTAATGTTTCAAGTTTTTTTATTTAAATTCTAGTTAGTTAACATATAGTGTAATATTAGTTTCAGGAGTAGTTTGGTGATTTATCACTTAGATATAACACCCAGTGCTCATCACAAGTGCCCTTCTTAATACCCATCACCAATGCTAGATCTAGTTTTTATTAGCTTGGTGGTTATCATGGTTCAAAGCTGGTTATCAAGTGTTTGCCCTGCTGCTGAATTTTAAAAAGGTGTAAGCCTTAAGCAGACTCCTTGTTGAGCTGAGAGCCTGACCCTGGGGCTCTATCTCAGGACCCTGAGATCATGACCTGAGCTATAGCCAGACACTTAACCCACTAAGCCCCTCAGGCACCCACTAAGTATAAGTCTTTAAGCAAATTTGTTAACTACTTTCTAGGCTTCAGTTTCCTTATCTGTAAAATGGAGATGAGAGATGTACCTAGCTCAAGGGGTTATTGTGAAGAATAAATGGCATAGTACACACGCTGTTGTAAGCACAGTGCCTAGTTCACGAGAGGTATTCAGTAATGAGAGAATTAGCAAATATGTGACCGTGCAGGAGAACCTACTTGGATACTTAACATTGTGGTGAAGCGCAGGTAGTGAGTTTGATTATACTTGGGATACATATCTTTTTAATCTTAAGAGTTAACTTCCATGTTTTGTGTACATGCTTTTGACAGGACTTTGGAAGGAAAACAGATACAGTGGTTGGAAGAAAAGCATAAGCTTCAGGAACGTATCAGTGACAGAGAGGAAAAGTATAATCAAGCTAAAGAAAAACTGCAGCGAGCTGCGGTTGCCCAGAAAAAGGCAAGTGGTTCTTATTAAAGTGATTTCTGTAGAGAAAAACATAATTAACTATTCTGGGAGGATAAAATGTAATTAAAACTGAGATTTTCATGTATGTTTAATTTGATATTTAAACATGACATTTTGCTATCAACCTTGCAGAGATAAATAGGGAAAATGCAAATTGCTCAACAGGTTTATTTCTAAATTTTATGTTCCAAGTTGGTTTTTCAGAGCCAACATGTGTTTTCCCACAGTGGTTTTTCATTGATAAAGTTTCTAGACTAGCCCATATAAGTCTTACTTAACTCATTCTGCACTTAAATTACAGGGTGATTGGGTCTGTTTCAAAGGTGTAACATCCTTCTTGTGATTAAAATGTTTTTTTGTTTCCAAGTCAGAAATGTAGGAGCAAGTATCTCCTTGCCCCAGAGGAGAAAGTAGGCCCCATAGCTTCTAAAACAGCCATAATAGTTACTACAGCTGTGATCTTTTTTAAGTTTCACTTTTGTGAACATATTTGCTTCATAACCTAAAATCTTTGTTTTATTGGAAATAGTTCAGAGCGTCATGGAAATAATGTAATCAGATGATTAATATAAGTCAGTGGTTTACAACTTCTTTTCTACCGCAGCAAACCCAAGGAATGTAGCATGGCCCCCTCAGTAACTGTGACTCATGGTGCAGTGATTCAGCACTTACTTCCAACAAGATTTGGTGCATGCGTATGGAGGTGGGGGGTGGGGAGTAGCATTAAAAAAATCCCATAAATGATGTAATATGCCTCCATTTGATAAGTTCCATTAGTAAGGCCATTTGTTTTGAGGAGGTAAGAAGGTCTGAGATGAGACGAAGGCCCTTCTAGGCATAGGCACACCAGTATCTTAATGTCTGTATATTTATTGGAAAGGTTAGCTCTTCGTATTTGCATAAGGGAGGAGAACTGTATATCATTTACATATAATGAATCTGGACACCAAAGACACAGTTCCTAGTCACCCATTTATGGTTATTGGATCTAATCGCCAAAGAGTCCTAATAGCTGGAGTGACAATAGGAGTCTACTAGTCATCGCTTCCCCACTTTCTTGGTTTCTGAATATTGCTTTTTCTCTTCCCATAATGCCCGAAGTAGTATAACATTGAGATTAGAAAACAGCATTTACTATCTGGGAATTCTCAGTGTTTTATACTCAAATATAAATACTGTCTTAATTTTTCCTCCTGTGTCTATCATTTATTTTTCTTTCTTTCGGTGTAAGTACTGAGTACTTACGGGTATTGATGGGATTTCAGTGAAGTGTTTATGCTCGGGATGATCTTAGAAATTTTACTTATGGTTTCTTGTACTGTTTGAAGCTTAGAAGCATGTAAAGCCAGATTTTAGCCAAAAATCTGTAGAAATTATAAGAGCTGATTTTATCTTTCACAGAGAAATGTTTATGTTAAGGTTTTAGAAGTAAGTATTCTAGAGATCAGATTCTAATTACTACTGAGGTTAGTTTGGGTTGACTTCTTTTGGAGCAAAAGTGACATCCAGTGGTGAGAGAGATTACCAACTAATTGTAGGTATACTAGAAAGAGGGGAAGAGCTGATAATTTAAGAAACCTGGCAAAGTAACCTTACATCAATATTGTGATGTGGGGTGAATTTTTTTTTCTACTGAAATACCTGCCAAATGATGGGTGTGAACATAGGCAATATCCGTATCATTTTTAAAAATGTGATCTGGGGTTTATGATTTTAAGTCATAGGAAATTGTTAAGTTCAATTCAGCGAATAATTATGATCCAGAGCTGTCTCACCTTATGGGACACTTCAAATAGACAATATATGTGACATAGAAATACTATAAAAAGTCTTTGAGTATGTGCAATTTTAGGGCTGGGGGATTTTAGCATTCAGATAGTTTTTACAGATTAGGAAACTGAAGCGGTAGGTAGCCAAGATTACTTGACTAGTAAGATTCAGTGCCATGACTAAAATTTACATTTTTCTCTTCTTAATCCTGTGTTCTTTCTGTGCTTTTACTCTTTTAACTTCCCAGTTTCTTTGATTTTAAATACTTAACTGCTTTTTTCTTCATTGTACCCATATGAGTCTTATTTCTTGTAGTAGAATAATCACTACAAAGTTAATTTCTTTAATTCAAACTCTTTCCTGTTCAAGTTAAAGATAATGCTTCTATATGAAAATTTTGGCTGTGAGATTACATAAATATAATTCTTAAGAACTTTTTAAGTTCTTTAGATGACAAAAATCATAACTTTTTTATGCAATAAGACTTAAAACAAGTCACAAAATATTAACTATAGGGCAGAAATCATAATCCTTTAGAGTTGCTTTCCTGTGAGTGATTATTATAACTGGGGAGTAGCAGCTTCATTTTTCCCCCAAGGCTAGAAAAATGGCTCACTGCCATCTGTATGTCTATTTACAACTCCTATGCACAAAGCTTATGTCATTTCTGTTAAGTGTTTTTAGGTGAAGTCTTTGTGTAATGATATTTTGCTGTATTGATTTGTTTGGAAAAACTTGACTAGGTATCTTGAGTTGGAACGCCTTTCTGTGACTATTGGCTTCTGTGTATGTTTTTCTCTATACATTGTTGAAGTATAAGTATGAAGAGAGATCTCTTGGTCTGAGCACAATGGGTTGTACTTTTCCTTTTGAGGCACTTGAGATGACAGCTTGTTATTTTTACTCTAAGGTATATTTCTCTGAAATTATTCTTGATTAGATTGTTATTATGAATGTTTTTTGGGGAAAAAATGAACTGTAGTCTTGAAGTTGTAAAATACCTGTTGAATATGTTGTGTGGCCTAACATTTTATTATACTCTTAGGGGAAAATAGAAGCCATGATTAATTCCTGCGTTTGATGACCATATAATCTAGCTGGAGAAAGAAGATAACATGCAATACCTAAAGAATACTAATAGTCACTCCCTGGTGGTCTGTATGGATGCTGAAGTTTGAGACCAGTGTCAGGGAGAAGGAAGCCTGAAGACAGGGAGACCAGTTAGGAAGCTATTTTAATACAGTGAGGCAAGAAGTATGGAATTTGGGCTTGTGATATAGGAATAAAAGTAAAAAGTGACTGTTTAGAATTATTTTGGAAAGTTATAGGATATGGTGCTAAATAAGAAAGAAAAATATGAAGTGTTGTACCTGTGAGAGGATGTAAATGGAGTTGTCCTGATGGAGTGAAGAACACATGTCAGCTGAGGAGTAGAAAGAGAAGATACGCTCCACTAAATGCATGTCAGATCTGGAGTGATCACAGCGCATCCCCGTACTCATGTCCCAGCATCTTCAGTCAGGGTGCCGTGTAAGTAGCTAGAAATATTGGAATGGAAAGCATGGAGATCAGTAATTCAGATTAGAGATTAAGAATTAGACCCTTGAGATTTTGGAGATGATTGAAGAATAAAACGACTAAGAATTAAGTTGACTTAGAAAGAGGAGCTAGATTTAGTAGAGAAATGGTCTTGGAGGTAGAAGCTATGATATGGTGTTGTAGAAGTCACAGGAAAAGAAAGGTATCAAAGATAAATTGTCATTTAGCATGATTACTGAAAAGAGTTCATTGAATTTGGCAATAAGATGGTAAAAGAGGAATCCTAGGTTTGTGTTCTTTTGATTTTTCTATTGTTCCTTTGTGTCGAATAATACTTTTAACACTAAGACATCCGCTTGACAATCCTTTGATTGTATTGGACCACTAAAGTCAAAATTAAAATCATTCCTTACAGCCAGTTTCCCCTCTGAGCTCTCATTTCTTTGAGGTAGAATGTTATTCTTCGTATCACTTAGGCTTCAAACCTTTGATTCATCCTCAGGGCTCCCTTCCCCCCAGATCTAGTCACTGTATTGGTTTCCAAGGGGTGCTGTAACAAATTACTGCAAACTTTGTGGCTTAAAACATCAGAAGGTATTATTTCATAGTCCTAGAGGTCAGAAGTCCAGAATCAAGATGCCTGCAGGGCCATACTCCCTCTAAGGCTGGATCTGTTCCACACTTCTCGCCTAGCTTTTGGTGGTTGCTAGCAATCCCTGAGTTTTCCTTGGCTTGTAGACATATCATTTCATTCTGTCCCTCTGTCTTCATCTGGTGTTCTTCCTGTGTGTCTTGTGGAGTTTACAGTACTTTTAGAGCATGAAAGATGTAAATCAAAGATGACAACTATTCATTGTTGGTCTATGAATAACAAAAGACACTTCTGTCACTCAGGAAATTCCAAGGATTTTAGGAGGTTTCTACCAGGACAAAGACCAAATAAATTTCTTTCTGTATAATGGTCACATTCTGAGGTTCTCAGTGGACATGAATATTAGGGAACACTGCTCAACCCAGTACAGTTATCAGGCTTACAAATTCTTCCTTTATAATGTGTTTGCATTTTTCCCCCTCCTCACCTCATTTCCTTTTATTCCTGTTGCTAACATCCTAGCTCAGGATCTATCCACTACCAGAATTCTCTGTATTAATTTAACCAATTTACTCAACAAATTTATTGAGTACCTACTTAATGTATCTGGTAGTTTTGTTCACTGGAATACAGAAGTAAAGACTGTGCTGGGGAGCTTACATTGTATTGGGTGGGTGACAGATAAAAGAAGCAAATATTTGTCTGGTGGAGATGTGTCCTAAGAGGAAAACTAAGGGGGATAGAAGGGACTCTTTATTTATTTATTTATTTTTAAGATTTTATTTATTTATTTGACAGAGATCACAAGTAGGCAGAGAGTCAGGCAGAGAGAGAGGAGGGGAAGCAGGCTCCTTGCTGAGCAGAGAACCTGATTTGGGGCTCGATCCCAGGACCCTGGGATCATGACCTGAGCCGAAGGCAGAGTCTTTAACCCACTGAGCCACCCAGGCGCCCCAGAAGGGGCTCTTTAAATAGGTGGTCAGGGAAGACTTTTTGATAAGGTAACATTTGAGCAGGGACCTGAAGGAAAGGATGGAGGATGCTGTGTTCTATATGTAGGGGAACAGTATTCCAGACAGAATAGCAAGTAAAAGAGAGAAGCAGGGGTCCGCTTGGTATGCTGAAGAAATGCAGAGGGACAGCTAGGTAGCTGGAACGGAGAGAAGTAGTAGGAGGCCAAGTGATATTTTTATTCTTTGGTTTTTATTCTAAATGTGATAGGAACACATTGGAGAGGTCTAAATTGAAAAAATAATATAATCTGCAGTGTATTTTAGAAGAATCTCTGGCTGTTGTGTAGAGGGACAAATAGTGGAGTGGTAGTCCATTTCTGTATATATTTTAAAGGTGGAGTTTGCCGTAGTTGTAGAGCATGAAATTTGTAAAGCGAAGATGACCAAGATGCTGGTCTTGAGCACTTAGTTAAAATAGACTTGCTACTTACTGACATGGGAAAGACTTTAGAAAGAATGGGTTTTTGCAGTAAAATAAAGATCCTTCTTTGGGACATGTTAGCTCTTGGAGATACCCATAGACTTCCACGTGGAAACGTTCAGTAGTCTGGTGGATCCATGAATCGGTAATTCAGGAAGGAAGACTAGACTAGAAATAAAGACTTGGGAGTCCACATCACATAAATGGTATTGAAAGCAAAGGGATTGAATGAGGTCAACTAGAAAGAAAAGGAAGATTAAGAAGAGAACGGGTCTGAGGATTGAGCTTTGAGGAATGCCGAAGTTGAGAAGTTGAGAAGAAAAGGAGGAAACAGAGAAGGAGTGGCCAGTATGGTAGGAGAACCAAGAAGATCCTGGGTGCCAAGTGAAGAAAAGTGCCTCAAGAAAGATCGACTATATCAAATGATGTTGAGAGTAAGATGATACAATAGCAATATGAAGACTAGGGATTCATTTGGCTATGCAGTGACTGTTGGTGGCCTTGTCAGGAGTAGTTGCCAGATTGAAGTGGAAGATAGAGTTTGTCTAAGGAATTTCATTATAAAAAGTAGAGAACTGGGATGGTAGCTAGGGAGGGTTGTGAGTTCAAAGAATTTCTTTAAAGGGAGGGGTGAATTATAGAATGATTCCGCAGCAAGGGGAAAATCAGTAATGCAGGAGAAAGGGGGCAGTTGCAGGAATGATATCTTTTAGTAGCAATTCAGAGGTGGAAGGCATAGGAACATGGTCTATCTATTATAACTGGGAAAGAGGCAAAATATATGATTATAAATTTCTAGCAAATTGATAGATGTGTGGAAGTTTTCTCCTGATGGGCAATTTTCTAAGTGGAAAAAGATTCCACGTCTTTAGCTCAGACTCTGAAGAATGCAGGTGTTGGATACCTGGGAGAGACAAGAAGTTGTAAAAGAATGTAAGAGTTTGGAAGAGTGACTGGATTGGGGAATTAGGAGGAGTGTCAGGTAGCATAGCACATAGTTGTGTGTGTGTTTGCCAACTGTGTCCAGTTGTGTAGGTCCAGATAGTAGAGCATTGTATTTAATAAAGATCCAAGTTTTTCCAGGTGAGTTTGAAGAAGAGGGAAACTTGGGTCAAGGTAACGAGGGTATCTGCAAAGAAATGATTATAATGAGGGGGTCTAAGGCCTTCATGGGTCTTTTAGTCAGCTCACCAACCAGTGCTTTTATTGCATTCTGGCTCATTTCCCTGCACCTGGCAAGTGCTCAGTAAATGATTGGTTGTTTTACAATGATGAGGATGGGGACAGCATTGTCCTGAACCCTGGCTTCAAGCTTTATCTCCAGATTTTCCTCTTAAGAGGCAAACTTAAAAGTCTATCTCATACACTGACACCGTATCAGACTTCTTAAAACAATGTCTTTTACTTATCAGTCCCTTGCTGGAGACGCTTTAGCCAAATCCACATCCCCATTGTACTACAGATTCTCCCTAATTAGTTTCTTATCCTTTCTAGAAAGCCCTTTCTCATGATTTGGTACTTATAGACTGGAATTCCCTTCAGAAATCCCTATATTTTGTATTGTATAGTTAATATAGGGCCCAGTTAAGCATGTACTCTGTGTGTGTGTTTGTGTGTGCTTAAGATTTGATGATAAAATAAATTTTGTATTATAGTTTAAATGAACAATAAAAATGGAGAAATATGACTATTTGGAGATATAATGGAGATATAATGGAGAAGTTTTAAGAAGTTTTAAGATTGCAGATTTATACAATAATACAATGATGAAGTATTAAGCATTTTCATCTTTAAAATGTCTGCTACTAGTTGAACTAAAATTCCTAAAAGCATATGCTTTTGATAATGACAGACCTATTTCTGTGGATCAGCTCTCCACATAAAAACTAGAAGAACTGGACAAAGTATTTAAAAAAAATACCTCCACGGAGGGCAGCAAAGAATTAGGAGGCCAAGATCCTGGAGAGGTAGGAAACTGAGAGAGATGAGCATGGCATATGAGGTTGCTTTTCCCTTAGAGGAAACTAGACCAGGTAGATACATTAAACTATGTGATATTCATAAGTACAGGACAATATGTCGCAATGAACAGTTACTGTAAGCAACAACACGAATACACCTCACAATCTTGAGAGAAAAAAGCCATTTGTAAAAGAATTTCAGAAAGACTATGATTCTGTTCATATGAAGTTCAAAAATCACATATCTTTTGGAAAAGTGAAGAGCTTGTGATTCCTTATCTGGTGACAGGTAAGCTCATTAGTAAAATTTGACTCCTTCCTTTTTTAGATATTTTATTTGCAGCAATTTAGTTATTGATACACATTTTCTGGTTTGGCATTCACAACAGTTCTGTTTGTCACAATGAGAATATGAGGTACATCTGTGGCTCAATATCTTTGCATTTTTCAATAAGAATCATATCTACTAATCTTTCCTGCTAGTATTCACTGAAAATACTTATCTCTAAGGAAAATTTCTTTTGTTGAGTGAAATATTCTCTCTGTATTTTGTTCAAAGAGGAGATTTTGTATTAATGTACTCGCTCATATTTTTTTTTCTAGAGAAAATCTCTTCATGAAAACAAATTGAAGAGACTACAAGAGAAAGTAGAAGTGTTAGAGGCAAAGAGAGAAGAATTAGAAACGGAAAATCAGGTGTTAAATAGGTAACTGTTTGTATAAATACATATCCCATGTAGTGACTTTGACATTATAGAACTTTGATACTGAGTGTAACACACTTTTTTTTCTTTATAAAATGTACTTTCTTTGTTTTCTCTGTAATACACTTGTTTTATGTTTGAAAGAATTCTAAAACTGTTCGTTGTGCTCCTAATTCATTTCCTTATTATTTTTTTTAAGATTTATTTATTTATTTGAGAGAGAGAGCATGAGAGGGGAGAAGGTCAGAGGGAGAAGCAGACTCCCAGTGGAGCTGGGAGCCTGATGTGGGACTCAATCCCGGGACTCTGGGATCATGACCTGAGTCGAAGGCAGTCGCCCAACCAATTGAGCCACACAGGCGCCCCCTTATTATTATTATTTTTTTTTTTGGTTGAATGTTCCTTCAAACCAAAAGGTCTTTAACATATGCCAGGCATTTGTGTTATGGTTGGGACTGACAGGAAATGTCCCTGGCTTTGGTAGCCAGGAGTGGTGTGAGTTCTTGCTACTGAGACAAGAGAGTTGTAGCATTGCATAGTTCCAAAAATGTGGCTGGAATTTTGAATCAAGATTTTTGATTTCTTGTTGTAGAAAAATATTACTGGCCCAAAGCTTCTGATTTTTTGTTTACATACAAACACAGCTAATAATCTGCATGATGAGCATGTTTGAGCAGAGATGATTTGCCGTATTAACTTATGATAATGGCGTTGTTGACCCTTTTGATTCAAGGTAATACAAACTTTTCAAATTCAGCTAATTTCAGTGATAGCCTTCAGCACAACACAGTGTCAGACTCTTCTGTAATGGAAATTGCCTAAAATATCAAGCAGTGATGTTTTATAATGTGCACCTGTCTTCCTTGGGTGTAATTGTTACCAAAATGTGAAAGTTTTTTTTTTTTTTTTAATTTTATTTTTTATAAACATATATTTTTTTTTTCCCCCAGGGGTACAGGTCTGTGAATCTCCAGGTTTACACACTTCACAGCACTCACCATAGCACATACCCTACCCAATGTCCATAACCCCACCCCCCCTCCCAACCCACCTCCCCCCAGCAACCCTCAGTTTGTTTTGTGAGATTAAGAGTCACTTATGGTTTGTCTCCCTCCCAATCCCAACTTGTTTCATTTACTCTTCTCCTACCCCATTAACCCCCCCATGTTGCATCTCCTCTGCCTCATATCAGGGAGATCATATGATAGTTGTCTTTCTCTGATTGACTTATTTCGCTAAGCATGATACCCTCTAGTTCCATCCACGTTGTCGCAAATGGCAAGATTTCATTTCTTTTGATGGCTGCATAGTATTCCGTTGTATATATATACCACATCTTCTTTATCCATTCGTCTGTTGATGGACATCTAGGTTCTTTCCATAGTTTGGCTATTGTAGACATTGCTGCTATAAACATTCGGGTGCACGTGCCCCTTCAGATCACTACGTTTGTATCTTTAGGGTAAATACCCAGCAGTGCAATTGCTGGGTCATAGGGTAGTTCTATTTTCAACATTTTGAGGAACCTCCATGCTGTTTTCCAGAGTGGTTGCACCAGCTTGCATTCCCACTAACAGTGTAGGAGGGTTCCCCTTTCTCCGCATCCTCGCCAGCATCTGTCATTTCCTGACTTGTTAATTTTAGCCATTCTGACTGGTGTGAGGTGGTATCTCATTGTGGTTTTGATTTGTATTTCCCTGATGCCGAGTGATATGGAGCACTTTTTCATGTGTCTGTTGGCCATCTGGATGTCTTCTTTGCAGAAATGTCTGTTCATGTCTTCTGCCCATTTCTTGATTGGATTATTTGTTCTTTGGGTGTTGAGTTGGCTAAGTTCTTTATAGATTTTGGACACTAGCCCTTTATCTGATATGTCGTTTGCAAATATCTTCTCCCATTCTGTCAGTTGTCTTTTGGTTTTGTTAACTGTTTCCTTTGCTGTGCAAAAGCTTTTTTTTTGATCTTGATAAAATCCCAATAGTTCATTTTTGCCCTTGCTTCCCTTGCCTTTGGCGGTGTTCCTAGGAAGATGTTGCTGCGGCTGAGGTCGAAGAGGTTGCTGCCTGTGTTCTCCTCAAGGATGTTGATGGATTACTTTCTCACATTGAGGTCCTTCATCCATTTTGAGTCTATTTTCGTGTGTGGTGTAAGGAAATGATCCAATTTCATTTTTCTGTATGTGGCTGTCCAATTTTCCCAACACCATTTATTGAAGAGGCTGTCTTTTTTCCATTGGACATTCTTTCCTGCTTTGTCGAAGATTAGTTGACCATAGAGTTGAGGGTCTATTTCTGGGCTCTCTATTCTGTTCCATTGATCTATGTGTCTGTTTTCGTGCCAGTACCATGCTGTCTTGATGATGACAGCTTTGTAATAGAGCTTGAAGTCCGGAATTGTGATGCCACCAACTTTGGCTTTCTTTTTCAATATTCCTTTGGCTATTCGCGGTCTTTTCTGGTTCCATATAAATTTTAGGATTATTTGTTCCATTTCTTTGAAAAAAATGGATGGTACTTTGATAGGAATTGCATTAAATGTGTAGATTGCTTTAGGTAGCATAGACATTTTCACAATATTTATTCTTCCAATCCAGGAGCATGGAACATTTTTCCATTTCTTCGTGTCTTCCTCAATTTCTTTCATGAGTACTTTATAGTTTTCTGTGTGTATAGATTCTTAGTCTCTTTGGTTAGGTTTATTCCTAGGTATCTTATAGTTTTGGGTGCAATTGTAAATGGGATTGACTCCTTAATTTCTCTTTCTTCTGTCTTGTTGTTGGTGTAGAGAAATGCGACTGATTTCTGTGCATTGATTTTATATCCTGACACTTTACTGAATTCCTGTACAAGTTCTAGCAGTTTTGGAGTGGAGTCTTTTGGGTTTTCCACATATAGTATCATATCATCTGCGAAGAGTGATAGTTTGACTTCTTTTTGCCGATTTGGATGCCTTTTATTTCCTTTTGTTGTCTGATTGCTGAGGCTAGGACTTCTAGTACTATGTTGAATAGCAGTGGTGATAATGGACATCCCTGCCGTGTTCCTGACCTTAGCGGAAATGCTTTCAGTTTTTCTCCATTGAGAATGATATTTGCGATGGGTTTTTCATAGATGGCTTTGATAATATTGATGTATGTGCCCTCTATCCCTACACTTTGAAGAGTTTTGATCAGGAAGGGATGCTGTACTTCGTCAAATGCTTTTTCAGCATCTATGGAGAGTATCATATGGTTCCTGTTCTTTCTTTTATTAATGTGTTGTATCACATTGATTGATTTGCGGATGTTGAACCAACCTTGCAGCCCTGGAATAAATCCCACTTGGTCGTGGTGAATAATCCTTTTAATGTACTGTTGAATCCTATTGGCTAGTATTTTGGTGAGAATTTTTGCATCTGTGTTCATCAAGGATATTGGTCTGTAGTTCTCTTTTTTGATGGGATCCTTGTCTGGTTTTGGGATCAAGGTGATGCTGGCCTCATAAAATGAGTTTGGAAGTTTTCCTTCCATTTCTATTTTTTGGAACAGTCTCAGGAGAATAGGAATTAGTTCTTCTTTAAATGTTTGGTAGAATTCCCCCAGGAAGCCATCTGGCCCTGGGCTTTTGTTTGTTTGGAGATTTTTGATGACTGTTTCAATCTCCTTACTGGTTATGGGTCTGTTCAGGTTTCTATTTCTTCCTGGTTCAGTTGTGGTAGTTTATATGTCTCTAGGAATGCATCCATTTCTTCCAGATTGTCAATGAAAGTTGTTTTTTTTAGAACACCTGAAGTATATAGACTGTGGAATTCATGCCTCTTCTTTTTCCTTTCCTTTCTTTTCCTTTCTTTCCCTCCTTCCCTCTCTCCCTCCCCCTCTTTCTTTCTTTCAGAAAGAGAGCACAAGAGTGGGGGGGAAAGCAGAGGGAGAGAGAGAATCTTAAGCAGATGGTGCTCACTCTCACAACCCTGAGATCATGACCGGAGTCAAAATCAAGAGTCAGATGCTTAACAGACTGAGCTATCCAGGGGTCCCAAATTCATGCCAGCTTTAGAATTACTCTGACCCAAAGTAAGAAGCCACCAAATTTATTCTAAAACAAAATTCAATTTACTACCTCTTCTATAACCATTAATTTTGAAATAATATCCATTCAAGATTGGGCACCTATATGGCACTGATCATCTAGAACTTTGAATGGTTTTGAAAATTGTATTTAATTAGTGGTGTGGTTGATGGTCAGGAAATTCATGTCCAAAAAGGAGATGGTATATAAAGGCATGAAAAGTTAGCTTTTTTATCCCAGATCCTTTTTCCCTAAAGTTAATGGGTAGCTTTACCTTTGTCATTAGTTACATTTCTTTTTTAAGATTTATTTATTTATTTGAGAGAGTGTGTGTGCATGTGTGTGGGTGGAGTGGGGCAGGAGAAAGAGAGAGAAACTTTAGCAGGCTTCTGTTCAGCGCTGAATCCCATGTGGGACTTGATCTCATGACCCTGATCTGAAACCAAGAGTTGGCTTAACTGACTATGCTACCCAGACACCCCCATTAGCTACATTTTTAATAATTAGGCTGTAATTCCTGTATTGGGCCATATTTCACCTCTAAAAATGACAATTTTGTAAGGTTCAACCTACTATTTTCTCTATTTCTACTTGACTCCTTTGATAATAAAAGTCACCCTTTTGGTTTAAGGAGTCTTTTAGTTTCAGGATTCATGGGTTGGTGGAGTGGAGTGGAAATGAAAGTAAAAGTACCAAAAGGTTTTTACTCTTCAATTAATTAGCAAATAAAACTTTAAAATGAGTTAGTAGTTGGGCTGCCTGGGTGGCTCACTTGGTTAAGCATCTGACTCTTGGTTTTGGCTCTGGTCATGATCTCAGGGTCATGAGATCAAGCCCCTGAGTGGTGCTTCCCACTCAGTGGGGAGTCGGCTGGAGATTCTCTCTCCCTCTTCCCCCGACCTCCCTGCATGTGTGTATACTCGGGTGTGCGCTCACTCTCCCTCTCTCTCTCGCTCTCAAATCTTTTTAAAAAAGATTTGACTTCTTTAATTTACTTATTTCAGAGAGGAGAGGGAGCATGAACGGGGGAGGGACGGAGGGAGAAGCAGATACCGAGCAGGGAGCCCCTGGGATCATTACCTGAGCCAAAGGCAGATGTTTAACAGACTGAGCTACTTAGGCACCCCTAAAATAAATAAATCTTTAAAAAAATAAAAATGAGTTGAAAGCTTGTAGAACTAACAGTAATACATCATTAAGATGTCATATTTCTATTTATCTTTCTAGATAGAGTTTTATGTATAAATCATATACAGATAAATCTTACAATTTTGAAGTCCATTTTGTTCCCATTTGAAATTCTGTGAATCATACTGTTCTTCAATAGAGTATAACTATTAAAGAACAGAAACACTTTTTTTCTTTTTAAGACAAAATGTTCCATTTGAAGAATATACAAGGCTTCAAAAAAGACTAAAGGACATACAGAGAAGACATAATGAATTTCGAAGTTTAATTTTGGTTCCTAACATACCTCCAACAGCATCTATCAATCCTGTTACCTTTCAGTCATCAGCCATGGTTCCAGGCATGGACCTATCCTTTCCTCCTCATATGCAGGTACAAGCATTTGTGTTTTGGTTTTTTTGTTTGTTTGTTGTTGTTTTTTTTTTTTAAAACACTAACATTTCTGTAAGTTTTTGCCTATTTAAATTCAGAGTTAAAAACTCAAATCTTTCTTTACTATAGAAATTTGCCGGTAAAAGCAAAGTGGATTTGAATCTATGCTGTGCCTTAGTGATGATGCTAGGAATGAAATCTCATGGACAGTTGAAAAGAAGAAACTTGATTGATGAGTCTTTGAGTGACCTAGAGTTTGCAGCTCACTCCATTACTAACTGCTGCTGAGCGTTTACTAATGCTGTGCACTATGCATTTTCTGTATAACATTTTATTTAATCCTAATGGAAAATATTTTGAGGGAAGGTGATTTTCTAATTTACAGATGAGGAAGCTGAGTCAGAGGTGAAATAACTTGCCTAAGGTCGTAGCTAATAAGTCACAGAACTGAGTGTCAAACCTAAATCTGTTTGATTCCAAATCCTGGGCTCATTCTACGAATTAGGTCCCTGAGATACTGAAGGAATCAAATTGATGGGATGATTTTCAAAAGATGATGTAATAAGTAATTACATTTTATAGTGTTATAAGCACCAAAGATTTTAGTCACTGAACTGAGTCTCAGACCAAGTGCTCTGTTTTTAATAAACTACTAAACTCCAGCCTTGTTAGAACATCAGCATGTAAGTACGTCTGGGCCCTGCATTAGTATTTTCCAAATCACTCCCTGGTGAATTTTATATCTAGATAGAAGAACAGACTTTGGGATTTGCCAAGGGCTGGTGCCTGAGGCAGAAGAGAAGCAAGGACTAGTTAGTAGTCTGGCCCGTGATGCTGTCTTCTCAGACTGCTAAAATGGTCATCCTTTCTGTGCCAGATGTTGTGGCCTGAGTGAAAGAGCCACGGAGGCTGTTGCCTACCAGTTATTTTTCCAGCTGTTTTTTTGAGCTTGCTTCACACCCCCCCCCTTTTTTTCTCTGCTTTTAAGGAGGAACAGCATCAAAGGGAACTCTCTCTACTTCGCAAAAGACTAGAAGAACTAGAAACAACACAAAGGAAACAACTAGAGGAACTTGGATCTCCTGGGGAATGATGTTCTTGGAGAAAAGGCAGATAAAAGGGATGAAATCAGTGTGACTCAATAAAGCTTGAAGTTTTAACATCTGTGGCATTTAGATATTGTATTACTGTTTGCCAGAACATTTGAATGTGCTTCGAGAAAAGGTACTGGCTATATGCTATATTGCATCAGTGTCAGGATTTTAGGGTTATACTAATGACAAGCGAAGCATTAAAACAGCTCAAGAGATATTTAGAATATTTATTGACAACCCTTTGAGAATGTTAAAAAAAAAAAAAGGAATCAAGTTTTTAAATTATTTTATTAATTTCACTTCAAAATTTTTTGGCTTTTTTTGGCATTTTGCCTAAAATATGCCCATGTTGAATTCCTTCAGCCTCTTTGAGATGGTTGGCAGTAACAGGGTCAGTAAACATTTTCCAGTTCACTATATACAGGAGTTCTAAACCTCTAGTTCTTGAAAAAAGATGGCAATTTAAAAGTCAGCATTAAAAAACAAAACTTGAAGATACCTAAATATTATAAAATGCTACCATTCTAAAAACTGTGTGCACATAATTAAAGAACTTAATATTTTTCTATATTGTTGTGTGTTTAATTTTATTTTGACCATATAGTGTGTATTTAGCAATGTGGAAGATCTCATTGTTATTTTCTATTCTAACCCAAAGCCACACAAAATACAAATAATTATATCCCATGACCGTATAAAACAAAGGGCCATTCATTGTAAAACTTGAATCCCTTGGGGTCCCTTAGAAATATTATTGGTATTTAATGTTGGCTCCCACTGTTGTGGATCTAACCAAGTTATTATAAATGTTTTATTTCTGGGTATCCCTAACATCTTTTAAAGGAATTCTGCTGCAATAACTTCACGTCAACAAGGCAGAGCTCAAGTCCGCCAAACTAAGTGGAATGTTCATTGTCCAGAAGTCTTCAGGATCAAAAGTCCAGGTAGATAGTGGAGGCCAGGGATGTAACTGAGCAGTCCTTAGCATCATTTAGAAGAAACTAGATGTACTTACTCCATTACAGAGCTGCTTATTCACATATGCACTGGCACCCAGATACTTTCCATGGAGCTACTTAGAATAAAAACTTTACTATAATAGAACATTTGAAGGGAAAAAAAAAAAAAGACAGTCCACATTTACATCAAAATGTTTATTTTTGGATATAGACATTTAAAACATTCATCTCCAAGTACAGCTTCAATCAGGTATACAATAAGAAATAGACTTTAGATCCCTAATACAGAAAAGGTAACAGAAATAATTTTTAAATGCTGCTGTAGACACTAGTGTTAGAAAAAAAAAGTTTATAAATGAATTGTTTGCACCAAAAAAATATGCAAAGAAACTTGAAAATAGAAATTGTTTGCCATTTGTTTCTCTGGTTGCTGTTTAATATAGACCCAGTGACTGATTGTCTTCAGCACACATCTAATTTGGCCATTTACTGCATTTGGCTAATGTGATCCAAAATGTGATCTAGATAGTGCTTTTCACTGGAGGATTGACAAACACGCTACATACATTAGTGAATCTTCACACCACCTCAGTGAGGTAGGTTAGAAATATTATACAGAAATTGAGGCACAAAGAGGTAAGTGACTTGCCCAAAGTTCCCAGCAGCATCGTACCCGGAAGAGGAGGTAGGTCTCCCCATGGGACTCATGTGCCAGAGAGCTGGACAGGGACACCCTCATGTAGCATTTACTGAATACTTTGATAAAGCTGTAGCTGATCCTTTTCTTAGCATTTCTGTACCCTAAAGAAGGGGAAGTCCTTTGGGCAACTCTCCTACCCTTGGCTCTCAACTGTCCTGTTATTCTCTTATGAAAATGCCTTCACATCAAGACTGTCGCAGCCTTAGATGGGAACCAGACCTCTCACCTTTATACTTGTAAGTAACCTATTTGGTAGTATTTTTGAGGTGTGTCCATTGGACAGACAATGGTCAAAAGTGACGGGATTAGGAAGGGGCCTATCAGGGTAATAACTGCTTATTTGATCATTCTGCTGAGGTATCACCTCTTACTCTTTGCTAGATACTGAGGAGCAAAAAGAATTTCATTTTCAAAGACAAATTCACACTGATATCCTGATATCCCATACAGTGTTGGTATAAGATTTTAAGGAATATATGATCAGTGTTTTATTTGCTACTTGAAAAAATGGCTTTCCTTAATCTGGGATTCAGAGCACCAAGGGTAAAAGGTGCCACAAGGAAAGTTGAGAGTTGCCAATTACATTTTTTTACTTTTGATTTAATAGAAGGAAACACAGTGGTATTAAAATTGGTCATGAGCAGCAAAAATTCAGGAATAAAAAACCAGCAATAAAAAGACTACAGTATAACTGGATAGGGAATTATTTAAAAAGAAAGGCATGAATAAATTGGGTATTTTGAATTCTTTCTCTTGTGAGGAATACTTTCAAAAAGTACATAGTAAGACTAAGATACCAAGTTGTATACTAATATTTTTCAGGCCTTGGGCCTCAAATATATATATTCATATATAATACTCCAGTGTGAACAGCAATTTCATGAAATGTAAAATGTATCTTTTTTTTTTTTTTTTTTTTTTTTTTGTAATCACACACAAGTATTTATAATCACAGGATTCACCAGAAATCTAAAGCAAGGAGACACCAAGTATAGAAATGTAGGATTAGGGGAGGAAGTTACTCTTCTACAGTTAGTTCTAATCAAAGCTTTTAGACAGAAATAAACTAATGGTGTTTTGTTTTGTTTTACAATAGCCAACATGTCCACTATCAAATACATTTAGCATGAAAAAATGAAAAAAGGAACACATCAGGACAAAGTGGGTAAAATGCTGTTGCATTTAAATAAACCTCCTCACTCTCCTTGCTTTAGAGCTCCTTGTGAGATGGAGGTGAGTTGACGGAGTGTAATTGGCGACCACTGAAAAACACGAGCCCTTTCAACAATGTTGCAACACTGTCAGTTTTTGGTTTAAAAACACACACACACTCACAAATGCTAAGTGTACACACTACCAGATTCCGTGGTCAGCTTTTCCAAGAACTACTGGGGAAAATTTCAATGCTGCAGATCCTCGAGGTTGCCCTAACACTCCCGCCTTGTTGCCAAATGACTCATTTCACATTTTCTTGTCATCACTGGCAGTGTCCCTTTTCTGCAGAGATGCAGTGTAGTCACAAGTGCTACATAACTGTAGTTTTCAAACAAAACCACTGCTGTCATTGTGCTTAAGTGGAGACCGTAGTTAACAATACTGACACTTGCTTACTGGCCCTGTATTCTCTGTAAACAAGGAGGCTGTTTGCAACAACCACTTCGACTCTATTTACAGAAAGGCTCCCACAGTATATGCACAGGCACAATGGTGGGTATGCTTTCTAAAAGCTGTGCATGTGCCTTGGTCTCTGAAAGACTGTGCTCAAAGTGGAACCTGTGTGCAAACTTTAAAATGAACGACACAGAGTAGCTCAAGCAGCCATTTTGCTCCCAAGTCGTCTGAAGAATTTTGCCAGATTAAGCCAGTCCCCAGAGTGCTTACATCCACTTGCATTTCTTCTTTTCATCAAATAAGACTTTTACATGCAAGAGTTGTTTCTGAGCTTCTTCCAGCCCTCGTTCTCTTTCTAGTTTATTTAGAATCTGTTGACAATTAGAACAGTTATTTTAGACATTGTGGTTTTAGCATTACAATTCTGGAGTTTTGTTGCTTTTGTTTTGTTTTGTTTTGTTTTGTTTTCTGGGGGGGGGGTTGCATTCCTGATGCTGTGAGTGGTAAAATCTGTATGAAACAGATGCCAACATTTTCTTCCATCATTTACATACTCACTTTGCAAGTTGTTTTGCTAAGTCATTATCACAGGATCAACAACACTTTGGCTTAAAATAGAAGCTAGCAAAAAGTACCAACTATTTGCTTACAAATATGGGGCCAGACTTCCAAGGCCCTGTTTTATGCATTATGTCACAGCCATTCCAAGCACAGCAAGCATTCTGGGCAGCCAACATGCAGGCAAGTATTTCTTCTTAAATGCAGCAGGCAGGGCCATCCTGGTCAGTTAAGTATTTCCCTCCCCTCCCCTCCTGGGCAGTGTGGTGCCTCCTTTCCCCTCCCCTACCCTCCCCAGTGCTTCCCTTCTAACCCCTGGCCCCTGGAAAGAAGGATGCTTATCATGTTTAAGGAACTCATTGCCTCTACCCTACCTTAGCGCTTCACTTGATCTTCAAGTAGCAAATGGAATTGGTGAGCTATTCTCACCATTGACATGGATAGCCTGTCCCAGCATGACTGAGTGGGGGGGAATCAGGGAAGGGGGAATTAACATATATTTGGAAACAGCGCATCTGATGACTGTGTCTGTGTGAATTCCCAAAGAAAAAAATCCAGATTAAGGAGAATTAATCAAAGGAGAATGGTTTATTGAAATAGTTGCTTAAGTTAGAAATATGTTATACTTTCATATACCTGTTGAATACAGAATCTAGGCAACTTAACAAGCTTAGCTTTCATTTTAGCAGATTACAATCAAGCATAAGCTGGCCCTATTTAATAGGACCACTGCTTACTCATCAACGTTATCCTGAGTCAGTATGGCTACAGACCCCATTAACTCAAATGTAAATTCAGGCTGGTCCGAAGGTGGGCAGCATGATAAAACTAGAAGGGGGCAGCCACGTGCAGGGTCTGGCTTAGTGCCAGGATCCCCCACCTCAGACAGGCTTCCTGGCTTCCCTGTCTGGCCATTAGGGATGCCAGAGCTGTCCTGAAACCTACAGAATGCTGTACACCCAAATCCTGGAGACTAATATCAATTTTTTAAAATGTTATTTAAAAATCTTACCTCATCAAAATATTTTACGATGTATTTGTAGATTTCTGTCAAGGCCACTTCTTCATTAAATTCATTTTCATGTTTCTTAAAGAAAGAGAGTCTTGTTGAGAGATTCTGAAATGACTTTTTAAAAAAGTAAATATTCTCTTATTTCAATTTTTTTTTAAAGAGAGGGAGGGCAAGAATCTTAAAGCCAGGTTCCACGTCCAGCACGGAGCCTGATCCCAGGACCCTGAGATCACAACCTGAGCCAAAATCAAGCCTCGAAAGCTGAACCAACTGAGCCACCCAAGCACCCCTCTTATTTCTGCTTTCTAACAATACCTTAGATTCCTGAGTTAAGAATTCTTCCATTTCCAAAGATGACAATGGAGGCAAATCCCTGATTGCTTTGTAATATGATTTTACTTCCTCTTTGTAGGTTGGGATATCCTTGGCATAGAGAAGTTTATTAGTTGGTGCTTCCTAAAAAAAAAGAGCAGCCACGGCCAAGAGTAAAAAACCATGGGGAATTTTATAACAATACCAGTGTAGCTGAACTTCCACCATTATTATCTCCTAGTAACAAAGCTTTCAAAGCTTTTGCATGCAGTGGGCCTTCGTAAATGTTGACTGAATGACTAACTGCTATCCAGATCCTTCTGGTGAGTCACTGTTCTTAAGGCGGATTAAATGCTAATATATTCTGCCTTCCTCTCAGAACTAAAATTATTATTTTTGCATGATTTTGAGTTACTGTAACAATGGAACTTATTTCTATCATAGTTCATTACTAATGGTTGTAAAAAGCCTGAATTAAAACATTTGCTCTCATCTTCACCCACCAGTGAATTTTGGCATTTATGAAAGACTTGATTGTAGGTCTGATTGAGCCCATTATATAACCATGAAAGTGGTAAGTAATTGGCGGTGGTGGATTTTTCTGCTTATCCCTTTTATTAGATTATAAAGCTCTTCTACTGTTCTCAAGGAAGTACACAGTCATTAGTATTGGGGGCTCTGATGTCTGATTTTGTGAAAGTTCCCTGTCAGCTTGCATGTTTTTATGTAATTATAATAGCGATAATATTAAAAATTAAGATTTTATTTTTAAAAGCCATTTTCCACAAAATTTTTGAAATTCCTACTCAGGGAAAATGGGTGAGTTAATGATAGGGCTGATGTCCCAGTACATTTTTAATGTATTGAGGGCACAAAGAGCCATATTGGTGGCTGCGTCATTGTGAAGGATGCCTACACTGAGCTATTACTGAGATGCTTGGCACTGTGGTAGACATTGAATGTAAAAGGGTAAAGATGCCCAGTACCTGCCTTTAAAAGACAAAGGTACACAGTGGTTACTATGATACCAATAATTAGTAGCAGGGTGTAAAGAGAAACACCATGGAGCTGGACAAATCAGGGATCCTAACAACTTGGAGGGATCTTAACCAAGACCTGCAACCTCTCAGAACACCAATTTGCTCATCTATAAACTGAGGGTAATAATAACTACATTATATGGTTCTTGTGATGACTAAGTGAAATATAACAAGAACATAGTAATGAGTTAACAGCCATTTTTCTTCCTGTGAATAAAGAAGCATTTTTGTTGCATTGGTCAGATGAAGAACAGGTGTGGGCAGTGTGCGGGGCAAGTTCATAGAGTAGTTACATTTAGACTGATCATAGCTTCCTGTAGCTCCTGGTACACATGAGGAAGCTGTGTTTGTGGAGTGAATGAATGAATAAGACTTTTACTAGACAGAGGAGTTATGAGACAGGAAAGGGATATGAATGAAAACAAGTTCATGGTAACTTTGGGAAAAGTAAAAGCTGTAGCATAGAAAGTATATGGAGTTTGCCAGAAAAGAGACTTGACACCCAATCAGGAAGGGCTACATGGCACTGTGAAGATTTTACCTGGTAGGTAATGGGAAGTATTTAAAATTTTTAAGCAGGAGACGGAGAAGATAAGATTTTTGTTTTAGAATGACAACCCAAGACACAGCAAAAAAGGAGAAGGTAGCGGATGAGACAGCAGGGACCAGGAGGCCAGTTCTGAGGCAGTTCTCCCAGGGAAGGGGATGGAGGGATAGGATAGAGTGAAGGGAAAAAAGAGACATTTTGGAGATGGCAATGAGTAGTAACCAATTAGGGGAAGGGAGAAAGGAGGAGGAGTCAAGGATAACACAAAGAATTTTACCTTGAGAGACAAGGTGATGCTAGGAAGACAAAAGCAAAGACAGGTCTGTTTTGCAGAAATGGTGGTGATAGTATAGATTTAGACTAGGAGGCTGAGGCACCTATGAGACACCAACCACATTTCATTCCAGGCACTCTCTCAAACCTTACACCAAAGGGACACTGCTCAGCATTAAAAGATTTTCTGAAAGCCATTAGGTACAGATATTGCTCAGTTTAATATATTATGGAGTGCCTGAATAAGACCAAAACATCCCTTTCAAAGTTTGCTCTGTATTTTTTATCTTTCTTTGATTTCTGGGGGCTTCTGCTCAGCAAAGAAAGCCAAAAGAAAAACAGTTATTGATGTTTTGATTATGAATTGACAAACTAGTGGTGACAGAAATCTCAGGCCAGATCTTCTTCCCTGTGAGCAATTTGTTATATTCAGATAGACTGAGTGTACAGCTGACCCTTGAACAACACAGTTTTGAACTATGTGAGTCCGCTTTACTCTTTGTGGAGTTTTTTCAACATGGTTCAGTACTGTAAATATATTTTCTCTTATGATTTCCTTGATGTTTTCTCTAGCTTTAAGAATACAGTATATAATACATATAAATATATAAAATATGTGTTAGTCAACTGTTTATATTAGCAGCAAAGCTTCCGGTCAGCAGTAGACTACTGATAGTTAAGTCTTGGGGAAGCCAAAAGTTACAGGGTAATTTTCAACTCCATGCAGGATTGGTGCCCGTCATCCCCCATTATTCAAGGGTCAACTGTATTCAGATGGGATTAATTAAGCTAAGCTGATTTCAGTAGTTTCATAGGTTAGTAGTGTCTGCAGAATGTTTTTCTAGGAAACAAAATTTATACTTTGTGGTAAAGGTATTCACAGGCAGAGTTCTGCAGTAGGATGGGGAGAATAATCTATTTTTTTAAAAACTAGATGAAAAATGAGAGCTTTTAAAGAAAAGCAAATTTTCAGTGACTACCAATGACTCTTTATTGTTTGGATGTTTAAAAGAAAGAATGCTACAGCTCACAGGAGTGCATATAAGAAATACTGAAGCTAGGCCTTACCTTGCCGAGTTGCTGCTCTGTGAGAGAAAATGCGTCCATGAATGCCTGGGCAATCACAGATAAACAGCCGTCTATGTGTGGTGTCTTCTTAATGTCAAAAACAAACTGAGGGTTCTTCAGGATGTTTACCCAGAAGCGAAGAGGAAGGCTGTTCCAAAGAGAAATCTCTTCAGATACAGCCCTTCGTAGGAGGCGGCTGCTCTGTTTATCACAGTTTGTAAACGGGTGTTTTTGCCCTTGTTATTGAAGTACGCAAGTCTGCTCTGCCAAATATGCCAAGTGACAGATGGCAGCGTCACTCGGAACAAGAAAGGGTTAAACTGACAAGCACTGCTGAATGGGAGGACTAGAGCAGGAGAAATGTGAAGGTGGCCGCTGACAAGACTAGAATTGTCTCCAGATCTAGATTGTGTTAATTGATGGCTACCCATGAAAACATTCCATGGTGTCTCCAGAACTTGACCTCTTCTCACCCCAAGTGCCACACCCTGACCTAAGGCATGGTTGCCTGGGTTATTAGCCCCCCAGGGGCTCATTAATTCTCCGTTAATTCTCCCACAACACAGTGTAAGATCCTGTCCCTCTGCTCAAAACCCTCTGTGCTGTCCACGGGCCTTGGGATAAAACCCCTGCACGATCTGGGCCCAGGCTGTCATCTGCGAGCCTTCACCTTATTCCAGCTCCAACCCTGGCCTCTTCACTGTTCTTCATGCGTATCAGGCAAGCGTGCGCCTCAGGACTTTTGCTTTTGTTGTCCATCTTCCAGAAACTATCTTCAACCAGATAGTCTCATGGTTTATGCCCTCACCTGTTTCAAGACCTGACTTGAATATCATCTCCGTGAGCCTCCTCTGACCACTGCCCTATTACTCTCTATCCTCCTTTCCCATGCTGTCTGCTGTACTAACCTTCTAATATACTATAATTTACCTATTTATGGTCTCTCCCACCCATTTGAATGCAAGCTGTGTGAGAACATGGATTTTTGTCTATTCAGTTCATTGCTCTATTTCCAGCACCTAACAGCTCAAATACTTGAATATGAACCTGGGAAAATTCAGTCCTTCCATTATTATCTCAACTCGGGCCTAGCAAACTTCCTCCATCGTAAGGCTGTTGGGCCTCTCTGTAGCTCCACTGTTCCGACTCCTGCCCCCGCTCAGATGCCACAACCTTCCCAATAAAATGGGAGCTTGAGGCGCCCAAGCCTGGTGTAGGAGTGGCAGGACTGGCAAATCAGAGGCTGGGACACAGGTTGGGAGTGAGCCAGTGTAGGTAGTTGGGACAGACCTGGGTTAAATGGAGGAGATGAGACCTAGAGCTCTGGAACTTCAGCTTTTAATATTTATTTAAAATGGTCTGCCCACCTTCAGTACTTAGGAGGGCTTGGGATGGCCCTGGAAACTTCTGTTACTCCTTAACACCGAGTCTTATTCACAGCTCATGGACAAAGTATTTCAAATAAAGGTAATGAGCCATGTTTCTTTACTGAGAAGAAGTTGAGAATAGAGCTGGATGCCTCGCCTCAGCTTTAGGTAAAATGTTAGAAAACAAAGCAAAACACAGTCCTTTGGCAAATTCTCGTAGTATCTAAGTACTGCATTTAATCAAATAAAAATGGAAATATCCAAGCAGAATCAGAGTACCGACCGATAGCCTGATAACTGAAAAATGATTAATCTCTAATGGGAAATCATATAATAAAAAACCACAAAATACTGATTTCTTATTTTTTGCTGGTCAACCTAAATTTAACATTCTATATAAGGTCTTTTCATGCATTAAAGAAAATAAAGTTTGTTTGTTTTATCCTAAAGAATGGGATCTCAGCATAGGAAGAGTTTTGTTTCTTGTTTAAAAATAGTAACAGGAAGAATCTGCTCTGACAAGGTAGGGCACCAAGCCAAAGGATTCTGATCTAAGAATAATGAATCCTTTTGTGACTATCCATGCCCTCCTTTCAGTTAAGATTCTGTCCCAGATTCCTGAAAATAGTAATATCACCTACTATTTGTTCCCACCTGTTTGTTTTCCAAATATGTACGACATCAGGATCGGTAATTTTTTTGTTTTCAGCCTGGGCATCCAAAAAGTCAAAGAAGTATTTTATAGCGAATGGGGCTCTGCTGTTGGGTAAACTCCAAATGCTTCTAAAAAGTTTCTCAAGCACAGAATGAATTGCCACCTGAAAGACAGAGAACATCAGACTTGGGAGACTAGAGGAAAAAAAAAAAAGATCAGTTTTGAATACAATGGAAAAATAAGATCCTAGTTCAGAGAAAATGATGTACAAAACAGAAAAAACAACCTGAAACGAAAATATGTCAAATTATCAAATGAGGCCAACACGCTCACAGTATGGGACAAGGGCCCTGAAAATCCATGCCCAGGATTACATTTGGTTCGTCAGCTTCTTGCTGATAACAACATTGTTCAGTCAACAGAGAGGATAGCTTACAAAAATCTCTAGCAGTTGAAATGGCAGTTGTAGGGCTGTATACATAAACCAAGAAGCCACGGATATTTAGTTTTAATAGTTCAGCCTGGAAAAACTCAATGTTGCTCAGTTCCCAGAATTTTTTCGTTGCATGTATTTCCATCATAGGTTTTTATTACGTACTTTCCAAAGCATTTGAGTGTTTTACAAAAGCCAAATAGGCAGAGCTCTGGGGGACAGATGAGAAAATCAAGAGGCTCTGGCTGTCCTCTACCAACTAAACAAATCTACTGAGCTCTAAGCATACCTTCTGCTATACTCTGAAGAAGCAGGCCCACCTGGAGACCAGGGCCAGGTGTACATAATAGCATTTATATTGCTAGTCATTTCAAGGTGGGAAAAAAGGATGACCACAGACTTCGGCTAATCCCACTACAGACCAGATAAAGTAAAATTTGCTTCTGATTTAGTATTCCGCTGGCTTTTACGCCTGACACTTTTATAGATGAACAGCAATCTCGACTTTAAAATGAAGAAAAAAAAAGATTTACTAGGTTTATAGACACTGACCCCACCCTTCATTTATCTGCAATTCAGAGTGGGAGTTTTATCACTCATCTATAATAAGTAAACAAAAAGGGATAATTATGCTATCAACCTAAAAAATAACAATAGTGAGATGGTGGGTAAAGGGACTGGGAACAATATTAAATCCCTGATTGAAGATACAACAGTCAAAATTTGTAAAGTGCTGTTATCTTCGTGGTTTATAAGAAAGAGGAGGGTAGGAAGTGTTTACAATTTAAACTTTCATTTTGCTTTGCTAGAAGGCACAAGGGATTTGTAACATTTTCACACTTCAGTGGAAATTAAGTCAAACACATCATACACCCCCAAGGTAGCCATAAAAGCACTCCCAGAACAGTAAGTGTACCTTGGTTGACAGCAGCTTTGTGAGATACATTTCTTTTACTTTGAATTTGTGCTTCCCTCGATGTCTTTTTCCTTGAACATCTTGGAATGCTTCTGAATCTGGTAAAATCTAATGGGAAGACAGTAGAAGCGTTACCCAAGGAGACCGTTTCTGCTACAGAAGGCATCCAACTCAGGGGCAAGCACAAGAAAGACTGAGCTCACCAAATGGCAGTGGTCTTCTGAGTATTCCACATCTGAATGCCGGAGAAAGGGAGAGAAAATGGTCTATTAAAAAAACAACCACGGGCTAATTGGCCTTCTCATAAAATGCCCCATTTGTGCTATAAACAGAAGAGGTTACTTGAGCTCTTCATAGGTACATTTTTTTTCACCCTGCTGCATCTCAAGATCTTAACAACGTGAAGACAGAATGGGCCAGGGCCTGGAGTAGGAAGCAGGTTCCCAATAGGCTGAACGGTCCCTTGCTGGGGGCGGGGATAGGAGAGGTTCAAGCCTTCTCCGTTAGCAAATGTACCCACGGCACCTACTGAGTGCCAGAGGCTTCTGGGCAAAGAACAATGATAAGACAGACCTAGTTCCCACCCCACCCCCAATGGAGTTTACATCCTAGCCAATGAGGGACTTTCAATGGTTAATTATACAATTAATTATATAACTAGAATTGTGATAAGGCTTGTGAAGAAGTATATGCTAAGAAAGTAACTAAGGAGGGTCCACCCTACTCTGAGAGGTTTCTCAGAAGAAAGAATGTTGGAGCTGAACCTAAATGAACGACTGGAGTTAGCCTGGCAAATGGAGGAGACCCAAAGACAGGAGGAATGCACCCCTTCTGGGATCGGAAAGGACAATGAGTTGGAGCTCCTAGAGCAAGTGCAAGAGTGGCACAGAGTGGGGAGAGTCCTGAAAGAAATGTGGCAGTGAAGGGAGTGGTGAATTGGGAGGAAAGAGGGATTAAGGCACTAGGTTTTCTGTACTGAAGATGAGGGAGACTAGGACACCTTGAAACACTAAGGGAAAAACTGCAATAGGTGAGGAGGTATAGAAAGGTCAGATGAGAGATGATTATCTGTGGTGTAAGAATGTATAGCAGGTTGGAAAGGATGGGATCAAAGGCACAGGTGAGAGACTGGCCTTGAAGGAGAGGAAGCACAGCTCTGGGATGCCAGGGAAGGCACGGAGGAAAAACCGGGCAGACACAGGAGGTTTGGTGCTGGACGTTGACAGAGTTCTGATTCCAGTTTTCTCTGTGAAGTACGGGATCAAGTCAGCTGGTGATAGAGCTGTGTGGGTCAGAGCTTTGAGGCGAGAAGGCAGAATTCTGGAGAACACAGAGTGAGCTACCTAGAGAAACACAGTGGAAGCAGGCTGCACTGAGGGTCCTGGTCGTGTTGGGCACCAGGAATTTACAGTGACTCCAACTGTACTTTCCTCCAATGGCTGCCTGGGTATAGGTTCAGAAATGGCCAGTAGTTGGGTTCATCCAGGGCTGGGGTTGTGACTGAGGGTGGTGAAAGGGGACAGGCCCAGGAGGTTTGAAGGATTAGCAGGGAAGTGATCAAAATGATGACTCTCAGCTGAATTGGACAGAGAAGCAGCAGAGGCATTGACTGCTCTGAGGTCCCATGAAGAGATCCAAATGCAAGATCCCCAAACAGTAAGCTCTACAAAAGGCCTGATCTTTGAAGCTTAAAATACAAAGCTCTTCCACTTTTTAGGACACCAATTCCCCTCTGCCAGAATGACAGTCACCTTCTGGAAGATGCCTTCTGTCACTATAGCCAGATATAATGATGAACTCGGGGGGGGGGCGGGGACGGGTGTCCCTAAAAGGGTATTCTACAACCTACCAAATTATCCTATTTAATTGGAGTCCCTGCATTCCCTATTTGCACTGACTAGGACTTGGGACCTACCAGGCTGATCTTAGTATTAAATCTAGAAATCAGGAAGCCTCCCCTCCAGTTGTGTGTGTGTGTGTATGTATGTATGTATGTATGAGAAGCCCTGTTGATGAGGCCCGGAACCCTTCTAAGAGCTGAACTGACTGTCTTGGCGGGGGTATATTTTCTCTGGAGACAAACCTGGGCTAGGATCTAGGGATTTTCTCAAGGCACCATCACAGTGTTTTCCTCTCTGGAGGTGGTAGGGAAGTGGTAGAGAGTATAGAGACTAGTTTATAGACTTTCCCATAAAATCTCCCCATTTAGTTTGCCTCACTCACTTTCTGGGAATCTTGCAGAGGCTATAAAAGGAGATTTGGATTTCTAAGTGGATTATCTTGTTTGTTCAGCACTTGCAGGGCTGTGTGATTATCTACAAGCTTCCCCCTCATTTTGCCAGAGGAGTCTCCTCTCTTAGCCCCCATCCTACTGAGAAGTTGGCACAGAGTGAGGAAGGCTAAGATTCTGTCCTGAGTTTAGGGTTGTCGAAGGCAGCAACTTCCTTAGTGCTGGGCTGTTCCAGTCAACCACTGGTTACTGTTTCCTGTCCTCCTCACATGGCTCACATTCTTCAGAACAGAAACACATTAAAATGGCTTTTCTCCGATTTCAGAGAATTACGTAGCAACAACTCAATCTCACTTTTGTGACGATACATCAGAGAGGCAAAAAGCAATACTTTATAAAGGTGGGTGAGAACAAAAGGTGAACATTATATTGGTTACCTGAAGGAAAATTTGCTATCTTCTTAAAGACCTTTATAGTGGATCCATTTGATATCTGAAAGCAAAGATAAAAAATATATGAGTTTTCAAAATTTAATGTATTTCTCAACTTTATCCATGAATTATAGCTGGATGGATCTTGCATTCTCTCACTTATTAAATATTTATCAAGAATTTCTACATTCTGGGCACTGTCCTAGAGGCTGGGGCTAGAGGCTGGGGCTATAATGATGACCAAGACACTATCTCTGCCCTCAATGAGCTCACAGTCCTGTGAAGGAGACGGACAAGGCAGTGAGGTGTAGTGAGGCTGGGCGGGGCAGGCCAAGACACTGTAGGGCCAATGGGACATGGGCCAGCCCTGGAGGAGGGGAAGACAAGGCTGTGCTAGGATGCACCCTGGCCTCTCAGGGGTCAAGAGAGGCTTGGGCCACTAACTTTTTGAGGTTCCTACTATTTTAAGAAATGCTGAAACAGGTGTTCAAAAACTTATCTAAAGCAGGTATCTAATCCTAGGACAGCAATTTCACATCTAGTATATACCCAACAGAAAGAAGTATATATCCTGAGAGTTAACTATTTGTAATTGCCCCATATTGGAAACAACCAAATATCATCAATGATGATATTGGGGGTATGTCTGTACCATAGAATATAGAACAACGAAGTGAACAAATTATTTCCACATACTGCATGGGTAGACCTCACAATGATAACGTGAAGTAAAGGAAGCCACACAAAAGAAAATGTACTGTGTGATTCCATTTACATAAAGCTAAAAAGAAAACAAATGAACACAAAAACAAACTATGATGTCAGATGTTTGCAGGAGAGGAGTTAGTGGTAGGGAGGGGACTTCTGAAGAACCTGTAATGTTCTCCTTCTTGACCTGAGTGGCGCTCACAGAAGTGCTCACTCTGTGAACATTTGTCCAGCAGTATACTTAGGATTTGTTCTCTTTTCTGCAGCTATATCATATTTTTAAAAAGAAGCTTGTAAAGTCATAAAAATTGCATATACTTTTAAACAAAAGCTTTAACATTTAAGTATAACTTACAGGAAAGCACTAAACACTCACTAAGTGTGCAGCTCAGTAAATGTTCATGTACATATATACCTACATAAACACTACCCACATGAAGATATGAAATATTTTAAGGTCCCAAGAAGTACCCCCATTTTCCCTTCCCAGTCAGTAACCACTGCATCCTCAGGTAGAGGTAATCACTAGTCTGACTTCCACCTGCTCTTGAACTTCATATAAATGGAATCATATAATCCAGCTGACCCTAGAATAACATGGGGGTTAGGGGTACCCCCCCACCATGCACAGTTGAAACTCCACATATAACTTTTAGTTCTCCCAAAACTTAACTGCTAATAGCTCGACAGGAAGCCTTACCAAGACCAGTCAATTAACACATATTTTGTATGTTTTGTGTATTATATACTGCATTCTTGCAATAAAGCTAGAGAAAAAAAAAGTAAGATCATAAAAGAAGATACATTTATAGTACTATACTGTATTTATTGAAAAAATCTGCATGCAAGTGGACCTGTGGAGTTCCGACCTGCATTGTTCAAAGGTCAACTGTTATATTCTTATGTCTGGCTTCTTAGGGTCAATAAAAGGTCTGTGATATTTATCCACATTGTTGTAGCCACCAGTAGTTTCTTTTAAAATTACTTTGTATTATTGCATTTATGAATCTACTACAAAAAAATTCCCATACAATAAAAAGAAGTATTGATACATCCTCAGCATAAACCTCAACATTATGCTAAGTGAAAGAAGCCAGTCACAAAAGACCACATAGTGTACAATCCTATTTATATAAAATGTCCAGAATAGACAGATTTATACATACAGAAAGTAGATTACTTGTTGCCTAAAGCAGGGGTTGGAAGACTAAAGAGCGACTGCTAATGAATTCAAGGTTTCTTTTTGGGGTGATGAAAATGTTCTAAAATTAGATTGTGGTGATGATTACACAACTCTGTAAATGCACCAAAAACCATTGAATTGTACATTCTAGAAGGTGACCTTTATGGTATATAAATTATCTCAATATAGAGCTGCTAAAAAAAAGTGCCACAGATTTTAAGTGCACACATTTGACAAATAAATGCTTTTACCACACTGACACACTATTGTAATGCCCATGCATACTCTCCTTCATCAATAAAGTCAAGAGTTCTCACCTGAGGCCTTTTGGGACTGTGCAACGCAGAGCCAAATGGCCCTCCGGTGCAGCCCTCCCCTACAACCCAACCAGGAGAAGAAGCACCTTTCAGACCAAGGGGACTAGCCACTAAGATGCAGAGGGCAGGCCTCACTGTTCTGAGGGGCCAGTTCATAAAAATTTAAGACAAAGGGGCTTGAGGAAGAGGCAGGTCAGGCATACACAAATCCTTGCCTTCATTCTGGGATTGTGGAGGGAGGATTAACGCTGTTGTTTTGGAACATGGTCAGCTAAGTGCTTTTCCCATCCATTCTCAAGTTCTCAGTCTTTTGAATTCTAATACTACTTTGGATCCAGCCTTCCCCAGTTTGGGAGAAAGGAGAAACCTAGAATTTCTCTTCTGGGCTGCTGCACGTTGGTTATCAGAATGTACAAACCTGCTTGGCAAGCACCGAAGGATTAAAGCCAAATCCCCTTCAGGTAGCACCACAGAGGAAGGAACACAGAGCAGAGCCAACCCTGCACAGATGCCCCGACTGCAGCTGTCCAGCCAGCTGTGTCTAACCAGCTGCTACACTGAGGCCAGAGGCCACCAACCGCTGGTGTTCACGGCATCTTAGAGGGAGGGGGAGTTTTAGGTGCGGGGGCTGGCTGGGCCATCAGGCCTCCGACAAGTATCTCCAGCGTGGGTTCTGAACTCTTACTGAATTCTGCTCTGCTGTTATTGCCAAACATCCTCTCTTTTCCCCTTGAGCCATTCATTGTTTCCTGGTGATTTTTTCCATTCTCTTCCATATTTGATGCAATTAAAGTAAACACTCTGCACCGGCATCCCCTTAGCAACACTCAGACACCAAGTTTATGAGACCATTTGAACAGCGTTATAAAATTCCTCCCAAGGAAGAGCTGGATAGGCTCTGTTTCTAAGCCAATAAATATCTTTTTATAAAAGGGAGCTGGTGATTCATTCTGGGTAATTGTCAAAGAATGAATCCCAAATGGATCCTGTTGAGTGTTGAGCCAATACTCCACTACTGTCAGACGCTTTGTGTGGCTAAGCGTGAGCACCCTCACCCTCTAAGCACAAACACCACGGATGGGCCTTCGGATAAGGAGCGCTGCCAGAAGTTCAAACGTCTTCTCAAGAGCTGGCAACGACTTGCTGCTGGCACTGAGCTCAGGCATTATGAGAGCACAGACGCAGCTTGTACCAAGGAAATTTTACTCTGAAATTATCTCCCAAGAGCAAGTGTAAAGCATTTTATTAGTGGATGAGTTGTGTGTGTGTGTGTGTGTGTCTGAGCCTGCGTGTGTGAGTGTATTTCTAACTTGCACAGCTGTTCCAGGGCTGGAACATTTCCCCCCATGTGACACTTTACCGCCATTGTGAGACAGAAACTAGTTTATTTACAGATGTTGGGGAGCGGAGCGGGGTGGGGGGGGAAGGTTTCCATTTTCTATTTTGCACAAGTCAGCTGCTGCTGAATTAAGGACAGAAATGTCTTTTTGAAAAGGGCCACAGAATCTAAAGTGTTAAAAATATGATGCTGTTTGTTCCATCTGAGGAGCTCCAAATGCTTTCCTAAGAGTCACTCATTAATCCTCCTGTACTCCTGTGAGGCAGGGAGCATCCTTTGGGCCCCTACTTTAGGAATGAAAACCAAATTAAATCAAAGAAAGATTAATGTCACTAGATGGATCTGCGGCAGGAATGTTTCCCCAGCCCAGAGCAGAACTGGTAACACAGTGCTATTTCAAATTAAATTCCTTCCAGCCTCGCAGTGCTCCAGGATTCAATGAGACAAGAAGGCTCTACCCCTTCGGTGATGACTGGCCCATGTTGGAACAGGGTGGAGAAAACTAGAGACTCCTCCAGCAGCAGCATTAGGAATTGTGACCACACAGGGCTAAAAGGACTCATGTCAACAATTTCAAGTCACTCCTGAAATAAACAGAAGGTACACCTCCTCCAAAGCATGTGCAATGAAGGTTTTCTTGTTGTAAAATATTTCTCTGCAGCATAAGTTGAAGAAAATTCCATAAAAATAGATTTTCTAGATATAGAAGGTTAAACTTGGATTTAACCTTACAAATCTGCCATTTTTGTAGGTAAAAATGGTCAAATATTGACCATTTCATATTGTTTAGCCTAAGAGAAAAGCTAGAATTTTAGCCTAAGAATTTTATGGAAAATTATGAAATTTTGTGATACTTTTTTTCTTAAAGAAAAAAAATTGAAAACACAATAATCAATACAAATCACCATGTGGAAACCCCTATTGGTATCTCTCATTCCTAAAATGATATTCTGTGGAAAACAGAGATCTATTCAACTAGTGTTGCCCCCGCAACCACTCATCAATTCTGTTCTCCCCGTCTTCCGCTTTGGCTCTTCCCACTGACACCCCAAGGCTGGAGGCAAATGAAAAAGGAATCTAATTTCTCAGGGCCAAAGGGATAACCTTGCTCAGTCCATGAGCAAAGGAGGCTCAGGGCTCATCAGAGTATTTAGAAAGGACCCACCAGAAAATTCTCAACACACAAATCACACACGTGGTTTTTGACACCCAGGACAGAACGCTAAAGGATTTTCTTGCAACTAGTTAAAATGCCAGTAGGGCTCCTGCTTCTTCTTTGGTACTTGGAATTAAGCCTGGGCTAGTAGCAAACTCCCTCTGATGATTATTAGAGAGAACCCTAACCTCATCCTCTGGGCACAAGCTTGGCCTCCAACCTAAAGCACTCCCCTGCTTTTCTCGGGCTGGAGTTGTGAGCTCTTTGATGCCTGAAAGAGGCCTCCTATCTGAGGGAGGCAACCACTGTGCTCTCCAAGGATTGCTGGCCTTTAATGAATCTAAGGTAGAATTAGAAATAAGGAACCATTCTGATAAACTCACTGACACGAGGTCTGTCAGAAGATTTTAAGAGATGTTACCTTCTTGACTTTGACATCAGAGACAGTAACTACCAGCATTTCTCATGACGTGGTCCAGTTTCCTAGCCAAGGCTGCCTTCAAGGCTGGGGCCACGGGCTACAAGCCTGCTTCCAAGCAAGGACAGGGTGCAAATGATTCCTTTTGCATCAGCTTCTAGCCTTGGAGCATCCGGGAGAAGAGCTATGTGAATTTGGTCAATTTCCTCAGCCTCCCTGTGCCCTGGCATGGGAATGATAGGATCTACCTTGCCGGGCTGTAGCGAGGACTAAAACAGTTGCCATTTGTAAGAGCTGCTGGAACAGTGCCCAGTGGGCAAGAAGTGCTCCCCTCATGTTAAATAAATAAATCAATCTCTGAAGTCACCCACACTGTGAGAGACCTTTAGTCAAATCCCTTTACCTCAGTGTCACGGATGACACACCTGACCGGAAGGACCCCTGACTTTACCTAGCAGACACTTTGGAACATTCCATGAGCTTTAAATGTCATCTGAATGACAACTGTGGCATTAGCAGAGACTGCGGTGGCATTAGCACAGGCCTGTTGCGAGAATATTCTTCAACACCACAGTGGTTAGTCGTCTTTTCTGCCCTCAGACTCTCGTAGCTCAGAATGAGACGTGCGATGTGCAGAGAACATTTCCTGCCGGACACAACACCTGTTCCGCACCCTTGATGCCACCCTCTAGCAGGGTGTGAGGGCCGTGACACTATCCAGCGAAAGGTCACATGGGGGTGCAGGGGAGGGGAAGAGAGAGCCTGGACCCAGAGACACCACCCCCCCCACAACTCCTCAGCTCCAGAACACACCGAAGTTTCCTTCATTGTAAATGACACACAGCGACGGCCAGTTAAGGAACCGCTTGGGGAAGATGTAATTATAGGGGAGAAAGATGCCTCTGGCTTAGTGTGTTTGTAGAGACGCTGGTTTTACCCCTTGTTTGCATGGGACAGAATGAGACCACAGCAGACATTTGCCCTCCTCTGTGCTCATCTGATGGAAAAGGAGGGTCAGAAGAGCACGCTTTGCCGTCGTGATTGTGATCGGCGCTCATGCAAGCGAACAGTGCTGTGGTCCCTGTAGAACGCAATCCTGCCCATGTCCGGGGTTGGCGAGGACACCATCCTACAGAGGACAGAGCACGGCCAGCAACTGGGGGCTGTGGAGATTGCATCTGGCCCACGAGATGCTGTATTTTTGCCGTGTCTTCAGATCCCCTCCAGAAACCTGTTCTTCAAATATTTGGACAGCAAATCATTCAGAGACCAGCTACACTCTATTTGCCCTAAGGACAGAAGAGGCAAGAAGAAACAGGCTCCCACTCCAGCAACAGGACTTTGTTTAGATAGGAGGAGGAACTGGCCGTCACTAAAGATTAACTTTAAAACCTAACTAATTTGGGCTAATTGGAGGGAGATGAGTCTGAATCACTTAAAATTCTGAGTTAGACCCTATTTTTAAATGAAATATAGTTTTTTGCTTTCAAGCACTTACAGTGACTCAAACTAGGGTGCTTTAGTAAATGAATAAGAGTGGTAATTAGCATCTTGTCTCTTCGGAGGGAAAAGCCAGCTCTAGGAGAAAATTTTTTAACGAAAGGGCAAAAGTAAGCGTCAGCCTACTCCTGTCAAATTACTCCAGATTTTAAATCTGCGGGGAAACTACTAAGCGGAGTACAGATTTAGGCGGCCAAGGGTGATGGAGGATACTTTTTTCTGAGCAGTCTTTGAAAAACAGGGCATTTGAGATGGTCCAGGCATAGAGAGCACAGGGCCGATGACCTCCCCAGTTTCCTTCAAGCTCTCTGAGTTTATTTGCCTTACGGCTTAGCTTTTTAAACATAAGGAGAATCCTTTAAGCCCTTGTGTCCTAGTCTTGTCATTTATTACCACCATGTGGCAATGCTAGGGTATGAAGCCAATAAATCATTTGGACGGTTAGTGACTACAGGCCGGATTAATTTCATTATCATCCTTAAGCAGATAGGTGTCTAGCACGGCCGATGTCTCCAGTGAAGACTGATGTCCTATCTCTCCTGACAGCCTTCCCCTGGCCTTCCAGACAGCTATGGTGGCTCTTCCCTTTCCCTGCTGGAGAGTCTTGTCCTGCCTTCCCCCCGGCCCCAAACCCCTTCCTTTGTGCCCCACCTTGTGCTCTGCGGTTGCTAGGGGATGCCAAGAAGCCTATCGGGGTGCCCCACCCCGCACAGCTGAGAAGGCAAGCACCCTAGTCAAGAACATCAAAGGAGGGCGTCGGTGGCGGGGTTCCTTCCAGACTGGCCAGAACCACACTCGCTACCCAGACGCAGGGAAGGAAGGAGATGGCTCCCAGGCTTCAACACTGAACTTCAAACTGAAGCCATACTAAGCCCGTCTCTAAGGACTTCCACTCGCAGGGCAGCAGCCCCGACCCTAACCTCCTCTTCTCCATTAAAACAGCAGCCCCCCACACCTGAGCAGTGTGTCTCGCAGTGCTGCGCGTCGCAGGAAAGTCCTCTGGGGAGTTTCACGAACTCCACCGGCCAAGAGCTCTTGGCAAGAGGACACCAGGGTTGGCAAGTCTGAGCGGCAGGAGGGCGAGTCCAGAAGCAAGTTGTTGCTCCGTAGCTCTCTCTGCCAGGTGCTCTCCAGCAAAGGCTCTGGGGACAGCATCCAGCCAGGGGTCACCCCAAGCAGCTCTTCCCAAACTGGCTCTGAGAACCACTCAGCCGGAGAGCCCCAGGGAGAGGGGTCCTCAGTCCTCTGCTCTCTCAGGAACAGTCTCTTCTTCCTGCCGGGGGAGGAGGCAGCCCGCAGGCTCCACAGGCCTTACTGTGCCAACCACGTGTTCCTGTGACTTCGAAAGACAGGAGGCACCGACTTTCCAAGCGGTCTGGGAAGCTGCTCCTGCCCTCCTCTACCGCTGGAAGAGCACCTACGTCGGAGCCTCTGCTCGCCGCTGTCCCTGAGCGCCATCTTGATCCTCCGTCACCCAGAAGCTCTCCATCCCCTGCCCATCTCTGAGTCCCTCTGCTTGTCTCCATCTCAACAGCCACTACGTCATCAATCCTCACCTGAAATTCTTCTAGCGGCAGCTTCCAAGGGCCCCCGTTACCCGGTTTGTACCTCCTACCCATGTTCCACACATAGCCGCAGGCATTTCTGAGACACAAATCCCTCAAGATCCTCCAATGGCTTCTTTGGGGACAAAAGTCAAATTCCTGAAGAAGCTGACAGAGCCGCACAATATGTCGCCCTCCCCCAACCCATGGCCTCCCTCCCCAATTCTCTGCCTTCTGCCTTGACAGGCTGTGGTGAACCCTGGGGCCCAATTCTCTTGGTCCAAATCTTGGCTCCGCCACTGGCTAGCTGCTGGTAAACCTCCCTGTGCCTCAGTGTACCCATCTGTAAAGAGGTTAATCACCCACCTCAGAAGTCTGCTATATAAAGGATGGAGTAAGCAAAAAGGAGGGGCAGGGCGGAGGACAGCGTCTAGCAGGGTGAGGCCTCCATCACATTGGCTGCTGTTGGCTCTCATGGCCACCCTCACACCTCTCGAGTTTTAGAGTTGACCAGTCTTCCTGTGGAAGAACTGTGGGGTATGCAGGCGCCCCATCCCAGCCCGGTTAAGTCCTCCTCTCCCTTCAGGTCTCCGCTGAGTCATAGCTTCCCTCCAGGAAGCTTTCTCCGATGCTCCAAGCCACAGCCCCGTCTCACTGTACATGTTGCCTCCTTCCTTGTCTCCGTCCCCTCTTCCCCCCTCCCTGAGGCGACAGGCTCCTTGAAGTCAGGAACCTGGTCTCTGTTCCTCTTGCTGCAAGCCCAGCACTCGGCACAGAGCCGATAGTCCACAAAGACCTGGGTAATGTGGCTGAATGACTCCCACAGTCCCAGCATGTTCAGGAACCTTCCCTGCCTCCTCTTTTTCTAGGTAGGCTTCTCTGGCACACAGCTCTCTGAGAGGGCACGTGCACCCCATACCCACCTTGGCACTCAGCCAGCACGTGGGTCATGGGCCCCAGGAGGTTATGACTGAGTACTGTAAACAAACAAGAAATGTAGAACTTCCCCAGTGGGGGGCGGGGAAGGACACTACACAAAGGTTACAAGGTTCTGTGAACACTGTGGACAGCCGTGAGGCGAAGTTTCCCGCCCAAACTGCAAGATGGAGAGCGATCCGTCAAGAGAAAATCAACGGCCTCTCAGAGGAGGACGCCAGGGGAACCACAGGCCACGATAGACGGGGGTTCCTGGGTGCTTCTGAATGAGCACCGAAGGACGCAATCAGCAAACTGTGCCAGAAAATGATGGGAGTTGTGTAATTTTTTAAAAAAAGAATTTCCATGGTATCACCTGGAGATGATCTAATCGAGTCAGGACGGGGCTCGGGAAAGATGTCGGGGGCTCAGCCCCGCTCTTACCTCGTAGTGGCCAATGGTATTTAGCTTGGTTATTCCATCTTCGAGAATCACAGATGAACTATCAATATCCAGCAGTTCTTTCTGTCGTGTTCCCACTTGTAGCTCTGGGAAGGAAAAAAAAAAAAGTATATTTTGTTCTCCTCTGACATTATAGTGAGAAAGTTTAAATAATCCTCTGTAATTACAGTAGCAATTATTATTTAAGGATACAGCTTAAATAAAGTGGTTAATATTAGTTTGAAGGTTTGGTGATATCTCAGCCAGACAGGGAGCCCGAGTTTTGTTTTGTTTTTGTTTTGTGTTTAGGGCTTTGACTTTTAAGACTATGTTTCCCTGAAGCTTATCCTCTGAGGCTAAGCCTGGAAGTAAAGCCAATAAAAACAAAATAATGTATCCTGAGAGAGATGAAGCTCTGCATAAAATTCTAACACCAAATTTGTATGTTTCCAAGCAGGTGCGTTGGGACCAGTCTCCTGTCCTTCCCTGCATGGGGGGGGGGCACTGGTGGGCTAACACCACAAGCCACGGGCCTCAAGCTCTTTCATGGAGGTTGCCAACTTGTGCCCTAGGGCCAGAATGTGGCCCACTGATGAGTATTTTCTTTTGTGAACCTTCACAGTGTTTCACTTATTACTAATGTCAATTCAACACCAACAGTCAAAGATCAGGAGATAGCTCATAAAAATTCAGACCAAGTTCTCTTTAAAAAAATGGGATCATCTGCTAACACTGACCTCCACAGACCCAGATGCAACTATTGGCTGAGGGTAAGTGGGACCTGCCCCCTTAGATGCGGTGTCCTCCGCCAGTGAAGGTGGGTCCCATTTCCTGGTGTCCTAGGTGGGCCAAAACCCCTTATTTATGACAGCGGCTGCCCCTCTGGGCCTCTGAGTTTGTGAGCCTCTGCTAGAGGCCGTCCCACCACAGCTGCTCAGGGATCGGATTCTAGTACAACTGTAAGGCTGGCTCCGGAGCTTCACCTTAGTTTCTCCAGGCCAGCCCGGGAGGTGGCCCACAAGATCATCATGAGAGCGGAAGCCTGGCAGGGCTGAGAAGCTGTGCCACCACTTCCCATCAGGCTACAACGTGAAGCTTCTAGTTGACTTGCTCTGCTCCCTGCCTTGCCCTATCAGGAGGAACTGGTGGGCTCAGGGCATGGCAAGAGGGTGCTCCCACGGATTCCTCCGTAGCAGGACTGAGGCCACCAGGCTGTCCTCCCTGTGGCTGTCGGCTCCCCGCACCCAGCTCCTGGCGGCCAGAACCACACGCTGGCCAGAGGGAGGCTGCCGCAAGAGGTTGATGCTTCTGGGCAGGTGACCAGTCTCCCATCGGGGTCTGCCTCTTTGACCCGGCTGCTAACCAGGTGAGCTACAGTGGCCTTCAAGGACCCGACAGGCCACCCACAGGACACAGAAGAGAGGCAGAGGAGAGGGGCCTCGGCGGCCCTTCCTCTGAAGCCGCGTCACACACCTGCCACACATCTGCGCAGCTCCTTGCACCTGCCAGGCCCCGCCCCCTGGCTGCTCTAAATGGCCGTTTGGTGGGAGGTTTGGCCTTGGAGGGTCAGTGGGACGACTTCAGTTGCCTGCTTCATCGAGGCTACAGCCGTACCTCGAGGGGAGATGAACCTGGTTACGCTGTCACTGCTGTGATTTTACTCTTCTTTCCTGTCCCATTATCTGCTATAAAATCGCACGGTGGTCTCTGGGGAGGGCCGCGGGGAGCTCAACTTTAAAACGCTGATGAACATTTGAGTGAAGCGGAGCCCTGTGAGCTCGCTCATGCGTCCGCTCGCCTCCGAAGTGTACAGCTAGAGCCCGAGAAAGAATTAGCAGCAGACGCTGCTCCGGGCTGGGGGCAGGACGAAGACCACGCTTGATGCAGGATGCGATTAGCAGTGAGGAAGATGACCTTTCCAGGGCGCGGGAGTTCACACCAGCGTCTGAGCCACCCGCTAATGACACGCTCGGTATCACAACAAACAAATCAAATGCCAGTGTGAAACGCAACACAGAGAGAGGGCACGGGGTTCCCGCCTTTTTGTACTTCCCGATGCAAGGTGAATCCATTCCGTCTCCAGGCGAGCAATCTCATGAATCTGATTTACAAACATAATATTTTTTAAAAACCAGCGTTTTTGAAGGATAATGCTTCCTAGGAGGACTCATGCTGCTTGTGGGGGAACCATGCAGGCTCCGGGCCCCCAGATGTGCCCGCTGGGAGCGGCCTGGGTGAGTAAGCTTCCATTGCAGGCCGTGGGCAGGGAGGAAGGGGGAGACAGTGGGAGAGACATGCAGCTGGGGGGCAGGGGCAAAATAACTCCCTCATTGCCTTACCGAGGCCAATTTCATTCAGCTGAAGTCCATAAGGAGAGCCATTTTTGCTTAGGAAAGCCTGGAAGATCTTTTCCTTGGCTTGGCCTATGGTGTCACAATCAAGAACATTGACTGAAATGTTCCGACAGACATCTGCACTCTCATTTTCCGGGATCTTTTCAAAGACAACGTTTAATGCCTGCAAGAACACACACAGGTTCCCAGTCTATTAGATAATTGCAATCTGAAAGGCATTCATAAAAGACACAAACCTTGGCGAGTCCTACTAATACCTCTGACAGCACATTAGCAAACACTGTGTCGCATTATACTAGTTTAATCTTTTCCCCATAATCCATTCTTTTCAGGGATAATGGAAAGGAAAACAGAAAAGTGAAAACTCTCATTACAGAGCGAGCATTGAATAAATATATCCGAGAGTAAAACATATATACCCATAAATATTCTAGAAGTCGTGACTTCTAATTTCATCCTCTCCCTCCAAAAAAAAGGAAAATGTTCCACAGTAGATGAGGACAGGCTGGTGATTATTGTTTTTATTAACAGGACCACAGAGTCCCAGAAATGAAGTTCCAGGTGACAAGAAAGGTCAGGAGGTCCCCATATTGATCCTGCTGGAGGAGGTCACTTTTTAATGCGCGCATTAATGACAAGAACATTTATCTCCCCCTTCACTTGGACATCCTCAGTCAGCTTCCCGAGTCCTCATTAAACCCCCCTGAGGCCCCCACCCAGTACTACTAGTCTCACGTGCTTTATTTTACATTTCAACGCCTGTTACTTAACGTTTCCTCAGTTAACGCTCTCCCGGTGTATCAAACCCTCAGAATGGGACACATGGGGGACGGAAGGCCTTGGTGAACATGTGAAAACACAGAACTAGGGAGCCTTTCAGGTTTACTTTGAGAACACACTCACACACCTAACACAACCAAGTTTACCTATTATAGCTCCTCAGGGGGCTGGGGGGGGATCCCATTCAGAGAAAGGCTAGGAGTGTTCCTGTAATTAGCATAGCACACAGTTTGTCTGAAGGCACCTTGGAGATGGCAGAATCGAGGGTCTGGTGTGAAATACCCAGTCGTTTAACGTTTTTGAACCTGGCTGCCATGATGGAATGTAAAATGATTACTGGAAATGTTAACAAAAAAAAAATGAAAACACAATTAAGGGGAAATTGGGGATCCTTAGGGTTCACTCAACTTTCAAATGGGTATAGTAACACTGCGGGCCTTCTAATGTTGTGACAGAGATTAAATGAGATGATGCCTGTCACATGCTTGGCACAGGGACGGGCTGCTGGGACGGGCTGGATACTGATGCTGAGGATGACGACAGCGGTGAACGATGGTTTAGTGTAACTTCTCAGAACACTTACTATGGCTAGTGTCATGTGCCACCACAAGGAGACACAGAGAGCCCGCTGAAGCCGAGCAGTCGGGGCTCAGACTCCAGCCAGGGCTCTGTGTCCAGCAGGACAAGGGACGTGTTGCCTGCGAACAGGGGAACCACCCGCTCTGGGGACAGATCCCTCAGTTTTCTCTGCTACCCAGTGGGAGTCACAACGACAACTGCCCCGGGCTCTGGGACTGGCAACTGAATTAACCTCAGGGCACAGAGCATGGGGTCTGGCTGGCAACCCTTGGGAAATGCTATGACAAAAGGACCACGGTCGTGGAGAGGGGATGACAAACCCTGGGAGGGTGTCAGAGGCATGTCTTCTTGTCAGGGCCTTTGCACCTTGCTTCTACACTCCTACTGACAGTTGCACACAGTAAACTTTGGTCCAGTCCCAACTACACGATAAACACTCTGAGGCTGTGGGGTCTGAACTCTGCAGACCCACGGGACAGGACGGAAGGCAGGGTGTGTTGGCAGGAGGCCAAGGGCTGGGTGGACCATCTAGAAGGAATCAGGGAGGCCACTCCTATGCCAGAGTCCTCTCCCTTGCCTTCCTGGTTCAGCACATTGATTGACACCTGCCAACTTCAATTTTGGACACACTTCTTTTAATCATCCCAACATCCTAGTTAGGAGGCTGTGTTCTTATTATCCCAATTTTTTTTTTTTTTAAAGTAGGCTCCAAGCCCAGTGCGGGACTTGAACTCACGACCCTGAGATCAAGATCTGAATTGAGATCAAGAATTAGCTTAATTGACTGAGCTTAACTGACTGAGCCACCTGACCACCCCCGACCTCCACCGACTTTTTAAAGTAACATTATCCCCACTTTTGAGTGAGGAAGTGGAGGCACAGAGGGGGTCAAATAACGTGCGCCGGGGACACAGCTCGTAAGTGGTAGAGCGAGGAGTGGGCACTGTGAACCACTCAGTGACGGGATGTCCCCACACCCAGGCCTCTCTCACCCCTGCTCCCACTCATAGCCTGGGAATCCTGGGCCTCTGGGACAAGCTGGAAGCAAAGTCCTGAGCAAGACGCCTGCCACAAACGGGGCTTCTAGAGGTGGAAACAAGGGCCCTGCCCTCACAGTCCAAGTAGACCTGCCCCTGTCTCCCCACATCTCTGCATGCTGCTGTCGCACCAGGGAACGAGGGTGGTTACGTTGTTTCACGGGGCTTCCAAAGATAAAGACAACTGGAAAGCCCCTCTTAATCAGAGCTCCAGCGATCCCAGCTTGTTTAATAGTTTTATAGGTATTTGTGAAATAACACTGTGACTACCTAAAGGGCACTATTGTCTTTAACAAAAACACCCCTTTAGAGGCAATAAATGTTCTACTTAAAAACATAAGCAAAAGGAGAAAAAAAATTCTTAACTGGGTGTAAAATAATGTAAATCTGCCACTACCTCCATAGCTAGATGGGTGGGAGAAAGGTAAAATGGGACTTGAGAGAGGCCACAGGGAATTCAGAGAGTCAATTCAGACACAAATTGATTTTTTTATGCTGCGAACCTTAGTTCCAACAGCAATTTCCTAAAGCCTTACCTGGCGTCAGGGGCTCCCCGAGTGGGCCCCACCTTTTCACCCCACCCCCACCCCCCGGGCTTAGGGAGTGCACACTGGGCTCTGATTCCCACTGGGGAAGATCCCCCATGGAAGCGCCATCTCTCCCCTTACAAACCCGTTTAGCCAGAATCTTCCCTGTGCCCTACTCGGTGTTAGGGGTGGGGTATAGGAGGGACCTTAAGACATAGTCCTTGTTTTTGGATAATTCACAGTGTGTTTGACAAACTACAGCATCACCTTTGAAACAGTATTTAGCCACTAGGTGCAAGGCCATCCCCCTCAGTCAGTGTTGATAGAAAATTCGAGAAGGGAGGCCAGGAGGGCTGAGAGCTCTGAGCACAGGCATCAGACCATCTGTATTATCCCCTTATGCTACTTAACTGTGGGAGTGTGGGTAAGTCATTTAATTTCTCTGAGCCTTAACACTCTCTTCCTTCCTTCCTTTCTTTCTCTTTTTCTTTTCTTTTCTCTTCTTTTTTCTTTTTTCTTTCTTTTTCTTTTCTTTTCTTTTCCTTTCCTTCCTTCCTTTCTTCTGTACCCACTGTGGGGCTCGAACTCACAACCCCAAGATGGAGTCACATGCTGTATCGACTGAGCCAGCCAGGCATGCCAACACTCTCACTGTTTCTATTTAAAAGGAGTGACAAGACCACCAAATAATGACATAATAATAGCAAATTAAGGAGTGCTTCCTGTGTGCCAAATACTGTTATAAAGTATGTCTGTGTATTTGTATTTAAGAATCTCAGAAACCTTATCTCATAGATTCTATTATTCTCATTTTACAGAAGACAAACTGAGGCACAGAGAAGTTAAGGAAATTGCACAAGATCATCTAGCAAGAAAATGGTAGAAGCAGGCACTTAAGCTTCATGTTCTTAAAACTTTGGTGATCCTGCCTTTCAAAATATGAAAATGTTTTATAAACTAAGCATGGACCAAATCTATAGGATGGCAATTGGTCTTCAGTACCCACAAAAGACTAAAGTGCTTGAAAATCTATGTTGGTCTTTTCTCCAGAAATCTGTCCATGAATAGCTCTGGCTTTCCCTATTTCTTTGGCATAAATGTATCAACAAAGCTGGGACAACAGATAAAGTTAGTGGTATATGGTCGTTTAACCCAACTTTGGTCAATGAGATAGAAAGGGAAAGAGTTTCTACTCGAACAGAAGGGAACTGTAGTATTTGGAGCTGTGGCAGCTATTTTGTGATTAGGTGGGAGGCCAAAGAGGAGCACAGAGATGGTGACCCAGATGATTTATCCCTGGGATACAAGGGTTGTTCAACATTCATAAATCAATCAATGTGACAGAACAAATCAATAAAAGAAGAGAGAAGAACCACAAGGTCCTCTCAATTGATGCAGAAAAAGCATTTGACAAAATATAGCATCCGTTCCTGATTAAAACTCTTCAAAGTATAGGGGTAGAGGGAACATTCCTCAAACTCATAAAATCTATCTATGAAAAACCCACAGTGAATATCATTCTCAATGGGGAAAAACTGAGAGCCTTCCCTTTGAGATCAGGAACACAACAAGGATGTCCACTCTCACCACTGTTGTTCAATATAGTACTAGAAGTCCTAGCAACAGCAATCAGACAACAAAAAGAAATAAAAGGTATTCAAATTGGCAAAGAAGAAGTCAAACTCTCTCTTCTTCGCAGATGACATGATACTTTACGTGGAAAACCCTAAAGACTTCACCCCCAAACTACTAGAACTCATACAGCAATTCAGTAATGTGGCAGGATACAAAATCAATGCACAGAAGTCAGTTGCTTTCTTATACATTAGTAATGAAAATATAGAAAGGGAAATTAGAGACTTGATTCCATTTACTATAGCACCAAGAACAATAAGATACCTTGGAATAAACCTAACCAAAGAGGTAAATGATCTGTACTCAAAGAACTACAGAACACTCGTGAAATAAATTGAAGACACAAAAAGGTGGAAAAACATTCCATGCTCATGGATTGGAAGAATAAACATTGTTAAAATGTCTATACTGCCCAGAGCAATGTATACTTTCAATGCCATCCCAATCGAAATTCCACTGGCATTCTTCAAAGTGCTGGAACAAACAATCCTAAAATTTGTATGGAACCAGAAATGACCCCCAATCGCTAAGGGAAGTTTCAAAAAGAAAAACAAAGCTGGGGCATCATGTTACCTGATTTCAAGCTTTACTACAAAGCTGTGATCATCAAGACAGCATGGTACTAGCACAAAAACAGACACATAGACCAGTGGAACAGAGTAGAGAGTCCAGATAAGGACCCTCAACTCTATGGTTAAATAATCTTTGACAAAGCAGGAAAAAATATCCAATGGAAGACAGTCTCTTCAATAAACAGTGCTGGGAAAACTGGACAACTATGTAGAGAAGAATGAAACTTGACCATTCTCTCACATCGTACACAAAGCTAAACTCAAAATCGATGAAAGATCTCAATGTGAGGCAGGAATCTATCAAAATCTTAGAGGTGAACATAAGCAGTAACCTCTTTGACATTGGCCACAGCAACGTCTTTCAAAACACGTCTCCAAAGGCAAGGGAAACAAAAGCAAAATGAATTTTTGGGACTTTATCAAGATAAAAAGCTTCTGTACAGCAAAGGAAATAGTCAACAAAACAAAGAGGCAACCAACAGAATGGGAGAAGATATTTGAAATGACACTACAAAGGGCTGATATCCAAGATCTATAAAGAACTCCTCAAACTCAACACCCCAAAAACAGATAATCATGTCAAAAATGGGCAGAAGACATGAACAGACAATTCTCTGAAGAAGACATACAAATGGCTAAACAGACACATGAAAAAGTGTTCATCATCACTAGCCATCAGGGAGATTCAAATCAAAACTACGTTGAGATACCACCTTACACCAGTTAGAATGGCCAAAATCAACAAGACAGTAAACAACAAGTGTTGGAGAGGATGTGGAGAAAGGGGAACCCTCTTACACTGTTGGTGCAGCCACTTTGGAAAATAGGGTGGAGATTCCTTAAAAAATTAAAAATTGAGTTACCCTATGACCCTGCAATTACACTACTGGGTATTTACCCCAAAGATACAGATGTAGTGAAAAGAAGGGCCATCTGTACCCCAGCGTTCATAGCAGTAATGTCCACAGTCGCCAAACTGTGGGAAGAGCCAAGATGCCCTTCAACAGATGAATGGATAAGGAAGATGTGGTCCATATACACCATGGAGTATTATGCCTCCATCAGAAAGGATGAATACCCGACTTTTGTATCAACATGGATGGGACTGGAAGAGATTATGCTGAGTGAAATAAGTCAAGCAGAGAGAGCCAATTATATGGTTTCATTTACTTGTGGAGCATAAGGAATAACACGGAGGACATTGGGAGAAGGAAAGGAAAAGTGAACTGGGGGAAATCAGAGGGGGAGATGAAACATGAAAGACTGTGGACTCTGAGAAACAAACTGAGGGTTTTTAAGAGGAGGGGAGTGGGGGCTTGGGTGACCTGGTGGTGGGTACTAAGGAGGGGACATATTGCATGGAAGACTGGGTGTGGTGCATAAACAATAAATCTTGGAACACTGAAAAAAAAAAGATGTTTTTAAAAAAAGGAAAAAGAGAAAAAACAAGAAAGAAAAAGAAAAAAAAATGGTGACCCACACGAGCGGATGGACCAGCCTTTGGCTGCTCACCTCCTAACTTTCTGCACTGGAATGCAATTCCCATTATTCTGTTTTTTCTCTTACTTACAGCTGAATGTACCCAAACTGACAGAGCTCACTGTTGATGCTGAGGTAGCTAAATTCACTCACTAATACCCAGCTACTTGGCTCACCTATTGTGAACAGGGCATTGCAGAATATACAAAGTAGAAACCTAGCAGTGATCCTGACTGGGAAGTATTTGAAGACTGACAGAAAAACTGTGGAATGTATACAAAAAATTCTAATACCAGGTAGAAAATGCTAGGTATAGGTAGAGTGCTTAAGGGGTTCAGAGAGAATTATCTCTAGCTTAGAGGAGGTTTTTCAAAGGGAGAGAAATCAGGAAAGACTGCATGGAAGAAGAGACATTTGAATTGGGTCTGGAAAGGAACTGCACAGGCAGCAGTACACGAAGAGGCCTCTGGACCATGACACACCTGGCTTAAGTTCTAGCTAGACTGGTGAGTAGCAAGCTTCAATCCTCTATTCGGGCTACTAGGTCAAAAAAAAAAAAAAATCCCACTTCCTTTGAGTAGAGCGGAGGATGGAGGACTTGAAGAACCGTGCTTGCCCTTTCAAAATCACCATCTGCCATCTGAGGGTTTCCATTATTATTTATGGAAACAAAAAAAAAAGCTAAAAAAAACACTGTTTTAGGTTTCTAATAATCACAGCGCTCACATACAGCATGCTGAGCACTTAACCATTACTAGATGTTGTCCCACACGCTGTGCTAATTCATTTACTCCTGCTCTGTGCATTGAAGAATTGCTCGGTGAAGTGGACACTATCATTAGCCTCACTTGACAGGTGAAGAAACAGAAAGAGGCTCAGAAATGTGTCCAAGGTCACAGAGCTGCTGAGGGTCATCACTAGGCTATGTCCACCCTCTTAACTGCAAACCCCAAAGGCCAGTCAAGGTGATAAACGTCCAGTGGCAGTCCGGGTGGGACTGGGGTTCTTGATAAATGCTCTCAGAGAAGGCAGGCTGGATGCAGACAGCCTCAAAGAGGAGGCTCGGCCTCCCTGGCTTGGCTTGGCCTGGAACCCCGTGGAAAGCACTCAGTCTGGAGAACCCAGTGGGCTGGTGTGAGTACCACCCACAGACATTTTTCTGGAACTCACACTCAGCCAGAGGAAAG